>NC_090450.1:471074978-471378008 GCF_031143425.1 Pleurodeles waltl
CGCAAAAAACACCTCTGTTTTTTTCCAAAATTTAGGATGTGTCCACGTTGCGCTTTGGGGTGTTTCCTGTCGCCGGCGCTAGGCCTACCCACGCAAGTGAGGTATCATTTTTATCGGGAGACTTGGGGGAACGCTGGGTGGAAGGAGATTTGTAGCTCCTCTCAGATTCCAGAACTTTCTGCCACAGAAATGTGAGGAACATGTGTTTTTTTAGCCAAATTTTGAGGTTTGCAAAGGATTCTGGGTAACAGAACCTGGTCTGAGCCCCGCAATTCACCCCTCCTTGGATTCCCCTAGGTCTCTAGTTTTCAGAAATGTACAGGTTTGGTAGGTTTCCCTAGATGCCGGCTGAGCTAGAGGCCAAAATCTACAGGTAGGCACTTCGCAAAAAACACCTCCGTTTTTTTCCAAAATTTAGGATGTGTCCACGTTGCGCTTTGGGGTGTTTCCTGTCGCCGGCGCTAGGCCTACCCACGCAAGTGAGGTATCATTTTTATCGGGAGACTTGGGGGAACGCTGGGTGGAAGGAGATTTGTAGCTCCTCTCAGATTCCAGAACTTTCTGCCACAGAAATGTGAGGAACATGTGTTTTTTTAGCCAAATTTTGAGTTTTGCAAAGGATTCTGGGTAACAGAACCTGGTCCGAGCCCCGCAAGTCACCCCTCCTTGGATTCCCGTAGGTCTCTAGTTTTCAGAAATGCACAGGTTTGGTAGGTTTCCCTAGGTGCCGGCTGAGCTAGAGGCCAAAATCTACAGGTAGGCACTTCGCAAAAAACACCTCTGTTTTTTTCCAAAATTTAGGATGTGTCCACGTTGCGCTTTGGGGTGTTTCCTGTCGCCGGCGCTAGGCCTACCCACGCAAGTGAGGTATCATTTTTATCGGGAGACTTGGGGGAACGCTGGGTGGAAGGAAATTTGTAGCTCCTCTCAGATTCCAGAACTTTCTGCCACAGAAATGAGAGGGATATGTGTTTTTTTAGCTAAATTTTGAGATTTGCAAAGGATTCTGGGTAACAGAACCTGGTCCGAGCCCCGCAAGTCATCCCTCCTTGGATTCCCCTAGGTCTCTAGTTTTCAGAAACGCACAGGTTTGGTAGGTTTCCCTAGGTGCCGGCTGAGCTAGAGGCCAAAATCTACAGGTAGGCACTTCGCAAAAAACACCTCTGTTTTTTTCCAAAATGTAGGATGTGTCCACGTTGCGCTTTGGGGTGTTTCCTGTCGCCGGCGCTAGGCCTACCCACGCAAGTGAGGTATCATTTTTATCGGGATACTTGGGGGAACGCTGGGTGGAAGGAAATTTGTAGCTCCTCTCAGATTCCAGAACTTTCTGCCACAGAAATGAGAGGGATATGTGTTTTTTTTAGCTAAATTTTGAGATTTGCAAAGGATTCTGGGTAACAGAACCTGGTCCGAGCCCCGCAAGTCACCCCTCCTTGGATTCCCCTAGGTCTCTAGTTTGCAGAAATGCACAGGTTTGGTAGGTTTCCCTAGGTGCCGGCTGAGCTAGAGGCCAAAATCTACAGGTAGGCACTTCGCAAAAAACACCTCCGTTTTTTTCCAAAATTTAGGATGTGTCCACGTTGCGCTTTGGGGTGTTTCCTGTCGCCGGCGCTAGGCCTACCCACGCAAGTGAGGTATCATTTTTATCGGGAGACTTTGGGGAACGCTGGGTGGAAGGAGATTTGTAGCTCCTCTCAGATTCCAGAACTTTCTGCCACAGAAATGTGAGGAACATGTGTTTTTTTAGCCAAATTTTGAGGTTTGCAAAGGATTCTGGGTAACAGAACCTGGTCCGAGCCCCGCAAGTCACCCCTCCTTGGATTCCCCTAGGTCTCTAGTTTTCAGAAACGCACAGGTTTGGTAGGTTTCCCTAGGTGCCGGCTGAGCTAGAGGCCAAAATCTACAGGTAGGCACTTCGCAAAAAACACCTCTGTTTTTTTCCAAAATTTAGGATGTGTCCACGTTGCGCTTTGGGGTGTTTCCTGTCGCCAGCGCTAGGCCTACCCACGCAAGTGAGGTATCATTTTTATCGGGAGACTTGGGGGAACGCTGGGTGGAAGGAAATTTGTAGCTCCTCTCAGATTCCAGAACTTTCTGCCACAGAAATGTGATGAACATGTGTTTTTTTAGTCAAATTTTGAGTTTTGCAAAGGATTCTGGATAACAGAACCTGGTCCGAGCCCCGCAAGTCACCCCTCCTTTGATTCCCCTAGGTCTCTAGTTTTCAGAAATGCACAGGTTTGGTAGGTTTCCCTAGGTGCCGGCTGAGCTAGAGGCCAAAATCTACAGGTAGGCACTTCGCAAAAAACACCTCCGTTTTTTTCCAAAATTTAGGATGTGTCCACGTTGCGCTTTGGGGTGTTTCCTGTCGCCGGCGCTAGGCCTACCCACGCAAGTGAGGTATCATTTTTATCGGGAGACTTGGGGGAACACTGGGTGGAAGGAAATTTGTAGCTCCTCTCAGATTCCAGAACTTTCTGCCACAGAAATGTGAGGAACATGTGTTTTTTTAGCCAAATTTTGAGGTTTGCAAAGGATTCTGGGTAACAGAACCTGGTCCGAGCCCCGCAAGTCACCCCTCCTTGGATTGCCCTAGGTCTCTAGTTTTCAGAAATGCACAGGTTTGGTAGGTTTCCCTAGGTGCCGGCTGAGCTAGAGGCCAAAATCTACAGGTAGGCACTTCGCAAAAAACACCTCTGTTTTTTTCCAAAATTTAGGATGTGTCCACGTTGCGCTTTGGGGTGTTTCCTGTCGCCGGCGCTAGGCCTACCCACGCAAGTGAGGTATCATTTTTATCGGGAGACTTGGGGGAACGCTGGGTGGAAGGAGATTTGTAGCTCCTCTCAGATTCCAGAACTTTCTGCCACAGAAATGTGAGGAACATGTGTTTTTTTAGCCAAATTTTGAGGTTTGCAAAGGATTCTGGGTAACAGAACCTGGTCCGAGCCCCGCAAGTCACCCCTCCTTGGATTCCGCTAGGTCTCTAGTTTTCAGAAACGCACAGGTTTGGTAGGTTTCCCTAGGTGCCGGCTGAGCTAGAGGCCAAAATCTACAGGTAGGCACTTCGCAAAAAACACCTCTGTTTTTTTCCAAAATTTAAGATGTGTCCACGTTGCGCTTTGGGGTGTTTCCTGTCGCCGGCGCTAGGCCTACCCACTCAAGTGAGGTATCATTTTTATCGGGAGACTTGGGGGAACGCTGGGTGGAAGGAAATTTGTAGCTCCTCTCAGATTCCAGAACTTTCTGCCACAGAAATGTGAGGAACATGTGTTTTTTTAGTCAAATTTTGAGTTTTGCAAAGGATTCTGGGTAACAGAACCTGGTCCGAGCCCCGCAAGTCACCCCTCCTTGGATTCCCGTAGGTCTCTAGTTTTCAGAAATGCACAGGTTTGGTAGGTTTCCCTAGGTGCCGGCTGAGCTAGAGGCCAAAATCTACAGGTAGGCACTTCGCAAAAAACACCTCTGTTTTTTTCCAAAATTTAGGATGTGTCCACGTTGCGCTTTGGGGTGTTTCCTGTCGCCGGCGCTAGGCCTACCCACGCAAGTGAGGTATCATTTTTATCGGGAGACTTGGGGGAACGCTGGGTGGAAAGAAATTTGTAGCTCCTCTCAGATTCCAGAACTTTCTGCCACAGAAATGAGAGGGATATGTGTTTTTTTAGCTAAATTTTGAGATTTGCAAAGGATTCTGGGTAACAGAACCTGGTCCGAGCCCCGCAAGTCATCCCTCCTTGGATTCCCCTAGGTCTCTAGTTTTCAGAAACGCACAGGTTTGGTAGGTTTCCCTAGGTGCCGGCTGAGCTAGAGGCCAAAATCTACAGGTAGGCACTTCGCAAAAAACACCTCTGTTTTTTTCCAAAATGTAGGATGTGTCCACGTTGCGCTTTGGGGTGTTTCCTGTCGCCGGCGCTAGGCCTACCCACGCAAGTGAGGTATCATTTTTATCGGGATACTTGGGGGAACGCTGGGTGGAAGGAAATTTGTAGCTCCTCTCAGATTCCAGAACTTTCTGCCACAGAAATGAGAGGGATATGTGTTTTTTTTAGCTAAATTTTGAGATTTGCAAAGGATTCTGGGTAACAGAACCTGGTCCGAGCCCCGCAAGTCACCCCTCCTTGGATTCCCCTAGGTCTCTAGTTTTCAGAAATGCACAGGTTTGGTAGGTTTCCCTAGGTGCCGGCTGAGCTAGAGGCCAAAATCTACAGGTAGGCACTTCGCAAAAAACACCTCCGTTTTTTTCCAAAATTTAGGATGTGTCCACGTTGCGCTTTGGGGTGTTTCCTGTCGCCGGCGCTAGGCCTACCCACGCAAGTGAGGTATCATTTTTATCGGGAGACTTGGGGGAACGCTGGGTGGAAGGAGATTTGTAGCTCCTCTCAGATTCCAGAACTTTCTGCCACAGAAATGTGAGGAACATGTGTTTTTTTAGCCAAATTTTGAGGTTTGCAAAGGATTCTGGGTAACAGAACCTGGTCCGAGCCCCGCAAGTCACCCCTCCTTGGATTCCCCTAGGTCTCTAGTTTTCAGAAACGCACAGGTTTGGTAGGTTTCCCTAGGTGCCGGCTGAGCTAGAGGCCAAAATCTACAGGTAGGCACTTCGCAAAAAACACCTCTGTTTTTTTCCAAAATTTAGGATGTGTCCACGTTGCGCTTTGGGGTGTTTCCTGTCGCCGGCGCTAGGCCTACCCACGCAAGTGAGGTATCATTTTTATCGGGAGACTTGGGGGAACGCTGGGTGGAAGGAAATTTGTAGCTCCTCTCAGATTCCAGAACTTTCTGCCACAGAAACGTGAGGAACATGTGTTTTTTTAGTCAAATTTTGAGTTTTGCAAAGGATTCTGGGTAACAGAACCTGGTCCGAGCCCCGCAAGTCACCCCTCCTTTGATTCCCCTAGGTCTCTAGTTTTCAGAAATGCACAGGTTTGGTAGGTTTCCCTAGGTGCCGGCTGAGCTAGAGGCCAAAATCTACAGGTAGGCACTTCGCAAAAAACACCTCTGTTTTTTTCCAAAATTTAGGATGTGTCCACGTTGCGCTTTGGGGTGCTTCCTGTCGCCGGCGCTAGGCCTACCCACGCAAGTGAGGTATCATTTTTATCGGGAGACTTGGGGGAATGCTGGGTGGAAGGAAATTTGTAACTCCTCTCAGATTCCTGAACTTTCTGCCACAGAAATGTGAGGAACATGTGTTTTTTTAGCCAAATTTTGAGGTTTGCAAAGGATTCTGGGTAACAGAACCTGGTCCGAGCCCCGCAAGTCACCCCTCCTTGGATTGCCCTAGGTCTCTAGTTTTCAGAAATGCACAGGTTTGGTAGGTTTCCCTAGGTGCCTGCTGAGCTAGAGGCCAAAATCTACAGGTAGGCACTTCGCAAAAAACACCTCTGTTTTTTTCCAAAATTTAGGATGTGTCCACGTTGCGCTTTGGGGTGTTTCCTGTCGCCGGCGCTAGGCCTACCCACGCAAGTGAGGTATCATTTTTATCGGGAGACTTGGGGGAACGCTGGGTGGAAGGAAATTTGTAGCTCCTCTCAGATTCCAGAACTTTCTGCCACAGAAATGTGAGGAACATGTGTTTTTTTAGCCAAATTTTGAGGTTTGCAAAGGATTCTGGGTAACAGAACCTGGTCCGAGCCCCGCAAGTCACCCCTCCTTGGATTCCCCTAGGTCTCTAGTTTTCAGAAATGCACAGGTTTGGTAGGTTTCCCTAGGTGCCGGCTGAGCTAGAGGTCAAAATCTACAGGTAGGCACTTCGCAAACAACACCTCTGTTTTTTTCCAAAATTTAGGATGTGTCCACGTTGCGCTTTGGGGTGTTTCCTGTCGCCGGCGCTAGGCCTACCCACGCAAGTGAGGTATCATTTTTATCGGGAGACTTGGGGGAACGCTGGGTGGAAGGAAATTTGTAGCTCCTCTCAGATTCCAGAACTTTCTGCCACAGAAATGTGAGGGACATGTGTTTTTTTAGTCAAATTTTGAGTTTTGCAAAGGATTCTGGATAACAGAACCTGGTCCGAGCCCCGCAAGTCACCCCTCCTTGGATTCCCCTAGGTCTCTAGTTTTCAGAAATGCACAGGTTTGGTAGGTTTCCCTAGGTGCCGGCTGAGCTAGAGGCCAAAATCTACAGGTAGGCACTTCGCAAAAAACACCTCCGTTTTTTTCCAAAATTTAGGATGTGTCCACGTTGCGCTTTGGGGTGTTTCCTGTCGCCGGCGCTAGGCCTACCCATGCAAGTGAGGTATCATTTTTATCGGGAGACTTGGGGGAACGCTGGGTGGAAGGAAATTTGTAGCTCCTCTCAGATTCCAGAACTTTCTGCCACAGAAATGTGAGGAACATGTGTTTTTTTAGCCAAATTTTGAGGTTTGCAAAGGATTCTGGGTAACAGAACCTGGTCCGAGCCCCGCAAGTCACCCCTCCTTGGATTCCGCTAGGTCTCTAGTTTTCAGAAACGCACAGGTTTGGTAGGTTTCCCTAGGTGCCGGCTGAGCTAGAGGCCAAAATCTACAGGTAGGCACTTCGCAAACAACACCTCTGTTTTTTTCCAAAATGTAGGATGTGTCCACGTTGCGCTTTGGGGTGTTTCCTGTCGCCGGCGCTAGGCCTACCCACGCAAGTGAGGTATCATTTTTATCGGGATACTTGGGGGAACGCTGGGTGGAAGGAAATTTGTAGCTCCTCTCAGATTCCAGAACTTTCTGCCACAGAAATGAGAGGGATATGTGTTTTTTTAGCTAAATTTTGAGATTTGCAAAGGATTCTGGGTAACAGAACCTGGTCCGAGCCCCGCAAGTCACCCCTCCTTGGATTCCCCTAGGTCTCTAGTTTTCAGAAATGCACAGGTTTGGTAGGTTTCCCTAGGTGCCGGCTGAGCTAGAGGTCAAAATCTACAGGTAGGCACTTCGCAAACAACACCTCTGTTTTTTTCCAAAATTTAGGATGTGTCCACGTTGCGCTTTGGGGTGTTTCCTGTCGCCGGCGCTAGGCCTACCCACGCAAGTGAGGTATCATTTTTATCGGGAGACTTGGGGGAACGCTGGGTGGAAGGAAATTTGTAGCTCCTCTCAGATTCCAGAACTTTCTGCCACAGAAATGTGAGGAACATGTGTTTTTTTAGTCAAATTTTGAGTTTTGCAAAGGATTCTGGGTAACAGAACCTGGTCCGAGCCCCGCAAGTCACCCCTCCTTGGATTCCCCTAGGTCTCTAGTTTTCAGAAATGCACAGGTTTGGTAGGTTTCCCTAGGTGCCAACTGAGCTAGAGGCCAAAATCTACAGGTAGGCACTTCGCAAAAAACACCTCTGTTTTTTTCCAAAATTTAGGATGTGTCCACGTTGCGCTTTGGGGTGTTTCCTGTCGCCGGCGCTAGGCTTACCCACGCAAGTGAGGTATCATTTTTATCGGGAGACTTGGGGGAACGCTGGGTGGAAGGAAATTTGTAGCTCCTCTCAGATTCCAGAACTTTCTGCCACAGAAATGAGAGGGATATGTGTTTTTTTAGCTAAATTTTGAGATTTGCAAAGGATTCTGGGTAACAGAACCTGGTCCGAGCCCCGCAAGTCATCCCTCCTTGGATTCCCCTAGGTCTCTAGTTTTCAGAAACGCACAGGTTTGGTAGGTTTCCCTAGGTGCCGGCTGAGCTAGAGGCCAAAATCTACAGGTAGGCACTTCGCAAAAAACACCTCTGTTTTTTTCCAAAATGTAGGATGTGTCCACGTTGCGCTTTGGGGTGTTTCCTGTCGCCGGCGCTAGGCCTACCCACGCAAGTGAGGTATCATTTTTATCGGGATACTTGGGGGAACGCTGGGTGGAAGGAAATTTGTAGCTCCTCTCAGATTCCAGAACTTTCTGCCACAGAAATGAGAGGGATATGTGTTTTTTTTAGCTAAATTTTGAGATTTGCAAAGGATTCTGGGTAACAGAACCTGGTCCGAGCCCCGCAAGTCACCCCTCCTTGGATTCCCATAGGTCTCTAGTTTTCAGAAATGCACAGGTTTGGTAGGTTTCCCTAGGTGCCGGCTGAGCTAGAGGCCAAAATCTACAGGTAGGCACTTCGCAAAAAACACCTCCGTTTTTTTCCAAAATTTAGGATGTGTCCACGTTGCGCTTTGGGGTGTTTCCTGTCGCCGGCGCTAGGCCTACCCACGCAAGTGAGGTATCATTTTTATCGGGAGACTTGGGGGAACACTGGGTGGAAGGAGATTTGTAGCTCCTCTCAGATTCCAGAACTTTCTGCCACAGAAATGTGAGGAACATGTGTTTTTTTAGCCAAATTTTGAGGTTTGCAAAGGATTCTGGGTAACAGAACCTGGTCCGAGCCCCGCAAGTCACCCCTCCTTGGATTGCCCTAGGTCTCTAGTTTTCAGAAATGCACAGGTTTGGTAGGTTTCCCTAGGTGCCGGCTGAGCTAGAGGCCAAAATCTACAGGTAGGCACTTCGCAAAAAACACCTCTGTTTTTTTCCAAAATTTAGGATGTGTCCACGTTGCGCTTTGGGGTGTTTCCTGTCGCCGGCGCTAGGCCTACCCACGCAAGTGAGGTATCATTTTTATCGGGAGACTTGGGGGAACGCTGGGTGGAAGGAGATTTGTAGCTCCTCTCAGATTCCAGAACTTTCTGCCACAGAAATGTGAGGAACATGTGTTTTTTTAGCCAAATTTTGAGGTTTGCAAAGGATTCTGGGTAACAGAACCTGGTCTGAGCCCCGCAATTCACCCCTCCTTGGATTCCCCTAGGTCTCTAGTTTTCAGAAATGTACAGGTTTGGTAGGTTTCCCTAGATGCCGGCTGAGCTAGAGGCCAAAATCTACAGGTAGGCACTTCGCAAAAAACACCTCCGTTTTTTTCCAAAATTTAGGATGTGTCCACGTTGCGCTTTGGGGTGTTTCCTGTCGCCGGCGCTAGGCCTACCCACGCAAGTGAGGTATCATTTTTATCGGGAGACTTGGGGGAACGCTGGGTGGAAGGAGATTTGTAGCTCCTCTCAGATTCCAGAACTTTCTGCCACAGAAATGTGAGGAACATGTGTTTTTTTAGCCAAATTTTGAGTTTTGCAAAGGATTCTGGGTAACAGAACCTGGTCCGAGCCCCGCAAGTCACCCCTCCTTGGATTCCCGTAGGTCTCTAGTTTTCAGAAATGCACAGGTTTGGTAGGTTTCCCTAGGTGCCGGCTGAGCTAGAGGCCAAAATCTACAGGTAGGCACTTCGCAAAAAACACCTCTGTTTTTTTCCAAAATTTAGGATGTGTCCACGTTGCGCTTTGGGGTGTTTCCTGTCGCCGGCGCTAGGCCTACCCACGCAAGTGAGGTATCATTTTTATCGGGAGACTTGGGGGAACGCTGGGTGGAAGGAAATTTGTAGCTCCTCTCAGATTCCAGAACTTTCTGCCACAGAAATGAGAGGGATATGTGTTTTTTTAGCTAAATTTTGAGATTTGCAAAGGATTCTGGGTAACAGAACCTGGTCCGAGCCCCGCAAGTCATCCCTCCTTGGATTCCCCTAGGTCTCTGGTTTTCAGAAACGCACAGGTTTGGTAGGTTTCCCTAGGTGCCGGCTGAGCTAGAGGCCAAAATCTACAGGTAGGCACTTCGCAAAAAACACCTCTGTTTTTTTCCAAAATGTAGGATGTGTCCACGTTGCGCTTTGGGGTGTTTCCTGTCGCCGGCGCTAGGCCTACCCACGCAAGTGAGGTATCATTTTTATCGGGATACTTGGGGGAACGCTGGGTGGAAGGAAATTTGTAGCTCCTCTCAGATTCCAGAACTTTCTGCCACAGAAATGAGAGGGATATGTGTTTTTTTTAGCTAAATTTTGAGATTTGCAAAGGATTCTGGGTAACAGAACCTGGTCCGAGCCCCGCAAGTCACCCCTCCTTGGATTCCCCTAGGTCTCTAGTTTTCAGAAATGCACAGGTTTGGTAGGTTTCCCTAGGTGCCGGCTGAGCTAGAGGCCAAAATCTACAGGTAGGCACTTCGCAAAAAACACCTCCGTTTTTTTCCAAAATTTAGGATGTGTCCACGTTGCGCTTTGGGGTGTTTCCTGTCGCCGGCGCTAGGCCTACCCACGCAAGTGAGGTATCATTTTTATCGGGAGACTTTGGGGAACGCTGGGTGGAAGGAGATTTGTAGCTCCTCTCAGATTCCAGAACTTTCTGCCACAGAAATGTGAGGAACATGTGTTTTTTTAGCCAAATTTTGAGGTTTGCAAAGGATTCTGGGTAACAGAACCTGGTCCGAGCCCCGCAAGTCACCCCTCCTTGGATTCCCCTAGGTCTCTAGTTTTCAGAAACGCACAGGTTTGGTAGGTTTCCCTAGGTGCCGGCTGAGCTAGAGGCCAAAATCTACAGGTAGGCACTTCGCAAAAAACACCTCTGTTTTTTTCCAAAATTTAGGATGTGTCCACGTTGCGCTTTGGGGTGTTTCCTGTCGCCAGCGCTAGGCCTACCCACGCAAGTGAGGTATCATTTTTATCGGGAGACTTGGGGGAACGCTGGGTGGAAGGAAATTTGTAGCTCCTCTCAGATTCCAGAACTTTCTGCCACAGAAATGTGATGAACATGTGTTTTTTTAGTCAAATTTTGAGTTTTGCAAAGGATTCTGGGTAACAGAACCTGGTCCGAGCCCCGCAAGTCACCCCTCCTTTGATTCCCCTAGGTCTCTAGTTTTCAGAAATGCACAGGTTTGGTAGGTTTCCCTAGGTGCCGGCTGAGCTAGAGGCCAAAATCTACAGGTAGGCACTTCGCAAAAAACACCTCCGTTTTTTTCCAAAATTTAGGATGTGTCCACGTTGCGCTTTGGGGTGTTTCCTGTCGCCGGCGCTAGGCCTACCCACGCAAGTGAGGTATCATTTTTATCGGGAGACTTGGGGGAACACTGGGTGGAAGGAGATTTGTAGCTCCTCTCAGATTCCAGAACTTTCTGCCACAGAAATGTGAGGAACATGTGTTTTTTTAGCCAAATTTTGAGGTTTGCAAAGGATTCTGGGTAACAGAACCTGGTCCGAGCCCCGCAAGTCACCCCTCCTTGGATTGCCCTAGGTCTCTAGTTTTCAGAAATGCACAGGTTTGGTAGGTTTCCCTAGGTGCCGGCTGAGCTAGAGGCCAAAATCTACAGGTAGGCACTTCGCAAAAAACACCTCTGTTTTTTTCCAAAATTTAGGATGTGTCCACGTTGCGCTTTGGGGTGTTTCCTGTCGCCGGCGCTAGGCCTACCCACGCAAGTGAGGTATCATTTTTATCGGGAGACTTGGGGGAACGCTGGGTGGAAGGAGATTTGTAGCTCCTCTCAGATTCCAGAACTTTTTGCCACAGAAATGTGAGGAACATGTGTTTTTTTAGCCAAATTTTGAGGTTTGCAAAGGATTCTGGGTAACAGAACCTGGTCCGAGCCCCGCAAGTCACCCCTCCTTGGATTCCGCTAGGTCTCTAGTTTTCAGAAACGCACAGGTTTGGTAGGTTTCCCTAGGTGCCGGCTGAGCTAGAGGCCAAAATCTACAGGTAGGCACTTCGCAAAAAACACCTCTGTTTTTTTCCAAAATTTAAGATGTGTCCACGTTGCGCTTTGGGGTGTTTCCTGTCGCCGGCGCTAGGCCTACCCACGCAAGTGAGGTATCATTTTTATCGGGAGACTTGGGGGAACGCTGGGTGGAAGGAAATTTGTAGCTCCTCTCAGATTCCAGAACTTTCTGCCACAGAAATGTGAGGAACATGTGTTTTTTTAGTCAAATTTTGAGTTTTGCAAAGGATTCTGGGTAACAGAACCTGGTCCGAGCCCCGCAAGTCACCCCTCCTTGGATTCCCGTAGGTCTCTAGTTTTCAGAAATGCACAGGTTTGGTAGGTTTCCCTAGGTGCCGGCTGAGCTAGAGGCCAAAATCTACAGGTAGGCACTTCGCAAAAAACACCTCTGTTTTTTTCCAAAATTTAGGATGTGTCCACGTTGCGCTTTGGGGTGTTTCCTGTCGCCGGCGCTAGGCCTACCCACGCAAGTGAGGTATCATTTTTATCGGGAGACTTGGGGGAACGCTGGGTGGAAGGAAATTTGTAGCTCCTCTCAGATTCCAGAACTTTCTGCCACAGAAATGAGAGGGATATGTGTTTTTTTAGCTAAATTTTGAGATTTGCAAAGGATTCTGGGTAACAGAACCTGGTCCGAGCCCCGCAAGTCATCCCTCCTTGGATTCCCCTAGGTCTCTAGTTTTCAGAAACGCACAGGTTTGGTAGGTTTCCCTAGGTGCCGGCTGAGCTAGAGGCCAAAATCTACAGGTAGGCACTTCGCAAAAAACACCTCTGTTTTTTTCCAAAATGTAGGATGTGTCCACGTTGCGCTTTGGGGTGTTTCCTGTCGCCGGCGCTAGGCCTACCCACGCAAGTGAGGTATCATTTTTATCGGGATACTTGGGGGAACGCTGGGTGGAAGGAAATTTGTAGCTCCTCTCAGATTCCAGAACTTTCTGCCACAGAAATGAGAGGGATATGTGTTTTTTTTAGCTAAATTTTGAGATTTGCAAAGGATTCTGGGTAACAGAACCTGGTCCGAGCCCCGCAAGTCACCCCTCCTTGGATTGCCCTAGGTCTCTAGTTTTCAGAAATGCACAGGTTTGGTAGGTTTCCCTAGGTGCCTGCTGAGCTAGAGGCCAAAATCTACAGGTAGGCACTTCGCAAAAAACACCTCTGTTTTTTTCCAAAATTTAGGATGTGTCCACGTTGCGCTTTGGGGTGTTTCCTGTCGCCGGCGCTAGGCCTACCCACGCAAGTGAGGTATCATTTTTATCGGGAGACTTGGGGGAACGCTGGGTGGAAGGAAATTTGTAGCTCCTCTCAGATTCCAGAACTTTCTGCCACAGAAATGTGAGGAACATGTGTTTTTTTAGCCAAATTTTGAGGTTTGCAAAGGATTCTGGGTAACAGAACCTGGTCCGAGCCCCGCAAGTCACCCCTCCTTGGATTCCCCTAGGTCTCTAGTTTTCAGAAATGCACAGGTTTGGTAGGTTTCCCTAGGTGCCGGCTGAGCTAGAGGTCAAAATCTACAGGTAGGCACTTCGCAAACAACACCTCTGTTTTTTTCCAAAATTTAGGATGTGTCCACGTTGCGCTTTGGGGTGTTTCCTGTCGCCGGCGCTAGGCCTACCCACGCAAGTGAGGTATCATTTTTATCGGGAGACTTGGGGGAACGCTGGGTGGAAGGAAATTTGTAGCTCCTCTCAGATTCCAGAACTTTCTGCCACAGAAATGTGAGGGACATGTGTTTTTTTAGTCAAATTTTGAGTTTTGCAAAGGATTCTGGATAACAGAACCTGGTCCGAGCCCCGCAAGTCACCCCTCCTTGGATTCCCCTAGGTCTCTAGTTTTCAGAAATGCACAGGTTTGGTAGGTTTCCCTAGGTGCCGGCTGAGCTAGAGGCCAAAATCTACAGGTAGGCACTTCGCAAAAAACACCTCCGTTTTTTTCCAAAATTTAGGATGTGTCCACGTTGCGCTTTGGGGTGTTTCCTGTCGCCGGCGCTAGGCCTACCCATGCAAGTGAGGTATCATTTTTATCGGGAGACTTGGGGGAACGCTGGGTGGAAGGAAATTTGTAGCTCCTCTCAGATTCCAGAACTTTCTGCCACAGAAATGTGAGGAACATGTGTTTTTTTAGCCAAATTTTGAGGTTTGCAAAGGATTCTGGGTAACAGAACCTGGTCCGAGCCCCGCAAGTCACCCCTCCTTGGATTCCGCTAGGTCTCTAGTTTTCAGAAACGCACAGGTTTGGTAGGTTTCCCTAGGTGCCGGCTGAGCTAGAGGCCAAAATCTACAGGTAGGCACTTCGCAAACAACACCTCTGTTTTTTTCCAAAATGTAGGATGTGTCCACGTTGCGCTTTGGGGTGTTTCCTGTCGCCGGCGCTAGGCCTACCCACGCAAGTGAGGTATCATTTTTATCGGGATACTTGGGGGAACGCTGGGTGGAAGGAAATTTGTAGCTCCTCTCAGATTCCAGAACTTTCTGCCACAGAAATGAGAGGGATATGTGTTTTTTTAGCTAAATTTTGAGATTTGCAAAGGATTCTGGGTAACAGAACCTGGTCCGAGCCCCGCAAGTCACCCCTCCTTGGATTCCCCTAGGTCTCTAGTTTTCAGAAATGCACAGGTTTGGTAGGTTTCCCTAGGTGCCGGCTGAGCTAGAGGTCAAAATCTACAGGTAGGCACTTCGCAAACAACACCTCTGTTTTTTTCCAAAATTTAGGATGTGTCCACGTTGCGCTTTGGGGTGTTTCCTGTCGCCGGCGCTAGGCCTACCCACGCAAGTGAGGTATCATTTTTATCGGGAGACTTGGGGGAACGCTGGGTGGAAGGAAATTTGTAGCTCCTCTCAGATTCCAGAACTTTCTGCCACAGAAATGTGAGGAACATGTGTTTTTTTAGTCAAATTTTGAGTTTTGCAAAGGATTCTGGGTAACAGAACCTGGTCCGAGCCCCGCAAGTCACCCCTCCTTGGATTCCCCTAGGTCTCTAGTTTTCAGAAATGCACAGGTTTGGTAGGTTTCCCTAGGTGCCAACTGAGCTAGAGGCCAAAATCTACAGGTAGGCACTTCGCAAAAAACACCTCTGTTTTTTTCCAAAATTTAGGATGTGTCCACGTTGCGCTTTGGGGTGTTTCCTGTCGCCGGCGCTAGGCTTACCCACGCAAGTGAGGTATCATTTTTATCGGGAGACTTGGGGGAACGCTGGGTGGAAGGAAATTTGTAGCTCCTCTCAGATTCCAGAACTTTCTGCCACAGAAATGAGAGGGATATGTGTTTTTTTAGCTAAATTTTGAGATTTGCAAAGGATTCTGGGTAACAGAACCTGGTCCGAGCCCCGCAAGTCATCCCTCCTTGGATTCCCCTAGGTCTCTAGTTTTCAGAAACGCACAGGTTTGGTAGGTTTCCCTAGGTGCCGGCTGAGCTAGAGGCCAAAATCTACAGGTAGGCACTTCGCAAAAAACACCTCTGTTTTTTTCCAAAATGTAGGATGTGTCCACGTTGCGCTTTGGGGTGTTTCCTGTCGCCGGCGCTAGGCCTACCCACGCAAGTGAGGTATCATTTTTATCGGGATACTTGGGGGAACGCTGGGTGGAAGGAAATTTGTAGCTCCTCTCAGATTCCAGAACTTTCTGCCACAGAAATGAGAGGGATATGTGTTTTTTTTAGCTAAATTTTGAGATTTGCAAAGGATTCTGGGTAACAGAACCTGGTCCGAGCCCCGCAAGTCACCCCTCCTTGGATTCCCATAGGTCTCTAGTTTTCAGAAATGCACAGGTTTGGTAGGTTTCCCTAGGTGCCGGCTGAGCTAGAGGCCAAAATCTACAGGTAGGCACTTCGCAAAAAACACCTCCGTTTTTTTCCAAAATTTAGGATGTGTCCACGTTGCGCTTTGGGGTGTTTCCTGTCGCCGGCGCTAGGCCTACCCACGCAAGTGAGGTATCATTTTTATCGGGAGACTTGGGGGAACACTGGGTGGAAGGAGATTTGTAGCTCCTCTCAGATTCCAGAACTTTCTGCCACAGAAATGTGAGGAACATGTGTTTTTTTAGCCAAATTTTGAGGTTTGCAAAGGATTCTGGGTAACAGAACCTGGTCCGAGCCCCGCAAGTCACCCCTCCTTGGATTGCCCTAGGTCTCTAGTTTTCAGAAATGCACAGGTTTGGTAGGTTTCCCTAGGTGCCGGCTGAGCTAGAGGCCAAAATCTACAGGTAGGCACTTCGCAAAAAACACCTCTGTTTTTTTCCAAAATTTAGGATGTGTCCACGTTGCGCTTTGGGGTGTTTCCTGTCGCCGGCGCTAGGCCTACCCACGCAAGTGAGGTATCATTTTTATCGGGAGACTTGGGGGAACGCTGGGTGGAAGGAGATTTGTAGCTCCTCTCAGATTCCAGAACTTTCTGCCACAGAAATGTGAGGAACATGTGTTTTTTTAGCCAAATTTTGAGGTTTGCAAAGGATTCTGGGTAACAGAACCTGGTCTGAGCCCCGCAATTCACCCCTCCTTGGATTCCCCTAGGTCTCTAGTTTTCAGAAATGTACAGGTTTGGTAGGTTTCCCTAGATGCCGGCTGAGCTAGAGGCCAAAATCTACAGGTAGGCACTTCGCAAAAAACACCTCCGTTTTTTTCCAAAATTTAGGATGTGTCCACGTTGCGCTTTGGGGTGTTTCCTGTCGCCGGCGCTAGGCCTACCCACGCAAGTGAGGTATCATTTTTATCGGGAGACTTGGGGGAACGCTGGGTGGAAGGAGATTTGTAGCTCCTCTCAGATTCCAGAACTTTCTGCCACAGAAATGTGAGGAACATGTGTTTTTTTAGCCAAATTTTGAGTTTTGCAAAGGATTCTGGGTAACAGAACCTGGTCCGAGCCCCGCAAGTCACCCCTCCTTGGATTCCCGTAGGTCTCTAGTTTTCAGAAATGCACAGGTTTGGTAGGTTTCCCTAGGTGCCGGCTGAGCTAGAGGCCAAAATCTACAGGTAGGCACTTCGCAAAAAACACCTCTGTTTTTTTCCAAAATTTAGGATGTGTCCACGTTGCGCTTTGGGGTGTTTCCTGTCGCCGGCGCTAGGCCTACCCACGCAAGTGAGGTATCATTTTTATCGGGAGACTTGGGGGAACGCTGGGTGGAAGGAAATTTGTAGCTCCTCTCAGATTCCAGAACTTTCTGCCACAGAAATGAGAGGGATATGTGTTTTTTTAGCTAAATTTTGAGATTTGCAAAGGATTCTGGGTAACAGAACCTGGTCCGAGCCCCGCAAGTCATCCCTCCTTGGATTCCCCTAGGTCTCTGGTTTTCAGAAACGCACAGGTTTGGTAGGTTTCCCTAGGTGCCGGCTGAGCTAGAGGCCAAAATCTACAGGTAGGCACTTCGCAAAAAACACCTCTGTTTTTTTCCAAAATGTAGGATGTGTCCACGTTGCGCTTTGGGGTGTTTCCTGTCGCCGGCGCTAGGCCTACCCACGCAAGTGAGGTATCATTTTTATCGGGATACTTGGGGGAACGCTGGGTGGAAGGAAATTTGTAGCTCCTCTCAGATTCCAGAACTTTCTGCCACAGAAATGAGAGGGATATGTGTTTTTTTTAGCTAAATTTTGAGATTTGCAAAGGATTCTGGGTAACAGAACCTGGTCCGAGCCCCGCAAGTCACCCCTCCTTGGATTCCCCTAGGTCTCTAGTTTTCAGAAATGCACAGGTTTGGTAGGTTTCCCTAGGTGCCGGCTGAGCTAGAGGCCAAAATCTACAGGTAGGCACTTCGCAAAAAACACCTCCGTTTTTTTCCAAAATTTAGGATGTGTCCACGTTGCGCTTTGGGGTGTTTCCTGTCGCCGGCGCTAGGCCTACCCACGCAAGTGAGGTATCATTTTTATCGGGAGACTTTGGGGAACGCTGGGTGGAAGGAGATTTGTAGCTCCTCTCAGATTCCAGAACTTTCTGCCACAGAAATGTGAGGAACATGTGTTTTTTTAGCCAAATTTTGAGGTTTGCAAAGGATTCTGGGTAACAGAACCTGGTCCGAGCCCCGCAAGTCACCCCTCCTTGGATTCCCCTAGGTCTCTAGTTTTCAGAAACGCACAGGTTTGGTAGGTTTCCCTAGGTGCCGGCTGAGCTAGAGGCCAAAATCTACAGGTAGGCACTTCGCAAAAAACACCTCTGTTTTTTTCCAAAATTTAGGATGTGTCCACGTTGCGCTTTGGGGTGTTTCCTGTCGCCAGCGCTAGGCCTACCCACGCAAGTGAGGTATCATTTTTATCGGGAGACTTGGGGGAACGCTGGGTGGAAGGAAATTTGTAGCTCCTCTCAGATTCCAGAACTTTCTGCCACAGAAATGTGATGAACATGTGTTTTTTTAGTCAAATTTTGAGTTTTGCAAAGGATTCTGGGTAACAGAACCTGGTCCGAGCCCCGCAAGTCACCCCTCCTTTGATTCCCCTAGGTCTCTAGTTTTCAGAAATGCACAGGTTTGGTAGGTTTCCCTAGGTGCCGGCTGAGCTAGAGGCCAAAATCTACAGGTAGGCACTTCGCAAAAAACACCTCCGTTTTTTTCCAAAATTTAGGATGTGTCCACGTTGCGCTTTGGGGTGTTTCCTGTCGCCGGCGCTAGGCCTACCCACGCAAGTGAGGTATCATTTTTATCGGGAGACTTGGGGGAACACTGGGTGGAAGGAGATTTGTAGCTCCTCTCAGATTCCAGAACTTTCTGCCACAGAAATGTGAGGAACATGTGTTTTTTTAGCCAAATTTTGAGGTTTGCAAAGGATTCTGGGTAACAGAACCTGGTCCGAGCCCCGCAAGTCACCCCTCCTTGGATTGCCCTAGGTCTCTAGTTTTCAGAAATGCACAGGTTTGGTAGGTTTCCCTAGGTGCCGGCTGAGCTAGAGGCCAAAATCTACAGGTAGGCACTTCGCAAAAAACACCTCTGTTTTTTTCCAAAATTTAGGATGTGTCCACGTTGCGCTTTGGGGTGTTTCCTGTCGCCGGCGCTAGGCCTACCCACGCAAGTGAGGTATCATTTTTATCGGGAGACTTGGGGGAACGCTGGGTGGAAGGAGATTTGTAGCTCCTCTCAGATTCCAGAACTTTCTGCCACAGAAATGTGAGGAACATGTGTTTTTTTAGCCAAATTTTGAGGTTTGCAAAGGATTCTGGGTAACAGAACCTGGTCCGAGCCCCGCAAGTCACCCCTCCTTGGATTCCGCTAGGTCTCTAGTTTTCAGAAACGCACAGGTTTGGTAGGTTTCCCTAGGTGCCGGCTGAGCTAGAGGCCAAAATCTACAGGTAGGCACTTCGCAAAAAACACCTCTGTTTTTTTCCAAAATTTAAGATGTGTCCACGTTGCGCTTTGGGGTGTTTCCTGTCGCCGGCGCTAGGCCTACCCACGCAAGTGAGGTATCATTTTTATCGGGAGACTTGGGGGAACGCTGGGTGGAAGGAAATTTGTAGCTCCTCTCAGATTCCAGAACTTTCTGCCACAGAAATGTGAGGAACATGTGTTTTTTTAGTCAAATTTTGAGTTTTGCAAAGGATTCTGGGTAACAGAACCTGGTCCGAGCCCCGCAAGTCACCCCTCCTTGGATTCCCGTAGGTCTCTAGTTTTCAGAAATGCACAGGTTTGGTAGGTTTCCCTAGGTGCCGGCTGAGCTAGAGGCCAAAATCTACAGGTAGGCACTTCGCAAAAAACACCTCTGTTTTTTTCCAAAATTTAGGATGTGTCCACGTTGCGCTTTGGGGTGTTTCCTGTCGCCGGCGCTAGGCCTACCCACGCAAGTGAGGTATCATTTTTATCGGGAGACTTGGGGGAACGCTGGGTGGAAGGAAATTTGTAGCTCCTCTCAGATTCCAGAACTTTCTGCCACAGAAATGAGAGGGATATGTGTTTTTTTAGCTAAATTTTGAGATTTGCAAAGGATTCTGGGTAACAGAACCTGGTCCGAGCCCCGCAAGTCATCCCTCCTTGGATTCCCCTAGGTCTCTAGTTTTCAGAAACGCACAGGTTTGGTAGGTTTCCCTAGGTGCCGGCTGAGCTAGAGGCCAAAATCTACAGGTAGGCACTTCGCAAAAAACACCTCTGTTTTTTTCCAAAATGTAGGATGTGTCCACGTTGCGCTTTGGGGTGTTTCCTGTCGCCGGCGCTAGGCCTACCCACGCAAGTGAGGTATCATTTTTATCGGGATACTTGGGGGAACGCTGGGTGGAAGGAAATTTGTAGCTCCTCTCAGATTCCAGAACTTTCTGCCACAGAAATGAGAGGGATATGTGTTTTTTTTAGCTAAATTTTGAGATTTGCAAAGGATTCTGGGTAACAGAACCTGGTCCGAGCCCCGCAAGTCACCCCTCCTTGGATTCCCCTAGGTCTCTAGTTTTCAGAAATGCACAGGTTTGGTAGGTTTCCCTAGGTGCCGGCTGAGCTAGAGGCCAAAATCTACAGGTAGGCACTTCGCAAAAAACACCTCCGTTTTTTTCCAAAATTTAGGATGTGTCCACGTTGCGCTTTGGGGTGTTTCCTGTCGCCGGCGCTAGGCCTACCCACGCAAGTGAGGTATCATTTTTATCGGGAGACTTGGGGGAACGCTGGGTGGAAGGAGATTTGTAGCTCCTCTCAGATTCCAGAACTTTCTGCCACAGAAATGTGAGGAACATGTGTTTTTTTAGCCAAATTTTGAGGTTTGCAAAGGATTCTGGGTAACAGAACCTGGTCCGAGCCCCGCAAGTCACCCCTCCTTGGATTCCCCTAGGTCTCTAGTTTTCAGAAACGCACAGGTTTGGTAGGTTTCCCTAGGTGCCGGCTGAGCTAGAGGCCAAAATCTACAGGTAGGCACTTCGCAAAAAACACCTCTGTTTTTTTCCAAAATTTAGGATGTGTCCACGTTGCGCTTTGGGGTGTTTCCTGTCGCCGGCGCTAGGCCTACCCACGCAAGTGAGGTATCATTTTTATCGGGAGACTTGGGGGAACGCTGGGTGGAAGGAAATTTGTAGCTCCTCTCAGATTCCAGAACTTTCTGCCACAGAAACGTGAGGAACATGTGTTTTTTTAGTCAAATTTTGAGTTTTGCAAAGGATTCTGGGTAACAGAACCTGGTCCGAGCCCCGCAAGTCACCCCTCCTTTGATTCCCCTAGGTCTCTAGTTTTCAGAAATGCACAGGTTTGGTAGGTTTCCCTAGGTGCCGGCTGAGCTAGAGGCCAAAATCTACAGGTAGGCACTTCGCAAAAAACACCTCTGTTTTTTTCCAAAATTTAGGATGTGTCCACGTTGCGCTTTGGGGTGCTTCCTGTCGCCGGCGCTAGGCCTACCCACGCAAGTGAGGTATCATTTTTATCGGGAGACTTGGGGGAATGCTGGGTGGAAGGAAATTTGTAACTCCTCTCAGATTCCTGAACTTTCTGCCACAGAAATGTGAGGAACATGTGTTTTTTTAGCCAAATTTTGAGGTTTGCAAAGGATTCTGGGTAACAGAACCTGGTCCGAGCCCCGCAAGTCACCCCTCCTTGGATTGCCCTAGGTCTCTAGTTTTCAGAAATGCACAGGTTTGGTAGGTTTCCCTAGGTGCCTGCTGAGCTAGAGGCCAAAATCTACAGGTAGGCACTTCGCAAAAAACACCTCTGTTTTTTTCCAAAATTTAGGATGTGTCCACGTTGCGCTTTGGGGTGTTTCCTGTCGCCGGCGCTAGGCCTACCCACGCAAGTGAGGTATCATTTTTATCGGGAGACTTGGGGGAACGCTGGGTGGAAGGAAATTTGTAGCTCCTCTCAGATTCCAGAACTTTCTGCCACAGAAATGTGAGGAACATGTGTTTTTTTAGCCAAATTTTGAGGTTTGCAAAGGATTCTGGGTAACAGAACCTGGTCCGAGCCCCGCAAGTCACCCCTCCTTGGATTCCCCTAGGTCTCTAGTTTTCAGAAATGCACAGGTTTGGTAGGTTTCCCTAGGTGCCGGCTGAGCTAGAGGTCAAAATCTACAGGTAGGCACTTCGCAAACAACACCTCTGTTTTTTTCCAAAATTTAGGATGTGTCCACGTTGCGCTTTGGGGTGTTTCCTGTCGCCGGCGCTAGGCCTACCCACGCAAGTGAGGTATCATTTTTATCGGGAGACTTGGGGGAACGCTGGGTGGAAGGAAATTTGTAGCTCCTCTCAGATTCCAGAACTTTCTGCCACAGAAATGTGAGGGACATGTGTTTTTTTAGTCAAATTTTGAGTTTTGCAAAGGATTCTGGATAACAGAACCTGGTCCGAGCCCCGCAAGTCACCCCTCCTTGGATTCCCCTAGGTCTCTAGTTTTCAGAAATGCACAGGTTTGGTAGGTTTCCCTAGGTGCCGGCTGAGCTAGAGGCCAAAATCTACAGGTAGGCACTTCGCAAAAAACACCTCCGTTTTTTTCCAAAATTTAGGATGTGTCCACGTTGCGCTTTGGGGTGTTTCCTGTCGCCGGCGCTAGGCCTACCCATGCAAGTGAGGTATCATTTTTATCGGGAGACTTGGGGGAACGCTGGTTGGAAGGAAATTTGTAGCTCCTCTCAGATTCCAGAACTTTCTGCCACAGAAATGTGAGGAACATGTGTTTTTTTAGCCAAATTTTGAGGTTTGCAAAGGATTCTGGGTAACAGAACCTGGTCCGAGCCCCGCAAGTCACCCCTCCTTGGATTCCGCTAGGTCTCTAGTTTTCAGAAACGCACAGGTTTGGTAGGTTTCCCTAGGTGCCGGCTGAGCTAGAGGCCAAAATCTACAGGTAGGCACTTCGCAAACAACACCTCTGTTTTTTTCCAAAATGTAGGATGTGTCCACGTTGCGCTTTGGGGTGTTTCCTGTCGCCGGCGCTAGGCCTACCCACGCAAGTGAGGTATCATTTTTATCGGGATACTTGGGGGAACGCTGGGTGGAAGGAAATTTGTAGCTCCTCTCAGATTCCAGAACTTTCTGCCACAGAAATGAGAGGGATATGTGTTTTTTTAGCTAAATTTTGAGATTTGCAAAGGATTCTGGGTAACAGAACCTGGTCCGAGCCCCGCAAGTCACCCCTCCTTGGATTCCCCTAGGTCTCTAGTTTTCAGAAATGCACAGGTTTGGTAGGTTTCCCTAGGTGCCGGCTGAGCTAGAGGTCAAAATCTACAGGTAGGCACTTCGCAAACAACACCTCTGTTTTTTTCCAAAATTTAGGATGTGTCCACGTTGCGCTTTGGGGTGTTTCCTGTCGCCGGCGCTAGGCCTACCCACGCAAGTGAGGTATCATTTTTATCGGGAGACTTGGGGGAACGCTGGGTGGAAACAAATTTGTAGCTCCTCCCAGATTCCAGAACTTTCTGCCACAGAAATGTGAGGGACATGTGTTTTTTTAGTCAAATTTTGAGTTTTGCAAAGGATTCTGGATAACAGAACCTGGTCCGAGCCCCGCAAGTCACCCCTCCTTGGATTCCCCTAGGTCTCTAGTTTTCAGAAATGCACAGGTTTGGTAGGTTTCCCTAGGTGCCGGCTGAGCTAGAGGCCAAAATCTACAGGTAGGCACTTCGCAAACAACACCTCTGTTTTTTTCCAAAATTTAGGATGTGTCCACGTTGCGCTTTGGGGTGTTTCCTGTCGCCGGCGCTAGGCCTACCCACGCAAGTGAGGTATCATTTTTATCGGGAGACTTGGGGGAACGCTGGGTGGAAGGAAATTTGTAGCTCCTCTCAGATTCCAGAACTTTCTGCCACAGAAATGTGAGGGACATGTGTTTTTTTAGTCAAATTTTGAGTTTTGCAAAGGATTCTGGATAACAGAACCTGGTCCGAGCCCCGCAAGTCACCCCTCCTTGGATTCCCCTAGGTCTCTAGTTTTCAGAAATGCACAGGTTTGGTAGGTTTCCCTAGGTGCCGGCTGAGCTAGAGGCCAAAATCTACAGGTAGGCACTTCGCAAAAAACACCTCCGTTTTTTTCCAAAATTTAGGATGTGTCCACGTTGCGCTTTGGGGTGTTTCCTGTCGCCGGCGCTAGGCCTACCCATGCAAGTGAGGTATCATTTTTATCGGGAGACTTGGGGGAACGCTGGGTGGAAGGAAATTTGTAGCTCCTCTCAGATTCCAGAACTTTCTGCCACAGAAATGTGAGGAACATGTGTTTTTTTAGCCAAATTTTGAGGTTTGCAAAGGATTCTGGGTAACAGAACCTGGTCCGAGCCCCGCAAGTCACCCCTCCTTGGATTCCGCTAGGTCTCTAGTTTTCAGAAACGCACAGGTTTGGTAGGTTTCCCTAGGTGCCGGCTGAGCTAGAGGCCAAAATCTACAGGTAGGCACTTCGCAAACAACACCTCTGTTTTTTTCCAAAATGTAGGATGTGTCCACGTTGCGCTTTGGGGTGTTTCCTGTCGCCGGCGCTAGGCCTACCCACGCAAGTGAGGTATCATTTTTATCGGGATACTTGGGGGAACGCTGGGTGGAAGGAAATTTGTAGCTCCTCTCAGATTCCAGAACTTTCTGCCACAGAAATGAGAGGGATATGTGTTTTTTTAGCTAAATTTTGAGATTTGCAAAGGATTCTGGGTAACAGAACCTGGTCCGAGCCCCGCAAGTCACCCCTCCTTGGATTCCCCTAGGTCTCTAGTTTTCAGAAATGCACAGGTTTGGTAGGTTTCCCTAGGTGCCGGCTGAGCTAGAGGTCAAAATCTACAGGTAGGCACTTCGCAAACAACACCTCTGTTTTTTTCCAAAATTTAGGATGTGTCCACGTTGCGCTTTGGGGTGTTTCCTGTCGCCGGCGCTAGGCCTACCCACGCAAGTGAGGTATCATTTTTATCGGGAGACTTGGGGGAACGCTGGGTGGAAACAAATTTGTAGCTCCTCCCAGATTCCAGAACTTTCTGCCACAGAAATGTGAGGGACATGTGTTTTTTTAGTCAAATTTTGAGTTTTGCAAAGGATTCTGGATAACAGAACCTGGTCCGAGCCCCGCAAGTCACCCCTCCTTGGATTCCCCTAGGTCTCTAGTTTTCAGAAATGCACAGGTTTGGTAGGTTTCCCTAGGTGCCGGCTGAGCTAGAGGCCAAAATCTACAGGTAGGCACTTCGCAAAAAACACCTCCGTTTTTTTCCAAAATTTAGGATGTGTCCACGTTGCGCTTTGGGGTGTTTCCTGTCGCGGCCCTAGGCCTACTCACGCAAGTGAGGTATCATTTTTATCGGGAGACTTGGGGGAACGCTGGGTGGAAGGAGATTTGTAGCTCCTCTCAGATTCCAGAACTTTCTGCCACAGAAATGTGAGGAACATGTGTTTTTTTAGCCAAATTTTGAGGTTTGCAAAGGATTCTGGGTAACAGAACCTGGTCCGAGCCCCGCAAGTCACCCCTCCTTGGATTCCGCTAGGTCTCTAGTTTTCAGAAACGCACAGGTTTGGTAGGTTTCCCTAGGTGCCGGCTGAGCTAGAGGCCAAAATCTACAGGTAGGCACTTCGCAAAAAACACCTCTGTTTTTTTCCAAAATGTAGGATGTGTCCACGTTGCGCTTTGGGGTGTTTCCTGTCGCCGGCGCTAGGCCTACCCACGCAAGTGAGGTATCATTTTTATCGGGATACTTGGGGGAACGCTGGGTGGAAGGAAATTTGTAGCTCCTCTCAGATTCCAGAACTTTCTGCCACAGAAATGAGAGGGATATGTGTTTTTTTAGCTAAATTTTGAGATTTGCAAAGGATTCTGGGTAACAGAACCTGGTCCGAGCCCCGCAAGTCACCCCTCCTTGGATTCCTCTAGGTCTCTAGTTTTCAGAAATGCACAGGTTTGGTAGGTTTCCCTAGGTGCCGGCTGAGCTAGAGGCCAAAATCTACAGGTAGGCACTTCGCAAAAAACACCTCCGTTTTTTTCCAAAATTTAGGATGTGTCCACGTTGCGCTTTGGGGTCTTTCCTGTCGCCGGCGCTAGGCCTACCCACGCAAGTGAGGTATCATTTTTATCGGGAGACTTGGGGGAACGCTGGGTGGAAGGAGATTTGTAGCTCCTCTCAGATTCCAGAACTTTCTGCCACAGAAATGTGAGGAACATGTGTTTTTTTAGCCAAATTTTGAGGTTTGCAAAGGATTCTGGGTACCAGAACCTGGTCCGAGCCCCGCAAGTCACCCCTCCTTGGATTGCCATAGGTCTCTAGTTTTCAGAAATGCACAGGTTTGGTAGGTTTCCCTAGGTGCCGGCTGAGCTAGAGGTCAAAATCTACAGGTAGGCACTTCGCAAACAACACCTCTGTTTTTTTCCAAAATTTAGGATGTGTCCACGTTGCGCTTTGGGGTGTTTCCTGTCGCCGGCGCTAAGCCTACCCACGCAAGTGAGGTATCATTTTTATCGGGAGACTTGGGGGAACGCTGGGTGGAAACAAATTTGTAGCTCCTCCCAGATTCCAGAACTTTCTGCCACAGAAATGTGAGGGACATGTGTTTTTTTAGTCAAATTTTGAGTTTTGCAAAGGATTCTGGATAACAGAACCTGGTCCGAGCCCCGCAAGTCACCCCTCCTTGGATTCCCCTAGGTCTCTAGTTTTCAGAAATGCACAGGTTTGGTAGGTTTCCCTAGGTGCCGGCTGAGCTAGAGGCCAAAATCTACAGGTAGGCACTTCGCAAAAAACACCTCCGTTTTTTTCCAAAATTTAGGATGTGTCCACATTGCGCTTTGGGGTGTTTCCTGTCGCCGGCGCTAGGCCTACCCACGCAAGTGAGGTATCATTTTTATCGGGAGACTTGGGGGAACGCTGGGTGGAAGGAGATTTGTAGCTCCTCTCCGATTCCAGAACTTTCTGCCACAGAAATGTGAGGAACATGTGTTTTTTTAGCCAAATTTTGAGGTTTGCAAAGGATTCTGGGTAACAGAACCTGGTCCGAGCCCCGCAAGTCACCCCTCCTTGGATTCCGCTAGGTCTCTAGTTTTCAGAAACGCACAGGTTTGGTAGGTTTCCCTAGGTGCCGGCTGACCTAGAGGCCAAAATCTACAGGTAGGCACTTCGCAAAAAACACCTCTGTTTTTTTCCAAAATGTAGGATGTGTCCACGTTGCGCTTTGGGGTGTTTCCTGTCGCCGGCGCTAGGCAAACCCACGCAAGTGAGGTATCATTTTTATCGGGATACTTGGGGGAACGCTGGGTGGAAGGAAATTTGTAGCTCCTCTCAGATTCCAGAACTTTCTGCCACAGAAATGAGAGGGATATGTGTTTTTTTAGCTAAATTTTGAGATTTGCAAAGGATTCTGGGTAACAGAACCTGGTCCGAGCCCCGCAAGTCACCCCTCCTTGGATTCCTCTAGGTCTCTAGTTTTCAGAAATGCACAGGTTTGGTAGGTTTCCCTAGGTGCCGGCTGAGCTAGAGGCCAAAAACTACAGGTAGGCACTTCGCAAAAAACACCTCTGTTTTTTTCCAAAATTTAGGATGTGTCCACGTTGCGCTTTTGGGTGTTTCCTGTCGCCGGCGCTAGGCCTACCCACGCAAGTGAGGTATCATTTTTATCGGGAGACTTGGGGGAACGCTGGGTGGAAGGAAATTTGTAGCTCCTCTCAGATTCCAGAACTTTCTGCCACAGAAATGTGAGGAACATGTGTTTTTTTAGCCAAATTTTGAGGTTTGCAAAGGATTCTGGGTAACAGAACCTGGTCCGAGCCCCGCAAGTCACCCCTCCTTGGATTCCCCTAGGTCTCTAGTTTTCAGAAATGCACAGGTTTGGTAGGTTTCCCTAGGTGCCGGCTGAGCTAGAGGCCAAAATCTACAGGTAGGCACTTCGCAAACAACACCTCTGTTTTTTTCCAAAATTTAGGATGTGTCCACGTTGCGCTTTGGGGTGTTTCCTGTCGCCGGCGCTAGGTCTACCCACACAAGTGAGGTATAATTTTTATCGGGAGACTTGGGGGAACGCTGGGCGGAAGGAAATTTGTAGCTCCTCTCAGATTCAAGAACTTTCTGCCACAGAAATGTGAGGAACATGTGTTTTTTTAGCCAAATTTTGAGGTTTGCAAAGGATTCTGGGTAACAGAACCTGGTCTGAGCCCCGCAAGTCACCCCTCCTTGGATTCCCCTAGGTCTCTAGTTTTCAGAAATGCACAGGTTTGGTAGGTTTCCCTAGGTGCCGGCTGAGCTAGAGGCCAAAATCTATAGGTAGGCACTTCGCAAAAAACACCTCCGTTTTTTTTCCAAAATTTAGGATGTGTCCACGTTGCGCTTTGGGGTGTTTCCTGTCGCCGGCGCTAGGCCTACCCACGCAAGTGAGGTATCATTTTTATCGGGAGACTTGGGGGAACTCTGGGTGGAAGGAGATTTGTAGCTCCTCTCAGATTCCAGAACTTTCTGCCACAGAAATGTGAGGAACATGTGTTTTTTTAGCCAAATTTTGAGGTTTGCAAAGGATTCTGGGTAACAGAACCTGGTCCGAGCCCCACAAGTCACCCCTCCTTGGATTCCCCTAGGTCTCTAGTTTTCAGAAATGCACAGGTTTGGTAGGTTTCCCTAGGTGCCGGCTGAGCTAGAGGCCAAAATCTACAGGTAGGCACTTCGCAAAAAACACCTCTGTTTTTTTCCAAAATGTAGGATGTGTCCACGTTGCGCTTTGGGGTGTTTCCTGTCGCCGGCGCTAGGCCTACCCACGCAAGTGAGGTATCATTTTTATCGGGATACTTGGGGGAACGCTGGGTGGAAGGAAATTTGTAGCTCCTCTCAGATTCCAGAACTTTCTGCCACAGAAATGAGAGGGATATGTGTTTTTTTAGCTAAATTTTGAGATTTGCAAAGGATTCTGGGTAACAGAACCTGGTCCGAGCCCCGCAAGTCACCCCTCCATGGATTCCCCTAGGTCTCTAGTTTTCAGAAATGCACAGGTTTGGTAGGTTTCCCTAGGTGCCGGCTGAGCTAGAGGCCAAAATCTACAGGTAGGCACTTCGCAAACAACACCTCAGTTTTTTTCCAAAATTTAGGATGTGTCCACGTTGCGCTTTGGGGTGTTTCCTGTCGCCGGCGCTAGGCCTACCCACGCAAGTGAGGTATCATTTTTATCGGGAGACTTGGGGGAACGCTGGGTGGAAGGAGATTTGTAGCTCCTCTCAGATTCCAGAACTTTCTGCCACAGAAATGTGAGGAACATGTGTTTTTTTAGCCAAATTTTGAGGTTTGCAAAGGATTCTGGGTAACAGAACCTGGTCCGAGCCCCGCAAGTCACCCCTCATTGGATTCCCCTAGGTCTCTAGTTTTCAGAAATGCACAGGTTTGGTAGGTTTCCCTAGGTGCCGGCTGAGCTAGAGGCCAAAATCTACAGGTAGGCACTTCGCAAACAACACCTCTGTTTTTTTCCAAAATTTAGGATGTGTCCACGTTGCGCTTTGGGGTGTTTCCTGTCGCCGGCGCTAGGTCTACCCACACAAGTGAGGTATCATTTTTATCGGGAGACTTGGGGGAACGCTGGGCGGAAGGAAATTTGTAGCTCCTCTCAGATTCCAGAACTTTCTGCCACAGAAATGTGAGGAACATGTGTTTTTTTAACCAAATTTTGAGGTTTGCAAAGGATTCTGGGTAACAGAACCTGGTCTGAGCCCCGCAAGTCACCCCTCCTTGGATTCCCCTACTTCTCTAGTTTTCAGAAATGCACAGGTTTGGTAGGTTTCCCTAGGTGCCGGCTGAGCTAGAGGCCAAAATCTACAGGTAGGCACTTCGCAAAAAACACCTCCGTTTTTTTCCAAAATTTAGGATGTGTCCACGTTGCGCTTTGGGGTGTTTCCTGTCGCCGGCGCTAGGCCTACCCACGCAAGTGAGGTATCATTTTTATCGGGAGACTTGGGGGAACTCTGGGTGGAAGGAGATTTGTAGCTCCTCTCAGATTCCAGAACTTTCTGCCACAGAAATGTGAGGAACATGTGTTTTTTTAGCCAAATTTTGAGGTTTGCAAAGGATTCTGGGTAACAGAACCTGGTCCGAGCCCCGCAAGTCACCCCTCCTTGGATTCCCCTAGGTCTCTAGTTTTCAGAAATGCACAGGTTTGGTAGGTTTCCCTAGGTGCCGGCTGAGCTAGAGGCCAAAATCTACAGGTAGGCACTTCGCAAAAAACACCTCTGTTTTTTTCCAAAATGTAGGATGTGTCCACGTTGCGCTTTGGGGTGTTTCCTGTCGCCGGCGCTAGGCCTACCCACGCAAGTGAGGTATCATTTTTATCGGGATACTTGGGGGAACGCTGGGTGGAAGGAAATTTGTAGCTCCTCTCAGATTCCAGAACTTTCTGCCACAGAAATGAGAGGGATATGTGTTTTTTTAGCTAAATTTTGAGATTTGCAAAGGATTCTGGGTAACAGAACCTGGTCCGAGCCCCGCAAGTCACCCCTCCATGGATTCCCCTAGGTCTCTAGTTTTCAGAAATGCACAGGTTTGGTAGGTTTCCCTAGGTGCCGGCTGAGCTAGAGGCCAAAATCTACAGGTAGGCACTTCGCAAACAACACCTCTGTTTTTTTCCAAAATTTAGGATGTGTCCACGTTGCGCTTTGGGGTGTTTCCTGTCGCCGGCGCTAGGCCTACCCACGCAAGTGAGGTATCATTTTTATCGGGAGACTTGGGGGAATGCTGGGTGGAAGGAAATTTGTAACTCCTCTCAGATTCCTGAACTTTCTGCCACAGAAATGTGAGGAACATGTGTTTTTTTAGCCAAATTTTGAGGTTTGCAAAGGATTCTGGGTAACAGAACCTGGTCCGAGCCCCGCAAGTCACCCCTCCTTGGATTGCCCTAGGTCTCTAGTTTTCAGAAATGCACAGGTTTGGTAGGTTTCCCTAGGTGCCGGCTGAGCTAGAGGCCAAAATCTACAGGTAGGCACTTCGCAAAAAACACCTCTGTTTTTTTCCAAAATTTAGGATGTGTCCACGTTGCGCTTTGGGGTGTTTCCTGTCGCCGGCGCTAGGCCTACCCACGCAAGTGAGGTATCATTTTTATCGGGAGACTTGGGGGAACGCTGGGTGGAAGGAAATTTGTAGCTCCTCTCAGATTCCAGAACTTTCTGCCACAGAAATGTGAGGAACATGTGTTTTTTTAGCCAAATTTTGAGGTTTGCAAAGGATTCTGGGTAACAGAACCTGGTCCGATCCCCGCAAGTAACCCCTCCTTGGATTCCCCTAGGTCTCTAGTTTTCAGAAATGCACAGGTTTGGTAGGTTTCCCTAGGTGCCGGCTGAGCTAGAGGTCAAAATCTACAGGTAGGCACTTCGCAAACAACACCTCTGTTTTTTTCCAAAATTTAGGATGTGTCCACGTTGCGCTTTGGGGTGTTTCCTGTCGCCGGCGCTAGGCCTACCCACGCAAGTGAGGTATCATTTTTATCGGGAGACTTGGGGGAACTCTGGGTGGAAGGAGATTTGTAGCTCCTCTCAGATTCCAGAACTTTCTGCCACAGAAATGTGAGGAACATGTGTTTTTTTAGCCAAATTTTGAGGTTTGCAAAGGATTCTGGGTAACAGAACCTGGTCCGAGCCCCGCAAGTCACCCCTCCTTGGATTCCCCTAGGTCTCTAGTTTTCAGAAATGCACAGGTTTGGTAGGTTTCCCTAGGTGCCGGCTGAGCTAGAGGCCAAAATCTACAGGTAGGCACTTCGCAAAAAACACCTCTGTTTTTTTCCAAAATGTAGGATGTGTCCACGTTGCGCTTTGGGGTGTTTCCTGTCGCCGGCGCTAGGCCTACCCACGCAAGTGAGGTATCATTTTTATCGGGATACTTGGGGGAACGCTGGGTGGAAGGAAATTTGTAGCTCCTCTCAGATTCCAGAACTTTCTGCCACAGAAATGAGAGGGATATGTGTTTTTTTAGCTAAATTTTGAGATTTGCAAAGGATTCTGGGTAACAGAACCTGGTCCGAGCCCCGCAAGTCACCCCTCCATGGATTCCCCTAGGTCTCTAGTTTTCAGAAATGCACAGGTTTGGTAGGTTTCCCTAGGTGCCGGCTGAGCTAGAGGCCAAAATCTACAGGTAGGCACTTCGCAAACAACACCTCTGTTTTTTTCCAAAATTTAGGATGTGTCCACGTTGCGCTTTGGGGTGTTTCCTGTCGCCGGCGCTAGGCCTACCCACGCAAGTGAGGTATCATTTTTATCGGGAGACTTGGGGGAATGCTGGGTGGAAGGAAATTTGTAACTCCTCTCAGATTCCTGAACTTTCTGCCACAGAAATGTGAGGAACATGTGTTTTTTTAGCCAAATTTTGAGGTTTGCAAAGGATTCTGGGTAACAGAACCTGGTCCGAGCCCCGCAAGTCACCCCTCCTTGGATTGCCCTAGGTCTCTAGTTTTCAGAAATGCACAGGTTTGGTAGGTTTCCCTAGGTGCCGGCTGAGCTAGAGGCCAAAATCTACAGGTAGGCACTTCGCAAAAAACACCTCTGTTTTTTTCCAAAATTTAGGATGTGTCCACGTTGCGCTTTGGGGTGTTTCCTGTCGCCGGCGCTAGGCCTACCCACGCAAGTGAGGTATCATTTTTATCGGGAGACTTGGGGGAACGCTGGGTGGAAGGAAATTTGTAGCTCCTCTCAGATTCCAGAACTTTCTGCCACAGAAATGTGAGGAACATGTGTTTTTTTAGCCAAATTTTGAGGTTTGCAAAGGATTCTGGGTAACAGAACCTGGTCCGAGCCCCGCAAGTAACCCCTCCTTGGATTCCCCTAGGTCTCTAGTTTTCAGAAATGCACAGGTTTGGTAGGTTTCCCTAGGTGCCGGCTGAGCTAGAGGTCAAAATCTACAGGTAGGCACTTCGCAAACAACACCTCTGTTTTTTTCCAAAATTTAGGATGTGTCCACGTTGCGCTTTGGGGTGTTTCCTGTCGCCGGCGCTAGGCCTACCCACGCAAGTGAGGTATCATTTTTATCGGGAGACTTGGGGGAACGCTGGGTGGAAGGAGATTTGTAGCTCCTCTCAGATTCCAGAACTTTCTGCCACAGAAATGTGAGGAACATGTGTTTTTTTAGCCAAATTTTGAGGTTTGCAAAGGATTCTGGGTAACAGAACCTGGTCCGAGCCCCGCAAGTCACCCCTCCTTGGATTCCGCTAGGTCTCTAGTTTTCAGAAACGCACAGGTTTGGTAGGTTTCCCTAGGTGCCGGCTGAGCTAGAGGCCAAAATCTACAGGTAGGCACTTCGCAAAAAACACCTCTGTTTTTTTCCAAAATGTAGGATGTGTCCACGTTGCGCTTTGGGGTGTTTCCTGTCGCCGGCGCTAGCCCTACCCACGCAAGTGAGGTATCATTTTTATCGGGATACTTGGGGGAATGCTGGGTGGAAGGAAATTTGTAGCTCCTCTCAGATTCCAGAACTTTCTGCCACAGAAATGAGAGGGATATGTGTTTTTTAAGCTAAATTTTGAGATTTGCAAAGGATTCTGGGTAACAGAACCTGGTCCGAGCCCCGCAAGTCACCCCTCCTTGGATTCCTCTAGGTCTCTAGTTTTCAGAAATGCACAGGTTTGGTAGGTTTCCCTAGGTGCCGGCTGAGCTAGAGGCCAAAATCTACAGGTAGGCACTTCGCAAAAAACACCTCCGTTTTTTTCCAAAATTTAGGATGTGTCCACGTTGCGCTTTGGGGTGTTTCCTGTCGCCGGCGCTAGGCCTACCCACGCAAGTGAGGTATCATTTTTATCGGGAGACTTGGGGGAACGCTGGGTGGAAGGAGATTTGTAGCTCCTCTCAGATTCCAGAACTTTCTGCCACAGAAATGTGAGGAACATGTGTTTTTTTAGCCAAATTTTGAGGTTTGCAAAGGATTCTGGGTAACAGAACCTGGTCCGAGCCCCGCAAGTCACCCCTCCTTGGATTCCCCTAGGTCTCTAGTTTTCAGAAATGCACAGGTTTGGTAGGTTTCCCTAGGTGCCGGTTGAGCTAGAGGCCAAAATCTACAGGTAGGCACTTCGCAAAAAACACCTCTGTTTTTTTCCAAAATTTAGGATGTGTCCACGTTGCGCTTTGGGGTGTTTCCTGTCGCCGGCGCTAGGCCTACCCACGCAAGTGAGGTATCATTTTTATCGGGAGACTTGGGGGAACGCTGGGTGGAAGGAAATTTGTAACTCCTCTCAGATTCCTGAACTTTCTGCCACAGAAATGTGAGGAACATGTGTTTTTTTAGCTAAATTTTGAGGTTTGCAAAGGATTCTGGGTAACAGAACCTGGTCCGAGCCCCGCAAGTCACCCCTCCTTGGATTGCCCTAGGTCTCTAGTTTTCAGAAATGCACAGGTTTGGTAGGTTTCCCTAGGTGCCGGCTGAGCTAGAGGCCAAAATCTACAGGTAGGCACTTCGCAAAAAACACCTCTGTTTTTTTCCAAAATTTAGGATGTGTCCACGTTGCGCTTTTGGGTGTTTCCTGTCGCCGGCGCTAGGCCTACCCACGCAAGTGAGGTATCATTTTTATCGGGAGACTTGGGGGAACGCTGGGTGGAAGGAAATTTGTAGCTCCTCTCAGATTCCAGAACTTTCTGCCACAGAAATGTGAGGAACATGTGTTTTTTTAGCCAAATTTTGAGGTTTGCAAAGGATTCTGGGTAACAGAACCTGGTCCGAGCCCCGCAAGTCACCCCTCCTTGGATTCCCCTAGGTCTCTAGTTTTCAGAAATGCACAGGTTTGGTAGGTTTCCCTAGGTGCCGGCTGAGCTAGAGGCCAAAATCTACAGGTAGGCACTTCGCAAACAACACCTCTGTTTTTTTCCAAAATTTAGGATGTGTCCACGTTGCGCTTTGGGCTGTTTCCTGTCGCCGGCGCTAGGCCTACCCACGCAAGTGAGGTATCATTTTTATCGGGAGACTTGGGGGAATGCTGGGTGGAAGGAAATTTGTAACTCCTCTCAGATTCCTGAACTTTCTGCCACAGAAATGTGAGGAACATGTGTTTTTTTAGCCAAATTTTGAGGTTTGCAAAGGATTCTGGGTAACAGAACCTGGTCCGAGCCCCGCAAGTCACCCCTCCTTGGATTGCCCTAGGTCTCTAGTTTTCAGAAATGCACAGGTTTGGTAGGTTTCCCTAGGTGCCGGCTGAGCTAGAGGCCAAAATCTACAGGTAGGCACTTCGCAAAAAACACCTCTGTTTTTTTCCAAAATTTAGGATGTGTCCACGTTGCGCTTTGGGGTGTTTCCTGTCGCCGGCGCTAGGCCTACCCACGCAAGTGAGGTATCATTTTTATCGGGAGACTTGGGGGAACGCTGGGTGGAAGGAAATTTGTAGCTCCTCTCAGATTCCAGAACTTTCTGCCACAGAAATGTGAGGAACATGTGTTTTTTTAGCCAAATTTTGAGGTTTGCAAAGGATTCTGGGTAACAGAACCTGGTCCGAGCCCCGCAAGTCACCCCTCCTTGGATTCCCCTAGGTCTCTAGTTTTCAGAAATGCACAGGTTTGGTAGGTTTCCCTAGGTGCCGGCTGAGCTAGAGGTCAAAATCTACAGGTAGGCACTTCGCAAACAACACCTCTGTTTTTTTCCAAAATTTAGGATGTGTCCACGTTGCGCTTTGGGGTGTTTCCTGTCGCCGGCGCTAGGCCTACCCACGCAAGTGAGGTATCATTTTTATCGGGAGACTTGGGGGAACGCTGGGTGGAAGGAGATTTGTAGCTCCTCTCAGATTCCAGAACTTTCTGCCACAGAAATGTGAGGAACATGTGTTTTTTTAGCCAAATTTTGAGGTTTGCAAAGGATTCTGGGTAACAGAACCTGGTCCGAGCCCCGCAAGTCACCCCTCCTTGGATTCCGCTAGGTCTCTAGTTTTCAGAAACGCACAGGTTTGGTAGGTTTCCCTAGGTGCCGGCTGAGCTAGAGGCCAAAATCTACAGGTAGGCACTTCGCAAAAAACACCTCTGTTTTTTTCCAAAATGTAGGATGTGTCCACGTTGCGCTTTGGGGTGTTTCCTGTCGCCGGCGCTAGCCCTACCCACGCAAGTGAGGTATCATTTTTATCGGGATACTTGGGGGAATGCTGGGTGGAAGGAAATTTGTAGCTCCTCTCAGATTCCAGAACTTTCTGCCACAGAAATGAGAGGGATATGTGTTTTTTAAGCTAAATTTTGAGATTTGCAAAGGATTCTGGGTAACAGAACCTGGTCCGAGCCCCGCAAGTCACCCCTCCTTGGATTCCTCTAGGTCTCTAGTTTTCAGAAATGCACAGGTTTGGTAGGTTTCCCTAGGTGCCGGCTGAGCTAGAGGCCAAAATCTACAGGTAGGCACTTCGCAAAAAACACCTCCGTTTTTTTCCAAAATTTAGGATGTGTCCACGTTGCGCTTTGGGGTGTTTCCTGTCGCCGGCGCTAGGCCTACCCACGCAAGTGAGGTATCATTTTTATCGGGAGACTTGGGGGAACGCTGGGTGGAAGGAGATTTGTAGCTCCTCTCAGATTCCAGAACTTTCTGCCACAGAAATGTGAGGAACATGTGTTTTTTTAGCCAAATTTTGAGGTTTGCAAAGGATTCTGGGTAACAGAACCTGGTCCGAGCCCCGCAAGTCACCCCTCCTTGGATTCCCCTAGGTCTCTAGTTTTCAGAAATGCACAGGTTTGGTAGGTTTCCCTAGGTGCCGGTTGAGCTAGAGGCCAAAATCTACAGGTAGGCACTTCGCAAAAAACACCTCTGTTTTTTTCCAAAATTTAGGATGTGTCCACGTTGCGCTTTGGGGTGTTTCCTGTCGCCGGCGCTAGGCCTACCCACGCAAGTGAGGTATCATTTTTATCGGGAGACTTGGGGGAACGCTGGGTGGAAGGAAATTTGTAACTCCTCTCAGATTCCTGAACTTTCTGCCACAGAAATGTGAGGAACATGTGTTTTTTTAGCTAAATTTTGAGGTTTGCAAAGGATTCTGGGTAACAGAACCTGGTCCGAGCCCCGCAAGTCACCCCTCCTTGGATTGCCCTAGGTCTCTAGTTTTCAGAAATGCACAGGTTTGGTAGGTTTCCCTAGGTGCCGGCTGAGCTAGAGGCCAAAATCTACAGGTAGGCACTTCGCAAAAAACACCTCTGTTTTTTTCCAAAATTTAGGATGTGTCCACGTTGCGCTTTTGGGTGTTTCCTGTCGCCGGCGCTAGGCCTACCCACGCAAGTGAGGTATCATTTTTATCGGGAGACTTGGGGGAACGCTGGGTGGAAGGAAATTTGTAGCTCCTCTCAGATTCCAGAACTTTCTGCCACAGAAATGTGAGGAACATGTGTTTTTTTAGCCAAATTTTGAGGTTTGCAAAGGATTCTGGGTAACAGAACCTGGTCCGAGCCCCGCAAGTCACCCCTCCTTGGATTCCCCTAGGTCTCTAGTTTTCAGAAATGCACAGGTTTGGTAGGTTTCCCTAGGTGCCGGCTGAGCTAGAGGCCAAAATCTACAGGTAGGCACTTCGCAAACAACACCTCTGTTTTTTTCCAAAATTTAGGATGTGTCCACGTTGCGCTTTGGGCTGTTTCCTGTCGCCGGCGCTAGGTCTACCCACACAAGTGAGGTATCATTTTTATCGGGAGACTTGGGGGAACGCTGGGGGGAAGGAGATTTGTAGCTCCTCTCGGATTACAGAACTTTCTGCCACAGAAATGTGAGGAACATGTGTTTTTTTAGCCAAATTTTGAGGTTTGCAAAGGATTCTGGGTAACAGAACATGGTCCGAGCCCCTCAAGTCACCCCTCCTTGGATTCCCCTAGGTCTCTAGTTTTCAGAAATGCACAGGTTTGGTAGGTTTCCCTAGGTGCCGGCTGAGCTAGAGGCCAAAATCTACAGGTAGGCACTTCGCAAAAAACACCTCTGTTTTTTTCCAAAATTTAAGATGTGTCCACGTTGCGCTTTGGGGTGTTTCCTGTCGCCGGCGCTAGGCCTACCCACGCAAGTGAGGTATCATTTTTATCGGGAGACTTGGGGGAACGCTGGGTGGAAGGAAATTTGTAGCTCCTCTCAGATTCCAGAACTTTCTGCCACAGAAATGTGAGAGACATGTGTTTTTTTAGTCAAATTTTGAGGTTTGCAAAGGATTCTGGGTAACAGAACCTGGTCCGAGCCCCGCAAGTCACCCCTCCTTGGATTCCCCTAGGTCTCTAGTTTTCAGAAATGCACAGGTTTGGTAGGTTTCCCTAGGTGCCGGCTGAGCTAGAGGCCAAAATCTACAGGTAGGCACTTCGCAAAAAACACCTCCGTTTTTTTCCAAAATTTAGAAAGTGTCCACGTTGCGCTTTGGGGTGTTTCCTGTCGCCGGCGCTAGGCCTACCCACGCAAGTGAGGTATCATTTTTATCGGGAGACTTGGGGGAACGCTGGGTGGAAGGAGATTTGTAGCTCCTCTCAGATTCCAGAACTTTCTGCCACAGAAATGTGAGGAACATGTGTTTTTTTAGCCAAATTTTGAGGTTTGCAAAGGATTCTGGGTAACAGAACCTGGTCCGAGCCCCGCAAGTCACCCCTCCTTGGATTCCGCTAGGTCTCTAGTTTTCAGAAACGCACAGGTTTGGTAGGTTTCCCTAGGTGCCGGCTGAGCTAGAGGCCAAAATCTACAGGTAGGCACTTCGCAAAAAACACCTCCGTTTTTTTCCAAAATTTAGGATGTGTCCACATTGCGCTTTGGGGTGTTTCCTGTCGCCGGCGCTAGGCCTACCCACGCAAGTGAGGTATCATTTTTATCGGGAGACTTGGGGGAACGCTGGGTGGAAGGAAATTTGTAGCTCCTCTCAGATTCCAGAACTTTCTGCCACAGAAATGTGAGGAACATGTGTTTTTTTACCCAAATTTTGAGGTTTGCAAAGGATTCTGGGTAACAGAACCTGGTCCGAGCCCCGCAAGTCACCCCTCCTTGGATTCCCCTAGGTCTCTAGTTTTCAGAAATGCACAGGTTTGGTAGGTTTCCCTAGGTGCCGGCTGAGCTAGAGGTCAAAATCTACAGGTAGGCACTTCGCAAAAAACACCTCTGTTTTTTTCCAAAATTTAGGATGTGTCCACGTTGCGCTTTGGGGTGTTTCCTGTCGCGGGCGCTAGGCCTACCCACGCAAGTGAGGTATCATTTTTATCGGGAGACTTGGGGGAACGCTGGGTGGAAGGAAATTTGTAGCTCCTCTCAGATTCCAGAACTTTCTGCCACAGAAATGTGAGGGACATGTGTTTTTTTAGTCAAATTTTGAGTTTTGCAAAGGATTCTGGATAACAGAACCTGGTCCGAGCCCCGCAAGTCACCCCTCCTTGGATTCCCCTAGGTCTCTAGTTTTCAGAAATGCACAGGTTTGGTAGGTTTCCCTAGGTGCCGGCTGAGCTAGAGGCCAAAATCTACAGGTAGGCACTTCGCAAAAAACACCTCCGTTTTTTTCCAAAATTTAGGATGTGTCCACGTTGCGCTTTGGGGTGTTTCCTGTCGCCGGCGCTAGGCCTACCCACGCAAGTGAGGTATCATTTTTATCGGGAGACTTGGGGGAACGCTGGGTGGAAGGAGATTTGTAGCTCCTCTCAGATTCCAGAACTTTCTGCCACAGAAATGTGAGGAACATGTGTTTTTTTAGCCAAATTTTGAGGTTTGCAAAGGATTCTGGGTAACAGAACCTGGTCCGAGCCCCGCAAGTCACCCCTCCTTGGATTCTGCTAGGTCTCTAGTTTTCAGAAACGCACAGGTTTGGTAGGTTTCCCTAGGTGCCGGCTGAGCTAGAGGCCAAAATCTACAGGTAGGCACTTCGCAAAAAACACCTCTGTTTTTTTCCAAAATGTGGGATGTGTCTACGTTCGCTTTGGGGTGTTTCCTGTCGCCGGCGCTAGGCCTACCCACGCAAGTGAGGTATCATTTTTATCGGGAGACTTGGGGGAACGCTGGGTGGAAGGAGATTTGTAGCTCCTCTCAGATTCCAGAACTTTCTGCCACAGAAATGTGAGGAACATGTGTTTTTTTAGCCAAATTTTGAGGTTTGCAAAGGATTCTGGGTAACAGAACCTGGTCCGAGCCCCACAAGTCACCCCTCCTTGGATTCCGCTAGGTCTCTAGTTTTCAGAAACGCACAGGTTTGGTAGGTTTCCCTAGGTGCCGGCTGAGCTAGAGGCCAAAATCTACAGGTAGGCACTTCGCAAAAAACACCTCTGTTTTTTTCCAAAATGTAGGATGTGTCCACGTTGCGCTTTGGGGTGTTTCCTGTCGCCGGCGCTAGCCCTACCCACGCAAGTGAGGTATCATTTTTATCGGGAGACTTGGGGGAACGCTGGGTGGAAGGAGATTTGTAGCTCCTCTCAGATTCCAGAACTTTCTGCCACAGAAATGTGAGGAACATGTGTTTTTTTAGCCAAATTTTTAGGTTTGCAAAGGATTCTGGGTAACAGAACCTGGTCCGAGCCCCGCAAGTCACCCCTCCTTGGATTCCCCTAGGTCTCTAGTTTTCAGAAATGCACAGGTTTGGTAGGTTTCCCTAGGTGCCGGCTGAGCTAGAGGCCAAAATCTACAGGTAGGCACTTCGCAAAAAACACCTCTGTTTTTTTCCAAAATTTAGGATGTGTCCACGTTGCGCTTTTGGGTGTTTCCTGTCGCCGGCGCTAGGCCTACCCACGCAAGTGAGGTATCATTTTTATCGGGAGACTTGGGGGAACGCTGGGTGGAAGGAAATTTGTAGCTCCTCTCAGATTCCAGAACTTTCTGCCACAGAAATGTGAGGAACATGTGTTTTTTTAGCCAAATTTTGAGGTTTGCAAAGGATTCTGGGTAACAGCACCTGGTCCGAGCCCCGCAAGTCACCCCTCCTTGGATTCCCCTAGGTCTCTAGTTTTCAGAAATGCACAGGTTTGGTAGGTTTCCCTAGGTGCCGGCTGAGCTAGAGGCCAAAATCTACAGGTAGGCACTTCGCAAACAACACCTCTGTTTTTTTCCAAAATTTAGGATGTGTCCACGTTGCGCTTTGGGCTGTTTCCTGTCGCCGGCGCTAGGTCTACCCACACAAGTGAGGTATCATTTTTATCGGGAGACTTTGGGGAACGCTGGGTGGAAGGAGATTTGTAGCTCCTCTCAGATTCCAGAACTTTCTGCCACAGAAATGTGAGGAACATGTGTTTTTTTAGCCATATTTTGAGGTTTGCAAAGGATTCTGGGTAACAGAACCTGGTCCGAGCCCCGCAAGTCACCCCTCCTTGGATTCCCCTAGGTCTCTAGTTTTCAGAAATGCACAGGTTTGGTAGGTTTCCCTAGGTGCCGGCTGAGCTAGAGGCCAAAATCTACAGGTAGGCACTTCGCAAAAAACACCTCTGTTTTTTTCCAAAATTTAGGATGTGTCCACGTTGCGCTTTTGGGTGTTTCCTGTCGCCGGCGCTAGGCCTACCCACGCAAGTGAGGTATCATTTTTATCGGGAGACTTGGGGGAACGCTGGGTGGAAGGAAATTTGTAGCTCCTCTCAGATTCCAGAACTTTCTGCCACAGAAATGTGAGGAACATGTGTTTTTTTAGCCAAATTTTGAGGTTTGCAAAGGATTCTGGGTAACAGAACCTGGTCCGAGCCCCGCAAGTCACCCCTCCTTGGATTCCCCTAGGTCTCTAGTTTTCAGAAATGCACAGGTTTGGTAGGTTTCCCTAGGTGCCGGCTGAGCTAGAGGCCAAAATCTACAGGTAGGCACTTCGCAAAAAACACCTCTGTTTTTTTCCAAAATGTAGGATGTGTCCACGTTGCGCTTTGGGGTGTTTCCTGTCGCCGGCGCTAGGCCTACCCACGCAAGTGAGGTATCATTTTTATCGGGATACTTGGGGGAACGCTGGGTGGAAGGAAATTTGTAGCTCCTCTCAGATTCCAGAACTTTCTGCCACAGAAATGAGAGGGATATGTGTTTTTTTAGCTAAATTTTGAGATTTGCAAAGGATTCTGGGTAACAGAACCTGGTCCGAGCCCCGCAAGTCACCCCTCCATGGATTCCCCTAGGTCTCTAGTTTTCAGAAATGCACAGGTTTGGTAGGTTTCCCTAGGTGCCGGCTGAGCTAGAGGCCAAAATCTACAGGTAGGCACTTCGCAAACAACACCTCTGTTTTTTTCCAAAATTTAGGATGTGTCCACGTTGCGCTTTGGGGTGTTTCCTGTCGCCGGCGCTAGGCCTACCCACGCAAGTGAGGTATCATTTTTATCGGGAGACTTGGGGGAATGCTGGGTGGAAGGAAATTTGTAACTCCTCTCAGATTCCTGAACTTTCTGCCACAGAAATGTGAGGAACATGTGTTTTTTTAGCCAAATTTTGAGGTTTGCAAAGGATTCTGGGTAACAGAACCTGGTCCGAGCCCCGCAAGTCACCCCTCCTTGGATTGCCCTAGGTCTCTAGTTTTCAGAAATGCACAGGTTTGGTAGGTTTCCCTAGGTGCCGGCTGAGCTAGAGGCCAAAATCTACAGGTAGGCACTTCGCAAAAAACACCTCTGTTTTTTTCCAAAATTTAGGATGTGTCCACGTTGCGCTTTGGGGTGTTTCCTGTCGCCGGCGCTAGGCCTACCCACGCAAGTGAGGTATCATTTTTATCGGGAGACTTGGGGGAACGCTGGGTGGAAGGAAATTTGTAGCTCCTCTCAGATTCCAGAACTTTCTGCCACAGAAATGTGAGGAACATGTGTTTTTTTAGCCAAATTTTGAGGTTTGCAAAGGATTCTGGGTAACAGAACCTGGTCCGATCCCCGCAAGTAACCCCTCCTTGGATTCCCCTAGGTCTCTAGTTTTCAGAAATGCACAGGTTTGGTAGGTTTCCCTAGGTGCCGGCTGAGCTAGAGGTCAAAATCTACAGGTAGGCACTTCGCAAACAACACCTCTGTTTTTTTCCAAAATTTAGGATGTGTCCACGTTGCGCTTTGGGGTGTTTCCTGTCGCCGGCGCTAGGCCTACCCACGCAAGTGAGGTATCATTTTTATCGGGAGACTTGGGGGAACTCTGGGTGGAAGGAGATTTGTAGCTCCTCTCAGATTCCAGAACTTTCTGCCACAGAAATGTGAGGAACATGTGTTTTTTTAGCCAAATTTTGAGGTTTGCAAAGGATTCTGGGTAACAGAACCTGGTCCGAGCCCCGCAAGTCACCCCTCCTTGGATTCCCCTAGGTCTCTAGTTTTCAGAAATGCACAGGTTTGGTAGGTTTCCCTAGGTGCCGGCTGAGCTAGAGGCCAAAATCTACAGGTAGGCACTTCGCAAAAAACACCTCTGTTTTTTTCCAAAATGTAGGATGTGTCCACGTTGCGCTTTGGGGTGTTTCCTGTCGCCGGCGCTAGGCCTACCCACGCAAGTGAGGTATCATTTTTATCGGGATACTTGGGGGAACGCTGGGTGGAAGGAAATTTGTAGCTCCTCTCAGATTCCAGAACTTTCTGCCACAGAAATGAGAGGGATATGTGTTTTTTTAGCTAAATTTTGAGATTTGCAAAGGATTCTGGGTAACAGAACCTGGTCCGAGCCCCGCAAGTCACCCCTCCATGGATTCCCCTAGGTCTCTAGTTTTCAGAAATGCACAGGTTTGGTAGGTTTCCCTAGGTGCCGGCTGAGCTAGAGGCCAAAATCTACAGGTAGGCACTTCGCAAACAACACCTCTGTTTTTTTCCAAAATTTAGGATGTGTCCACGTTGCGCTTTGGGGTGTTTCCTGTCGCCGGCGCTAGGCCTACCCACGCAAGTGAGGTATCATTTTTATCGGGAGACTTGGGGGAATGCTGGGTGGAAGGAAATTTGTAACTCCTCTCAGATTCCTGAACTTTCTGCCACAGAAATGTGAGGAACATGTGTTTTTTTAGCCAAATTTTGAGGTTTGCAAAGGATTCTGGGTAACAGAACCTGGTCCGAGCCCCGCAAGTCACCCCTCCTTGGATTGCCCTAGGTCTCTAGTTTTCAGAAATGCACAGGTTTGGTAGGTTTCCCTAGGTGCCGGCTGAGCTAGAGGCCAAAATCTACAGGTAGGCACTTCGCAAAAAACACCTCTGTTTTTTTCCAAAATTTAGGATGTGTCCACGTTGCGCTTTGGGGTGTTTCCTGTCGCCGGCGCTAGGCCTACCCACGCAAGTGAGGTATCATTTTTATCGGGAGACTTGGGGGAACGCTGGGTGGAAGGAAATTTGTAGCTCCTCTCAGATTCCAGAACTTTCTGCCACAGAAATGTGAGGAACATGTGTTTTTTTAGCCAAATTTTGAGGTTTGCAAAGGATTCTGGGTAACAGAACCTGGTCCGAGCCCCGCAAGTAACCCCTCCTTGGATTCCCCTAGGTCTCTAGTTTTCAGAAATGCACAGGTTTGGTAGGTTTCCCTAGGTGCCGGCTGAGCTAGAGGTCAAAATCTACAGGTAGGCACTTCGCAAACAACACCTCTGTTTTTTTCCAAAATTTAGGATGTGTCCACGTTGCGCTTTGGGGTGTTTCCTGTCGCCGGCGCTAGGCCTACCCACGCAAGTGAGGTATCATTTTTATCGGGAGACTTGGGGGAACGCTGGGTGGAAGGAGATTTGTAGCTCCTCTCAGATTCCAGAACTTTCTGCCACAGAAATGTGAGGAACATGTGTTTTTTTAGCCAAATTTTGAGGTTTGCAAAGGATTCTGGGTAACAGAACCTGGTCCGAGCCCCGCAAGTCACCCCTCCTTGGATTCCGCTAGGTCTCTAGTTTTCAGAAACGCACAGGTTTGGTAGGTTTCCCTAGGTGCCGGCTGAGCTAGAGGCCAAAATCTACAGGTAGGCACTTCGCAAAAAACACCTCTGTTTTTTTCCAAAATGTAGGATGTGTCCACGTTGCGCTTTGGGGTGTTTCCTGTCGCCGGCGCTAGCCCTACCCACGCAAGTGAGGTATCATTTTTATCGGGATACTTGGGGGAATGCTGGGTGGAAGGAAATTTGTAGCTCCTCTCAGATTCCAGAACTTTCTGCCACAGAAATGAGAGGGATATGTGTTTTTTAAGCTAAATTTTGAGATTTGCAAAGGATTCTGGGTAACAGAACCTGGTCCGAGCCCCGCAAGTCACCCCTCCTTGGATTCCTCTAGGTCTCTAGTTTTCAGAAATGCACAGGTTTGGTAGGTTTCCCTAGGTGCCGGCTGAGCTAGAGGCCAAAATCTACAGGTAGGCACTTCGCAAAAAACACCTCCGTTTTTTTCCAAAATTTAGGATGTGTCCACGTTGCGCTTTGGGGTGTTTCCTGTCGCCGGCGCTAGGCCTACCCACGCAAGTGAGGTATCATTTTTATCGGGAGACTTGGGGGAACGCTGGGTGGAAGGAGATTTGTAGCTCCTCTCAGATTCCAGAACTTTCTGCCACAGAAATGTGAGGAACATGTGTTTTTTTAGCCAAATTTTGAGGTTTGCAAAGGATTCTGGGTAACAGAACCTGGTCCGAGCCCCGCAAGTCACCCCTCCTTGGATTCCCCTAGGTCTCTAGTTTTCAGAAATGCACAGGTTTGGTAGGTTTCCCTAGGTGCCGGTTGAGCTAGAGGCCAAAATCTACAGGTAGGCACTTCGCAAAAAACACCTCTGTTTTTTTCCAAAATTTAGGATGTGTCCACGTTGCGCTTTGGGGTGTTTCCTGTCGCCGGCGCTAGGCCTACCCACGCAAGTGAGGTATCATTTTTATCGGGAGACTTGGGGGAACGCTGGGTGGAAGGAAATTTGTAACTCCTCTCAGATTCCTGAACTTTCTGCCACAGAAATGTGAGGAACATGTGTTTTTTTAGCTAAATTTTGAGGTTTGCAAAGGATTCTGGGTAACAGAACCTGGTCCGAGCCCCGCAAGTCACCCCTCCTTGGATTGCCCTAGGTCTCTAGTTTTCAGAAATGCACAGGTTTGGTAGGTTTCCCTAGGTGCCGGCTGAGCTAGAGGCCAAAATCTACAGGTAGGCACTTCGCAAAAAACACCTCTGTTTTTTTCCAAAATTTAGGATGTGTCCACGTTGCGCTTTTGGGTGTTTCCTGTCGCCGGCGCTAGGCCTACCCACGCAAGTGAGGTATCATTTTTATCGGGAGACTTGGGGGAACGCTGGGTGGAAGGAAATTTGTAGCTCCTCTCAGATTCCAGAACTTTCTGCCACAGAAATGTGAGGAACATGTGTTTTTTTAGCCAAATTTTGAGGTTTGCAAAGGATTCTGGGTAACAGAACCTGGTCCGAGCCCCGCAAGTCACCCCTCCTTGGATTCCCCTAGGTCTCTAGTTTTCAGAAATGCACAGGTTTGGTAGGTTTCCCTAGGTGCCGGCTGAGCTAGAGGCCAAAATCTACAGGTAGGCACTTCGCAAACAACACCTCTGTTTTTTTCCAAAATTTAGGATGTGTCCACGTTGCGCTTTGGGCTGTTTCCTGTCGCCGGCGCTAGGCCTACCCACGCAAGTGAGGTATCATTTTTATCGGGAGACTTGGGGGAATGCTGGGTGGAAGGAAATTTGTAACTCCTCTCAGATTCCTGAACTTTCTGCCACAGAAATGTGAGGAACATGTGTTTTTTTAGCCAAATTTTGAGGTTTGCAAAGGATTCTGGGTAACAGAACCTGGTCCGAGCCCCGCAAGTCACCCCTCCTTGGATTGCCCTAGGTCTCTAGTTTTCAGAAATGCACAGGTTTGGTAGGTTTCCCTAGGTGCCGGCTGAGCTAGAGGCCAAAATCTACAGGTAGGCACTTCGCAAAAAACACCTCTGTTTTTTTCCAAAATTTAGGATGTGTCCACGTTGCGCTTTGGGGTGTTTCCTGTCGCCGGCGCTAGGCCTACCCACGCAAGTGAGGTATCATTTTTATCGGGAGACTTGGGGGAACGCTGGGTGGAAGGAAATTTGTAGCTCCTCTCAGATTCCAGAACTTTCTGCCACAGAAATGTGAGGAACATGTGTTTTTTTAGCCAAATTTTGAGGTTTGCAAAGGATTCTGGGTAACAGAACCTGGTCCGAGCCCCGCAAGTCACCCCTCCTTGGATTCCCCTAGGTCTCTAGTTTTCAGAAATGCACAGGTTTGGTAGGTTTCCCTAGGTGCCGGCTGAGCTAGAGGTCAAAATCTACAGGTAGGCACTTCGCAAACAACACCTCTGTTTTTTTCCAAAATTTAGGATGTGTCCACGTTGCGCTTTGGGGTGTTTCCTGTCGCCGGCGCTAGGCCTACCCACGCAAGTGAGGTATCATTTTTATCGGGAGACTTGGGGGAACGCTGGGTGGAAGGAGATTTGTAGCTCCTCTCAGATTCCAGAACTTTCTGCCACAGAAATGTGAGGAACATGTGTTTTTTTAGCCAAATTTTGAGGTTTGCAAAGGATTCTGGGTAACAGAACCTGGTCCGAGCCCCGCAAGTCACCCCTCCTTGGATTCCGCTAGGTCTCTAGTTTTCAGAAACGCACAGGTTTGGTAGGTTTCCCTAGGTGCCGGCTGAGCTAGAGGCCAAAATCTACAGGTAGGCACTTCGCAAAAAACACCTCTGTTTTTTTCCAAAATGTAGGATGTGTCCACGTTGCGCTTTGGGGTGTTTCCTGTCGCCGGCGCTAGCCCTACCCACGCAAGTGAGGTATCATTTTTATCGGGATACTTGGGGGAATGCTGGGTGGAAGGAAATTTGTAGCTCCTCTCAGATTCCAGAACTTTCTGCCACAGAAATGAGAGGGATATGTGTTTTTTAAGCTAAATTTTGAGATTTGCAAAGGATTCTGGGTAACAGAACCTGGTCCGAGCCCCGCAAGTCACCCCTCCTTGGATTCCTCTAGGTCTCTAGTTTTCAGAAATGCACAGGTTTGGTAGGTTTCCCTAGGTGCCGGCTGAGCTAGAGGCCAAAATCTACAGGTAGGCACTTCGCAAAAAACACCTCCGTTTTTTTCCAAAATTTAGGATGTGTCCACGTTGCGCTTTGGGGTGTTTCCTGTCGCCGGCGCTAGGCCTACCCACGCAAGTGAGGTATCATTTTTATCGGGAGACTTGGGGGAACGCTGGGTGGAAGGAGATTTGTAGCTCCTCTCAGATTCCAGAACTTTCTGCCACAGAAATGTGAGGAACATGTGTTTTTTTAGCCAAATTTTGAGGTTTGCAAAGGATTCTGGGTAACAGAACCTGGTCCGAGCCCCGCAAGTCACCCCTCCTTGGATTCCCCTAGGTCTCTAGTTTTCAGAAATGCACAGGTTTGGTAGGTTTCCCTAGGTGCCGGTTGAGCTAGAGGCCAAAATCTACAGGTAGGCACTTCGCAAAAAACACCTCTGTTTTTTTCCAAAATTTAGGATGTGTCCACGTTGCGCTTTGGGGTGTTTCCTGTCGCCGGCGCTAGGCCTACCCACGCAAGTGAGGTATCATTTTTATCGGGAGACTTGGGGGAACGCTGGGTGGAAGGAAATTTGTAACTCCTCTCAGATTCCTGAACTTTCTGCCACAGAAATGTGAGGAACATGTGTTTTTTTAGCTAAATTTTGAGGTTTGCAAAGGATTCTGGGTAACAGAACCTGGTCCGAGCCCCGCAAGTCACCCCTCCTTGGATTGCCCTAGGTCTCTAGTTTTCAGAAATGCACAGGTTTGGTAGGTTTCCCTAGGTGCCGGCTGAGCTAGAGGCCAAAATCTACAGGTAGGCACTTCGCAAAAAACACCTCTGTTTTTTTCCAAAATTTAGGATGTGTCCACGTTGCGCTTTTGGGTGTTTCCTGTCGCCGGCGCTAGGCCTACCCACGCAAGTGAGGTATCATTTTTATCGGGAGACTTGGGGGAACGCTGGGTGGAAGGAAATTTGTAGCTCCTCTCAGATTCCAGAACTTTCTGCCACAGAAATGTGAGGAACATGTGTTTTTTTAGCCAAATTTTGAGGTTTGCAAAGGATTCTGGGTAACAGAACCTGGTCCGAGCCCCGCAAGTCACCCCTCCTTGGATTCCCCTAGGTCTCTAGTTTTCAGAAATGCACAGGTTTGGTAGGTTTCCCTAGGTGCCGGCTGAGCTAGAGGCCAAAATCTACAGGTAGGCACTTCGCAAACAACACCTCTGTTTTTTTCCAAAATTTAGGATGTGTCCACGTTGCGCTTTGGGCTGTTTCCTGTCGCCGGCGCTAGGTCTACCCACACAAGTGAGGTATCATTTTTATCGGGAGACTTGGGGGAACGCTGGGGGGAAGGAGATTTGTAGCTCCTCTCGGATTACAGAACTTTCTGCCACAGAAATGTGAGGAACATGTGTTTTTTTAGCCAAATTTTGAGGTTTGCAAAGGATTCTGGGTAACAGAACATGGTCCGAGCCCCTCAAGTCACCCCTCCTTGGATTCCCCTAGGTCTCTAGTTTTCAGAAATGCACAGGTTTGGTAGGTTTCCCTAGGTGCCGGCTGAGCTAGAGGCCAAAATCTACAGGTAGGCACTTCGCAAAAAACACCTCTGTTTTTTTCCAAAATTTAAGATGTGTCCACGTTGCGCTTTGGGGTGTTTCCTGTCGCCGGCGCTAGGCCTACCCACGCAAGTGAGGTATCATTTTTATCGGGAGACTTGGGGGAACGCTGGGTGGAAGGAAATTTGTAGCTCCTCTCAGATTCCAGAACTTTCTGCCACAGAAATGTGAGAGACATGTGTTTTTTTAGTCAAATTTTGAGGTTTGCAAAGGATTCTGGGTAACAGAACCTGGTCCGAGCCCCGCAAGTCACCCCTCCTTGGATTCCCCTAGGTCTCTAGTTTTCAGAAATGCACAGGTTTGGTAGGTTTCCCTAGGTGCCGGCTGAGCTAGAGGCCAAAATCTACAGGTAGGCACTTCGCAAAAAACACCTCCGTTTTTTTCCAAAATTTAGAAAGTGTCCACGTTGCGCTTTGGGGTGTTTCCTGTCGCCGGCGCTAGGCCTACCCACGCAAGTGAGGTATCATTTTTATCGGGAGACTTGGGGGAACGCTGGGTGGAAGGAGATTTGTAGCTCCTCTCAGATTCCAGAACTTTCTGCCACAGAAATGTGAGGAACATGTGTTTTTTTAGCCAAATTTTGAGGTTTGCAAAGGATTCTGGGTAACAGAACCTGGTCCGAGCCCCGCAAGTCACCCCTCCTTGGATTCCGCTAGGTCTCTAGTTTTCAGAAACGCACAGGTTTGGTAGGTTTCCCTAGGTGCCGGCTGAGCTAGAGGCCAAAATCTACAGGTAGGCACTTCGCAAAAAACACCTCCGTTTTTTTCCAAAATTTAGGATGTGTCCACATTGCGCTTTGGGGTGTTTCCTGTCGCCGGCGCTAGGCCTACCCACGCAAGTGAGGTATCATTTTTATCGGGAGACTTGGGGGAACGCTGGGTGGAAGGAAATTTGTAGCTCCTCTCAGATTCCAGAACTTTCTGCCACAGAAATGTGAGGAACATGTGTTTTTTTACCCAAATTTTGAGGTTTGCAAAGGATTCTGGGTAACAGAACCTGGTCCGAGCCCCGCAAGTCACCCCTCCTTGGATTCCCCTAGGTCTCTAGTTTTCAGAAATGCACAGGTTTGGTAGGTTTCCCTAGGTGCCGGCTGAGCTAGAGGTCAAAATCTACAGGTAGGCACTTCGCAAAAAACACCTCTGTTTTTTTCCAAAATTTAGGATGTGTCCACGTTGCGCTTTGGGGTGTTTCCTGTCGCGGGCGCTAGGCCTACCCACGCAAGTGAGGTATCATTTTTATCGGGAGACTTGGGGGAACGCTGGGTGGAAGGAAATTTGTAGCTCCTCTCAGATTCCAGAACTTTCTGCCACAGAAATGTGAGGGACATGTGTTTTTTTAGTCAAATTTTGAGTTTTGCAAAGGATTCTGGATAACAGAACCTGGTCCGAGCCCCGCAAGTCACCCCTCCTTGGATTCCCCTAGGTCTCTAGTTTTCAGAAATGCACAGGTTTGGTAGGTTTCCCTAGGTGCCGGCTGAGCTAGAGGCCAAAATCTACAGGTAGGCACTTCGCAAAAAACACCTCCGTTTTTTTCCAAAATTTAGGATGTGTCCACGTTGCGCTTTGGGGTGTTTCCTGTCGCCGGCGCTAGGCCTACCCACGCAAGTGAGGTATCATTTTTATCGGGAGACTTGGGGGAACGCTGGGTGGAAGGAGATTTGTAGCTCCTCTCAGATTCCAGAACTTTCTGCCACAGAAATGTGAGGAACATGTGTTTTTTTAGCCAAATTTTGAGGTTTGCAAAGGATTCTGGGTAACAGAACCTGGTCCGAGCCCCGCAAGTCACCCCTCCTTGGATTCTGCTAGGTCTCTAGTTTTCAGAAACGCACAGGTTTGGTAGGTTTCCCTAGGTGCCGGCTGAGCTAGAGGCCAAAATCTACAGGTAGGCACTTCGCAAAAAACACCTCTGTTTTTTTCCAAAATGTGGGATGTGTCTACGTTCGCTTTGGGGTGTTTCCTGTCGCCGGCGCTAGGCCTACCCACGCAAGTGAGGTATCATTTTTATCGGGAGACTTGGGGGAACGCTGGGTGGAAGGAGATTTGTAGCTCCTCTCAGATTCCAGAACTTTCTGCCACAGAAATGTGAGGAACATGTGTTTTTTTAGCCAAATTTTGAGGTTTGCAAAGGATTCTGGGTAACAGAACCTGGTCCGAGCCCCACAAGTCACCCCTCCTTGGATTCCGCTAGGTCTCTAGTTTTCAGAAACGCACAGGTTTGGTAGGTTTCCCTAGGTGCCGGCTGAGCTAGAGGCCAAAATCTACAGGTAGGCACTTCGCAAAAAACACCTCTGTTTTTTTCCAAAATGTAGGATGTGTCCACGTTGCGCTTTGGGGTGTTTCCTGTCGCCGGCGCTAGCCCTACCCACGCAAGTGAGGTATCATTTTTATCGGGAGACTTGGGGGAACGCTGGGTGGAAGGAGATTTGTAGCTCCTCTCAGATTCCAGAACTTTCTGCCACAGAAATGTGAGGAACATGTGTTTTTTTAGCCAAATTTTTAGGTTTGCAAAGGATTCTGGGTAACAGAACCTGGTCCGAGCCCCGCAAGTCACCCCTCCTTGGATTCCCCTAGGTCTCTAGTTTTCAGAAATGCACAGGTTTGGTAGGTTTCCCTAGGTGCCGGCTGAGCTAGAGGCCAAAATCTACAGGTAGGCACTTCGCAAAAAACACCTCTGTTTTTTTCCAAAATTTAGGATGTGTCCACGTTGCGCTTTTGGGTGTTTCCTGTCGCCGGCGCTAGGCCTACCCACGCAAGTGAGGTATCATTTTTATCGGGAGACTTGGGGGAACGCTGGGTGGAAGGAAATTTGTAGCTCCTCTCAGATTCCAGAACTTTCTGCCACAGAAATGTGAGGAACATGTGTTTTTTTAGCCAAATTTTGAGGTTTGCAAAGGATTCTGGGTAACAGCACCTGGTCCGAGCCCCGCAAGTCACCCCTCCTTGGATTCCCCTAGGTCTCTAGTTTTCAGAAATGCACAGGTTTGGTAGGTTTCCCTAGGTGCCGGCTGAGCTAGAGGCCAAAATCTACAGGTAGGCACTTCGCAAACAACACCTCTGTTTTTTTCCAAAATTTAGGATGTGTCCACGTTGCGCTTTGGGCTGTTTCCTGTCGCCGGCGCTAGGTCTACCCACACAAGTGAGGTATCATTTTTATCGGGAGACTTTGGGGAACGCTGGGTGGAAGGAGATTTGTAGCTCCTCTCAGATTCCAGAACTTTCTGCCACAGAAATGTGAGGAACATGTGTTTTTTTAGCCATATTTTGAGGTTTGCAAAGGATTCTGGGTAACAGAACCTGGTCCGAGCCCCGCAAGTCACCCCTCCTTGGATTCCCCTAGGTCTCTAGTTTTCAGAAATGCACAGGTTTGGTAGGTTTCCCTAGGTGCCGGCTGAGCTAGAGGCCAAAATCTACAGGTAGGCACTTCGCAAAAAACACCTCTGTTTTTTTCCAAAATTTAGGATGTGTCCACGTTGCGCTTTTGGGTGTTTCCTGTCGCCGGCGCTAGGCCTACCCACGCAAGTGAGGTATCATTTTTATCGGGAGACTTGGGGGAACGCTGGGTGGAAGGAAATTTGTAGCTCCTCTCAGATTCCAGAACTTTCTGCCACAGAAATGTGAGGAACATGTGTTTTTTTAGCCAAATTTTGAGGTTTGCAAAGGATTCTGGGTAACAGCACCTGGTCCGAGCCCCGCAAGTCACCCCTCCTTGGATTCCCCTAGGTCTCTAGTTTTCAGAAATGCACAGGTTTGGTAGGTTTCCCTAGGTGCCGGCTGAGCTAGAGGCCAAAATCTACAGGTAGGCACTTCGCAAACAACACCTCTGTTTTTTTCCAAAATTTAGGATGTGTCCACGTTGCGCTTTGGGCTGTTTCCTGTCGCCGGCGCTAGGTCTACCCACACAAGTGAGGTATCATTTTTATCGGGAGACTTTGGGGAACGCTGGGTGGAAGGAGATTTGTAGCTCCTCTCAGATTCCAGAACTTTCTGCCACAGAAATGTGAGGAACATGTGTTTTTTTAGCCATATTTTGAGGTTTGCAAAGGATTCTGGGTAACAGAACCTGGTCCGAGCCCCGCAAGTCACCCCTCCTTGGATTCCCCTAGGTCTCTAGTTTTCAGAAATGCACAGGTTTGGTAGGTTTCCCTAGGTGCCGGCTGAGCTAGAGGCCAAAATCTACAGGTAGGCACTTCGCAAAAAACACCTCTGTTTTTTTCCAAAATTTAGGATGTGTCCACGTTGCGCTTTGGGGTGTTTCCTGTCGCCGGCGCTAGGCCTACCCACGCAAGTGAGGTATCATTTTTATCGGGAGACTTGGGGGAACGCTGGGTGGAAGGAAATTTGTAGCTCCTCTCAGATTCCAGAACTTTCTGCCACAGAAATGTGAGGGACATGTGTTTTTTTAGCCAAATTTTGAGGTTTGCAAAGGATTCTGGGTAACAGAACCTGGTCCGAGCCCCGCAAGTCACCCCTCCTTGGATTCCGCTAGGTCTCTAGTTTTCAGAAACGCACAGGTTTGGTAGGTTTCCCTAGGTGCCGGCTGAGCTAGAGGCCAAAATCTACAGGTAGGCACTTCGCAAAAAACACCTCTGTTTTTTTCCAAAATGTAGCATGTGTCCACGTTGCGCTTTGGGGTGTTTCCTGTCGCCGGCGCTAGGCCTACCCACGCAAGTGAGGTATCATTTTTATCGAGATACTTGGGGGAACGCTGGGTAGAAGGAAATTTGTAGCTCCTCTCAGATTCCAGAACTTTCTGCCACAGAAATGAGAGGGATATGTGTTTTTTTAGCTAAATTTTGAGATTTGCAAAGGATTCTGGGTAACAGAACCTGGTCCGAGCCCCGCAAGTCACCCCTCCTTGGATTCCTCTAGGTCTCTAGTTTTCAGAAATGCACAGGTTTGGTAGGTTTCCCTAGGTGCCGGCTGAGCTAGAGGCCAAAATCTACAGGTAGGCACTTCGCAAAAAACACCTCCGTTTTTTTCCAAAATTTAGGATGTGTCCACGTTGCGCTTTGGGGTGTTTCCTGTCGCCGGCGCTAAGCCTACCCACGCAAGTGAGGTATAATTTTTATCGGGAGACTTGGGGGAACGCTGGGTGGAAGGAGATTTGTAGCTCCTCTCAGATTCCAGAACTTTCTGCCACAGAAATGTGAGGAACATGTGTTTTTTTAGCCAAATTTTGAGGTTTGCAAAGGATTCTGGGTAACAGAACCTGGTCCGAGCCCCGCAAGTCACCCCTCCTTGGATTCCCCTAGGTCTCTAGTTTTCAGAAATGCACAGGTTTGGTAGGTTTCCCTAGGTGCCGGCTGAGCTAGAGGGCAAAATCTACAGGTAGGCACTTCGCAAACAACACCTCTGTTTTTTTCCAAAATGTAGGATGTGTCCACGTTGCGCTTTGGGGTGTTTCCTGTCGCCGGCGCAAGGCCTACCCACGCAAGTGAGGTATCATTTTTATCGTGATACTTGGGGGAACGCTGGGTGGAAGGAAATTTGTAGCTCCTCTCAGATTCCAGAACTTTCTGCCACAGAAATGTGAGGGACATGTGTTTTTTTAGTCAAATTTTGAGTTTTGCAAAGGATTCTGGATAACAGAACCTGGTCCGAGCCCCGCAAGTCACCCCTCCTTGGATTCCCCTAGGTCTCTAGTTTTCAGAAATGCACAGGTTTGGTAGGTTTCCCTAGGTGCCGGCTGAGCTAGAGGCCAAAATCTACAGGTAGTCACTTCGCAAAAAACACCTCCGTTTTTTTCCAAAATTTAGGATGTGTCCACGTTGCGCTTTGGGTGTTTCCTGTCGCCGGCGCTAGGCCTACCCACGCAAGTGAGGTATCATTTTTATCGGGAGACTTGGGGGAACGCTGGGTGGAAGGAAATTTGTAGCTCCTCTCAGATTCCAGAACTTTCTGCCACAGAAATGTGAGGAACATGTGTTTTTTTAGCCAAATTTTGAGGTTTGCAAAGGATTCTGGGTAACAGAACCTGGTCCGAGCCCCGCAAGTCACCCCTCCTTGGATTCCGCTAGGTCTCTAGTTTTCAGAAACGCACAGGTTTGGTAGGTTTCCCTAGGTGCCGGCTGAGCTAGAGGCCAAAATCTACAGGTAGGCACTTCGCAAACAACACCTCTGTTTTTTTCCAAAATGTAGGATGTGTCCACGTTGCGCTTTGGGGTGTTTCCTGTCGCCGGCGCAAGGCCTACCCACGCAAGTGAGGTATCATTTTTATCGTGATACTTGGGGGAACGCTGGGTGGAAGGAAATTTGTAGCTCCTCTCAGATTCCAGAACTTTCTGCCACAGAAATGAGAGGGATAAGTGTTTTTTTAGCTAAATTTTGAGATTTGCAAAGGATTCTGGGTAACAGAACCTGGTCCGAGCCCCGCAAGTCACCCCTCCTTGGATTCCCCTAGGTCTCTAGTTTTCAGAAATGCACAGGTTTGGTAGGTTTCCCTAGGTGCCGGCTGATCTAGAGGTCAAAATCTACAGGTAGGCACTTCGCAAACAACACCTCTGTTTTTTTCCAAAATTTAGGATGTGTCCACGTTGCGCTTTGGGGTGTTTCCTGTCGCCGGCGCTAGGCCTACCCACGCAAGTGAGGTATCATTTTTATCGGGAGACTTGGGGGAACGCTGGGTGGAAGGAAATTTGTAGCTCCTCCCAGATTCCAGAACTTTCTGCCACAGAAATGTGAGGGACATGTGTTTTTTTAGTCAAATTTTGAGTTTTGCAAAGGATTCTGGATAACAGAACCTGGTCCGAGCCCCGCAAGTCACCCCTCCTTGGATTCCCCTAGGTCTCTAGTTTTCAGAAATGCACAGGTTTGGTAGGTTTCCCTAGGTGCCGGCTGAGCTAGAGGCCAAAATCTACAGGTAGGCACTTCGCAAAAAACACCTCCGTTTTTTTCCAAAATTTAGGATGTGTCCACGTTGCGCTTTGGGGTGTTTCCTGTCGCCGGCGCTAGGCCTACCCACGCAAGTGAGGTATCATTTTTATCGGGAGACTTGGGGGAACGCTGGGTGGAAGGAGATTTGTAGCTCCTCTCAGATTCCAGAACTTTCTGCCACAGAAATGTGAGGAACATGTGTTTTTTTAGCCAAATTTTGAGGTTTGCAAAGGATTCTGGGTAACAGAACCTGGTCCGAGCCCCGCAAGTCACCCCTCCTTGGATTCCCCTAGGTCTCTAGTTTTCAGAAATGCACAGGTTTGGTAGGTTTCCCTAGGTGCCGGCTGAGCTAGAGGCCAAAATCTACAGGTAGGCACTTCGCAAAAAACACCTCTGTTTTTTTCCAAAATTTAAGATGTGTCCACGTTGCGCTTTGGGGTGTTTCCTGTCGCCGGCGCTAGGCCTACCCACGCAAGTGAGGTATCATTTTTATCGGGAGACTTGGGGGAACGCTGGGTGGAAGGAAATTTGTAGCTCCTCTCAGATTCCAGAACTTTCTGCCACAGAAATGTGAGGGACATGTGTTTTTTTAGTCAAATTTTGAGGTTTGCAAAGGATTCTGGGTAACAGAACCTGGTCCGAGCCCCGCAAGTCACCCCTCCTTGGATTCCCCTAGGTCTCTAGTTTTCAGAAATGCACAGGTTTGGTAGGTTTCCCTAGGTGCCGGCTGAGCTAGAGGCCAAAATCTACAGGTAGGCACTTCGCAAAAAACACCTCCGTTTTTTTCCAAAATTTAGGATGTGTCCACGTTGCGCTTTGGGGTGTTTCCTGTCGCCGGCGCTAGGCCTACCCACGCAAGTGAGGTATCATTTTTATCGGGAGACTTGGGGGAACGCTGGGTGGAAGGAGATTTGTAGCTCCTCTCAGATTCCAGAACTTTCTGCCACAGAAATGTGAGGAACATGTGTTTTTTTAGCCAAATTTTGAGGTTTGCAAAGGATTCTGGGTAACAGAACCTGGTCCGAGCCCCGCAAGTCACCCCTCCTTGGATTCCGCTAGGTCTCTAGTTTTCAGAAACGCACAGGTTTGGTAGGTTTCCCTAGGTGCCGGCTGAGCTAGAGGCCAAAATCCTCAGGTAGGCACTTCGCAAAAAACACCTCTGTTTTTTTCCAAAATGTAGGATGTGTCCACGTTGCGCTTTGGGGTGTTTCCTGTCGCCGGCGCTAGGCCTACCCACGCAAGTGAGGTATCATTTTTATCGGGATACTTGGGGGAACGCTGGGTGGAAGGAAATTTGTAGCTCCTCTCAGATTCCAGAACTTTCTGCCACAGAAATGAGAGGGATATGTGTTTTTTTAGCTAAATTTTGAGATTTGCAAAGGATTCTGGGTAACAGAACCTGGTCCGAGCCCCGCAAGTCACCCCTCCTTGGATTCCCCTAGGTCTCTAGTTTTCAGAAATGCACAGGTTTGGTAGGTTTCCCTAGATGCCGGCTGAGCTAGAGGCCAAAATCTACAGGTAGGCACTTCGCAAAAAACACCTCCGTTTTTTTCCAAAATTTAGGATGTGTCCACGTTGCGCTTTGGGGTGTTTCCTGTCGCCGGCGCTAGGCCTACCCACGCAAGTGAGGTATCATTTTTATCGGGAGACTTGGGGGAACGCTGGGTGGAAGGAGATTTGTAGCTCCTCTCAGATTCCAGAACTTTCTGCCACAGAAATGTGAGGAACATGTGTTTTTTTAGCCAAATTTTGAGGTTTGCAAAGGATTCTGGGTAACAGAACCTGGTCCGAGCCCCGCAAGTCACCCCTCCTTGGATTCCGCTAGGTCTCTAGTTTTCAGAAACGCACAGGTTTGGTAGGTTTCCCTAGGTGCCGGCTGAGCTAGAGGCCAAAATCTACAGGTAGGCACTTCGCAAAAAACACCTCTGTTTTTTTCCAAAATGTAGGATGTGTCCACGTTGCGCTTTGGGGTGTTTCCTGTCGCCGGCGCTAGGCCTACCCACGCAAGTGAGGTATCATTTTTATCGGGATACTTGGGGGAACGCTGGGTGGAAGGAAATTTGTAGCTCCTCTCAGATTCCAGAACTTTCTGCCACAGAAATGAGAGGGATATGTGTTTTTTTAGCTAAATTTTGAGATTTGCAAAGGATTCTGGGTAACAGAACCTGGTCCGAGCCCCGCAAGTCACCCCTCCTTGGATTCCTTTAGGTCTCTAGTTTTCAGAAATGCACAGGTTTGGTAGGTTTCCCTAGGTGCCGGCTGAGCTAGAGGCCAAAATCTACAGGTAGGCACTTCGCAAAAAACACCTCCGTTTTTTTCCAAAATTTAGGATGTGTCCACGTTGCGCTTTGGGGTGTTTCCTGTCGCCGGCGCTAGGCCTACCCACGCAAGTGAGGTATCATTTTTATCGGCAGACTTGGGGGAACTCTGGGTGGAAGGAGATTTGTAGCTCCTCTCAGATTCCAGAACTTTCTGCCACAGAAATGTGAGGAGCATGTGTTTTTTTAGCCAAATTTTGAGGTTTGCAAAGGATTCTGGGTAACAGAACCTGGTCCGAGCCCCGGAAGTCACCCCTCCTTGGATTCCCCTAGGTCTCTAGTTTTCAGAAATGCACAGGTTTGGTAGGTTTCCCTAGGTGCCGGCTGAGCTAGAGGCCAAAATCTACAGGTAGGCACTTCGCAAAAAACACCTCTGTTTTTTTCCAAAATTTAAGATGTGTCCACGTTGCGCTTTGGGGTGTTTCCTGTCGCCGGCGCTAGGCCTACCCACGCAAGTGAGGTATCATTTTTATCGGGAGACTTGGGGGAACGCTGGGTGGAAGGAAATTTGTAGCTCCTCTCAGATTCCAGAACTTTCTGCCACAGAAATGTGAGGGACATGTGTTTTTTTAGTCAAATTTTGAGGTTTGCAAAGGATTCTGGGTAACAGAACCTGGTCCGAGCCCCGCAAGTCACCCCTCCTTGGATTGCCCTAGGTCTCTAGTTTTCAGAAATGCACAGGTTTGGTAGGTTTCCCTAGGTGCCGGCTGAGCTAGAGGCCAAAATCTACAGGTAGGCACTTCGCAAAAAACACCTCTGTTTTTTTCAAAAATTTAGGATGTGTCCACGTTGCGCTTTGGGGTGTTTCCTGTCGCCGGCGCTAGGCCTACCCACGCAAGTGAGGTATCATTTTTATCGGGAGACTTGGGGGAACGCTGGGTGGAAGGAAATTTGTAGCTCCTCTCAGATTCCAGAACTTTCTGCCACAGAAATGTGAGGAACATGTGTTTTTTTAGCCAAATTTTGAGGTTTGCAAAGGATTCTGGGTAACAGAACCTGGTCCGAGCCCCGCAAGTCACCCCTCCTTGGATTCCCCTAGGTCTCTAGTTTTCAGAAATGCACAGGTTTGGTAGGTTTCCCTAGGTGCCGGCTGAGCTAGAGGTCAAAATCTACAGGTAGGCACTTCGCAAAAAACACCTCTGTTTTTTTCCAAAATTTAGGATGTGTCCACGTTGCGCTTTGGGGTGTTTCCTGTCGCCGGCGCTAGGCCTACCCACGCAAGTGAGGTATCATTTTTATCGGGAGACTTGGGGGAACGCTGGGTGGAAGGAAATTTGTAGCTCCTCTCAGATTCCAGAACTTTCTGCCACAGAAATGTGAGGGACATGTGTTTTTTTAGTCAAATTTTGAGTTTTGCAAAGGATTCTGGATAACAGAACCTGGTCCGAGCCCCGCAAGTCACCCCTCCTTGGATTCCCCTAGGTCTCTAGTTTTCAGAAATGCACAGGTTTGGTAGGTTTCCCTAGTTGCCGGCTGAGCTAGAGGCCAAAATCTACAAGTAGGCACTTCGCAAAAAACACCTCCTTTTTTTTCCAAAATTTAGGATGTGTCCACGTTGCGCTTTGGGGTGTTTCCTGTCGCCGGCGCTAGGCCTACCCACGCAAGTGAGGTATCATTTTTATCGGGAGACTTGGGGGAACGCTGGGTGGAAGGAGATTTGTAGCTCCTCTCAGATTCCAGAACTTTCTGCCACAGAAATGTGAGGAACATGTGTTTTTTTAGCCAAATTTTGAGGTTTGCAAAGGATTCTGGGTAACAGAACCTGGTCCGAGCCCCGCAAGTCACCCCTCCTTGGATTCCGCTAGGTCTCTAGTTTTCAGAAACGCACAGGTTTGGTAGGTTTCCCTAGGTGCCGGCTGAGCTAGAGGCCAAAATCTACAGGTAGGCACTTCGCAAAAAACACCTCTGTTTTTTTCCAAAATGTAGGATGTGTCCACGTTGCGCTTTGGGGTGTTTCCTGTCGCCGGCGCTAGCCCTACCCACGCAAGTGAGGTATCATTTTTATCGGGAGACTTGGGGGAACGCTGGGTGGAAGGAGATTTGTAGCTCCTCTCAGATTCCAGAACTTTCTGCCACAGAAATGTGAGGAACATGTGTTTTTTTAGCCAAATTTTGAGGTTTGCAAAGGATTCTGGGTAACAGAACCTGGTCCGAGCCCCGCAAGTCACCCCTCCTTGGATTCCCCTAGGTCTCTAGTTTTCAGAAATGCACAGGTTTGGTAGGTTTCCCTAGGCGCCGGCTGAGCTAGAGGCCAAAATCTACAGGTAGGCACTTCGCAAAAAACACCTCTGTTTTTTTCCAAAATTTAGGATGTGTCCACGTTGCGCTTTTGGGTGTTTCCTGTCGCCGGCGCTAGGCCTACCCACGCAAGTGAGGTATCATTTTTATCGGGAGACTTGGGGGAACGCTGGGTGGAAGGAAATTTGTAGCTCCTCTCAGATTCCAGAACTTTCTGCCACAGAAATGTGAGGAACATGTGTTTTTTTAGCCAAATTTTGAGGTTTGCAAAGGATTCTGGGTAACAGCACCTGGTCCGAGCCCCGCAAGTCACCCCTCCTTGGATTCCCCTAGGTCTCTAGTTTTCAGAAATGCACAGGTTTGGTAGGTTTCCCTAGGTGCCGGCTGAGCTAGAGGCCAAAATCTACAGGTAGGCACTTCGTTAACAACACCTCTGTTTTTTTCCAAAATTTAGGATGTGTCCACGTTGCGCTTTGGGCTGTTTCCTGTCGCCGGCGCTAGGTCTACCCACACAAGTGAGGTATCATTTTTATCGGGAGACTTTGGGGAACGCTGGGTTGAAGGAGATTTTGTAGCTCCTCTCAGATTCCAGAACTTTCTGCCACAGAAATGTGAGGAACATGTGTTTTTTTAGCCAAATTTTGAGGTTTGCAAAGGATTCTGGGTAACAGAACCTGGTCCGAGCCCCGCAAGTCACCCCTCCTTGGATTCCCCTAGGTCTCTAGTTTTCAGAAATGCACAGGTTTGGTAGGTTTCCCTAGGTGCCGGCTGAGCTAGAGGCCAAAATCTACAGGTAGGCACTTCGCAAAAAACACCTCTGTTTTTTTCCAAAATTTAGGATGTGTCCACGTTGCGCTTTGGGGTGTTTCCTGTCGCCGGCGCTAGGCCTACCCACGCAAGTGAGGTATCATTTTTATCGGGAGACTTGGGGGAACGCTGGGTGGAAGGAAATTTGTAGCTCCTCTCAGATTCCAGAACTTTCTGCCACAGAAATGTGAGGGACATGTGTTTTTTTAGCCAAATTTTGAGGTTTGCAAAGGATTCTGGGTAACAGAACCTGGTCCGAGCCCCGCAAGTCACCCCTCCTTGGATTCCGCTAGGTCTCTAGTTTTCAGAAACGCACAGGTTTGGTAGGTTTCCCTAGGTGCCGGCTGAGCTAGAGGCCAAAATCTACAGGTAGGCACTTCGCAAAAAACACCTGTTTTTTTCCAAAATGTAGCATGTGTCCACGTTGCGCTTTGGGGTGTTTCCTGTCGCCGGCGCTAGGCCTACCCACGCAAGTGAGGTATCATTTTTATCGGGATACTTGGGGGAACGCTGGGTAGAAGGAAATTTGTAGCTCCTCTCAGATTCCAGAACTTTCTGCCACAGAAATGAGAGGGATATGTGTTTTTTTAGCTAAATTTTGAGATTTGCAAAGGATTCTGGGTAACAGAACCTGGTCCGAGCCCCGCAAGTCACCCCTCCTTGGATTCCTCTAGGTCTCTAGTTTTCAGAAATGCACAGGTTTGGTAGGTTTCCCTAGGTGCCGGCTGAGCTAGAGGCCAAAATCTACAGGTAGGCACTTCGCAAAAAACACCTCCGTTTTTTTCCAAAATTTAGGATGTGTCCACGTTGCGCTTTGGGGTGTTTCCTGTCGCCGGCGCTAGGCCTACCCACGCAAGTGAGGTATCATTTTTATCGGGAGACTTGGGGGAACGCTGGGTGGAAGGAGATTTGTAGCTCCTCTCAGATTCCAGAACTTTCTGCCACAGAAATGTGAGGAACATGTGTTTTTTTAGCCAAATTTTGAGGTTTGCAAAGGATTCTGGGTAACAGAACCTGGTCCGAGCCCCGCAAGTCACCCCTCCTTGGATTCCCCTAGGTCTCTAGTTTTCAGAAATGCACAGGTTTGGTAGGTTTCCCTAGGTGCCGGCTGAGCTAGAGGCCAAAATCTACAGGTAGGCACTTCGCAAAAAACACCTCCGTTTTTTTCCAAAATTTAGGATGTGTCCACGTTGCGCTTTGGGGTGTTTCCTGTCGCCGGCGCTAGGCCTACCCACGCAAGTGAGGTATCATTTTTATCGGGAGACTTGGGGGAACGCTGGGTGGAAGGAAATTTGTAGCTCCTCTCAGATTCCAGAACTTTCTGCCACAGAAATGTGAGGAACATGTGTTTTTTTAGCCAAATTTTGAGGTTTGCAAAGGATTCTGGGTAACAGAACCTGGTCCGAGCCCCGCAAGTCACCCCTCCTTGGATTCCGCTAGGTCTCTAGTTTTCAGAAACGCACAGGTTTGGTAGGTTTCCCTAGGTGCCGGCTGAGCTAGAGGCCAAAATCTACAGGTAGGCACTTCGCAAACAACACCTCTGTTTTTTTCCAAAATGTAGGATGTGTCCACGTTGCGCTTTGGGGTGTTTCCTGTCGCCGGCGCAAGGCCTACCCACGCAAGTGAGGTATCATTTTTATCGGGATACTTGGGGGAACGCTGGGTGGAAGGAAATTTGTAGCTCCTCTCAGATTCCAGAACTTTCTGCCACAGAAATGAGAGGGATATGTGTTTTTTTAGCTAAATTTTGAGATTTGCAAAGGATTCTGGGTAACAGAACCTGGTCCGAGCCCCGCAAGTCACCCCTCCTTGGATTCCCCTAGGTCTCTAGTTTTCAGAAATGCACAGGTTTGGTAGGTTTCCCTAGGTGCCGGCTGATCTAGAGGTCAAAATCTACAGGTAGGCACTTCGCAAACAACACCTCTGTTTTTTTCCAAAATTTAGGATGTCTCCACGTTGCGCTTTGGGGTGTTTCCTGTCGCCGGCGCTAGGCCTACCCACGCAAGTGAGGTATCATTTTTATCGGGAGACTTGGGGGAACGCTGGGTGGAAGGAGATTTGTAGCTCCTCTCAGATTCCAGAACTTTCTGCCACAGAAATGTGAGGAACATGTGTTTTTTTAGCCAAATTTTGAGGTTTGCAAAGGATTCTGGGTAACAGAACCTGGTCCGAGCCCCGCAAGTCACCCCTCCTTGGATTCTGCTAGGTCTCTAGTTTTCAGAAACGCACAGGTTTGGTAGGTTTCCCTAGGTGCCGGCTGAGCTAGAGGCCAAAATCTACAGGTAGGCACTTCGCAAAAAACACCTCTGTTTTTTTCCAAAATGAGGGATGTGTCTACGTTCGCTTTGGGGTGTTTCCTGTCGCCGGCGCTAGGCCTACCCACGCAAGTGAGGTATCATTTTTATCGGGAGACTTGGGGGAACGCTGGGTGGAAGGAGATTTGTAGCTCCTCTCAGATTCCAGAACTTTCTGCCACAGAAATGTGAGGAACATGTGTTTTTTTAGCCAAATTTTGAGGTTTGCAAAGGATTCTGGGTAACAGAACCTGGTCCGAGCCCCACAAGTCACCCCTCCTTGGATTCCGCTAGGTCTCTAGTTTTCAGAAACGCACAGGTTTGGTAGGTTTCCCTAGGTGCCGGCTGAGCTAGAGGCCAAAATCTACAGGTAGGCACTTCGCAAAAAACACCTCTGTTTTTTTCCAAAATGTAGGATGTGTCCACGTTGCGCTTTGGGGTGTTTCCTGTCGCCGCGCTAGCCCTACCCACGCAAGTGAGGTATCATTTTTATCGGGAGACTTGGGGGAACGCTGGGTGGAAGGAGATTTGTAGCTCCTCTCAGATTCCAGAACTTTCTGCCACAGAAATGTGAGGAACATGTGTTTTTTTAGCCAAATTTTTAGGTTTGCAAAGGATTCTGGGTAACAGAACCTGGTCCGAGCCCCGCAAGTCACCCCTCCTTGGATTCCCCTAGGTCTCTAGTTTTCAGAAATGCACAGGTTTGGTAGGTTTCCCTAGGTGCCGGCTGAGCTAGAGGCCAAAATCTACAGGTAGGCACTTCGCAAAAAACACCTCTGTTTTTTTCCAAAATTTAGGATGTGTCCACGTTGCGCTTTTGGGTGTTTCCTGTCGCCGGCGCTAGGCCTACCCACGCAAGTGAGGTATCATTTTTATCGGGAGACTTGGGGGAACGCTGGGTGGAAGGAAATTTGTAGCTCCTCTCAGATTCCAGAACTTTCTGCCACAGAAATGTGAGGAACATGTGTTTTTTTAGCCAAATTTTGAGGTTTGCAAAGGATTCTGGGTAACAGCACCTGGTCCGAGCCCCGCAAGTCACCCCTCCTTGGATTCCCCTAGGTCTCTAGTTTTCAGAAATGCACAGGTTTGGTAGGTTTCCCTAGGTGCCGGCTGAGCTAGAGGCCAAAATCTACAGGTAGGCACTTCGCAAACAACACCTCTGTTTTTTTCCAAAATTTAGGATGTGTCCACGTTGCGCTTTGGGCTGTTTCCTGTCGCCGGCGCTAGGTCTACCCACACAAGTGAGGTATCATTTTTATCGGGAGACTTTGGGGAACGCTGGGTGGAAGGAGATTTGTAGCTCCTCTCAGATTCCAGAACTTTCTGCCACAGAAATGTGAGGAACATGTGTTTTTTTAGCCATATTTTGAGGTTTGCAAAGGATTCTGGGTAACAGAACCTGGTCCGAGCCCCGCAAGTCACCCCTCCTTGGATTCCCCTAGGTCTCTAGTTTTCAGAAATGCACAGGTTTGGTAGGTTTCCCTAGGTGCCGGCTGAGCTAGAGGCCAAAATCTACAGGTAGGCACTTCGCAAAAAACACCTCTGTTTTTTTCCAAAATTTAGGATGTGTCCACGTTGCGCTTTGGGGTGTTTCCTGTCGCCGGCGCTAGGCCTACCCACGCAAGTGAGGTATCATTTTTATCGGGAGACTTGGGGGAACGCTGGGTGGAAGGAAATTTGTAGCTCCTCTCAGATTCCAGAACTTTCTGCCACAGAAATGTGAGGGACATGTGTTTTTTTAGCCAAATTTTGAGGTTTGCAAAGGATTCTGGGTAACAGAACCTGGTCCGAGCCCCGCAAGTCACCCCTCCTTGGATTCCGCTAGGTCTCTAGTTTTCAGAAACGCACAGGTTTGGTAGGTTTCCCTAGGTGCCGGCTGAGCTAGAGGCCAAAATCTACAGGTAGGCACTTCGCAAAAAACACCTCTGTTTTTTTCCAAAATGTAGCATGTGTCCACGTTGCGCTTTGGGGTGTTTCCTGTCGCCGGCGCTAGGCCTACCCACGCAAGTGAGGTATCATTTTTATCGAGATACTTGGGGGAACGCTGGGTAGAAGGAAATTTGTAGCTCCTCTCAGATTCCAGAACTTTCTGCCACAGAAATGAGAGGGATATGTGTTTTTTTAGCTAAATTTTGAGATTTGCAAAGGATTCTGGGTAACAGAACCTGGTCCGAGCCCCGCAAGTCACCCCTCCTTGGATTCCTCTAGGTCTCTAGTTTTCAGAAATGCACAGGTTTGGTAGGTTTCCCTAGGTGCCGGCTGAGCTAGAGGCCAAAATCTACAGGTAGGCACTTCGCAAAAAACACCTCCGTTTTTTTCCAAAATTTAGGATGTGTCCACGTTGCGCTTTGGGGTGTTTCCTGTCGCCGGCGCTAAGCCTACCCACGCAAGTGAGGTATAATTTTTATCGGGAGACTTGGGGGAACGCTGGGTGGAAGGAGATTTGTAGCTCCTCTCAGATTCCAGAACTTTCTGCCACAGAAATGTGAGGAACATGTGTTTTTTTAGCCAAATTTTGAGGTTTGCAAAGGATTCTGGGTAACAGAACCTGGTCCGAGCCCCGCAAGTCACCCCTCCTTGGATTCCCCTAGGTCTCTAGTTTTCAGAAATGCACAGGTTTGGTAGGTTTCCCTAGGTGCCGGCTGAGCTAGAGGCCAAAATCTACAGGTAGGCACTTCGCAAAAAACACCTCTGTTTTTTTCCAAAATTTAGGATGTGTCCACGTTGCGCTTTGGGGTGTTTCCTGTCGCCGGCGCTAGGCCTACCCACGCAAGTGAGGTATCATTTTTATCGGGAGACTTGGGGGAACGCTGGGTGGAAGGAAATTTGTAGCTCCTCTCAGATTCCAGAACTTTCTGCCACAGAAATGTGAGGGACATGTGTTTTTTTAGTCAAATTTTGAGTTTTGCAAAGGATTCTGGATAACAGAACCTGGTCCGAGCCCCGCAAGTCACCCCTCCTTGGATTCCCCTAGGTCTCTAGTTTTCAGAAATGCACAGGTTTGGTAGGTTTCCCTAGGTGCCGGCTGAGCTAGAGGCCAAAATCTACAGGTAGTCACTTCGCAAAAAACACCTCCGTTTTTTTCCAAAATTTAGGATGTGTCCACGTTGCGCTTTGGGTGTTTCCTGTCGCCGGCGCTAGGCCTACCCACGCAAGTGAGGTATCATTTTTATCGGGAGACTTGGGGGAACGCTGGGTGGAAGGAAATTTGTAGCTCCTCTCAGATTCCAGAACTTTCTGCCACAGAAATGAGAGGGATAAGTGTTTTTTTAGCTAAATTTTGAGATTTGCAAAGGATTCTGGGTAACAGAACCTGGTCCGAGCCCCGCAAGTCACCCCTCCTTGGATTCCCCTAGGTCTCTAGTTTTCAGAAATGCACAGGTTTGGTAGGTTTCCCTAGGTGCCGGCTGATCTAGAGGTCAAAATCTACAGGTAGGCACTTCGCAAACAACACCTCTGTTTTTTTCCAAAATTTAGGATGTGTCCACGTTGCGCTTTGGGGTGTTTCCTGTCGCCGGCGCTAGGCCTACCCACGCAAGTGAGGTATCATTTTTATCGGGAGACTTGGGGGAACGCTGGGTGGAAGGAAATTTGTAGCTCCTCCCAGATTCCAGAACTTTCTGCCACAGAAATGTGAGGGACATGTGTTTTTTTAGTCAAATTTTGAGTTTTGCAAAGGATTCTGGATAACAGAACCTGGTCCGAGCCCCGCAAGTCACCCCTCCTTGGATTCCCCTAGGTCTCTAGTTTTCAGAAATGCACAGGTTTGGTAGGTTTCCCTAGGTGCCGGCTGAGCTAGAGGCCAAAATCTACAGGTAGGCACTTCGCAAAAAACACCTCCGTTTTTTTCCAAAATTTAGGATGTGTCCACGTTGCGCTTTGGGGTGTTTCCTGTCGCCGGCGCTAGGCCTACCCACGCAAGTGAGGTATCATTTTTATCGGGAGACTTGGGGGAACGCTGGGTGGAAGGAGATTTGTAGCTCCTCTCAGATTCCAGAACTTTCTGCCACAGAAATGTGAGGAACATGTGTTTTTTTAGCCAAATTTTGAGGTTTGCAAAGGATTCTGGGTAACAGAACCTGGTCCGAGCCCCGCAAGTCACCCCTCCTTGGATTCCCCTAGGTCTCTAGTTTTCAGAAATGCACAGGTTTGGTAGGTTTCCCTAGGTGCCGGCTGAGCTAGAGGCCAAAATCTACAGGTAGGCACTTCGCAAAAAACACCTCTGTTTTTTTCCAAAATTTAAGATGTGTCCACGTTGCGCTTTGGGGTGTTTCCTGTCGCCGGCGCTAGGCCTACCCACGCAAGTGAGGTATCATTTTTATCGGGAGACTTGGGGGAACGCTGGGTGGAAGGAAATTTGTAGCTCCTCTCAGATTCCAGAACTTTCTGCCACAGAAATGTGAGGGACATGTGTTTTTTTAGTCAAATTTTGAGGTTTGCAAAGGATTCTGGGTAACAGAACCTGGTCCGAGCCCCGCAAGTCACCCCTCCTTGGATTCCCCTAGGTCTCTAGTTTTCAGAAATGCACAGGTTTGGTAGGTTTCCCTAGGTGCCGGCTGAGCTAGAGGCCAAAATCTACAGGTAGGCACTTCGCAAAAAACACCTCCGTTTTTTTCCAAAATTTAGGATGTGTCCACGTTGCGCTTTGGGGTGTTTCCTGTCGCCGGCGCTAGGCCTACCCACGCAAGTGAGGTATCATTTTTATCGGGAGACTTGGGGGAACGCTGGGTGGAAGGAGATTTGTAGCTCCTCTCAGATTCCAGAACTTTCTGCCACAGAAATGTGAGGAACATGTGTTTTTTTAGCCAAATTTTGAGGTTTGCAAAGGATTCTGGGTAACAGAACCTGGTCCGAGCCCCGCAAGTCACCCCTCCTTGGATTCCGCTAGGTCTCTAGTTTTCAGAAACGCACAGGTTTGGTAGGTTTCCCTAGGTGCCGGCTGAGCTAGAGGCCAAAATCCTCAGGTAGGCACTTCGCAAAAAACACCTCTGTTTTTTTCCAAAATGTAGGATGTGTCCACGTTGCGCTTTGGGGTGTTTCCTGTCGCCGGCGCTAGGCCTACCCACGCAAGTGAGGTATCATTTTTATCGGGATACTTGGGGGAACGCTGGGTGGAAGGAAATTTGTAGCTCCTCTCAGATTCCAGAACTTTCTGCCACAGAAATGAGAGGGATATGTGTTTTTTTAGCTAAATTTTGAGATTTGCAAAGGATTCTGGGTAACAGAACCTGGTCCGAGCCCCGCAAGTCACCCCTCCTTGGATTCCCCTAGGTCTCTAGTTTTCAGAAATGCACAGGTTTGGTAGGTTTCCCTAGGTGCCGGCTGAGCTAGAGGCCAAAATCTACAGGTAGGCACTTCGCAAAAAACACCTCCGTTTTTTTCCAAAATTTAGGATGTGTCCACGTTGCGCTTTGGGGTGTTTCCTGTCGCCGGCGCTAAGCCTACCCACGCAAGTGAGGTATAATTTTTATCGGGAGACTTGGGGGAACGCTGGGTGGAAGGAGATTTGTAGCTCCTCTCAGATTCCAGAACTTTCTGCCACAGAAATGTGAGGAACATGTGTTTTTTTAGCCAAATTTTGAGGTTTGCAAAGGATTCTGGGTAACAGAACCTGGTCCGAGCCCCGCAAGTCACCCCTCCTTGGATTCCCCTAGGTCTCTAGTTTTCAGAAATGCACAGGTTTGGTAGGTTTCCCTAGGTGCCGGCTGAGCTAGAGGCCAAAATCTACAGGTAGGCACTTCGCAAAAAACACCTCTGTTTTTTTCCAAAATTTAGGATGTGTCCACGTTGCGCTTTGGGGTGTTTCCTGTCGCCGGCGCTAGGCCTACCCACGCAAGTGAGGTATCATTTTTATCGGGAGACTTGGGGGAACGCTGGGTGGAAGGAAATTTGTAGCTCCTCTCAGATTCCAGAACTTTCTGCCACAGAAATGTGAGGGACATGTGTTTTTTTAGTCAAATTTTGAGTTTTGCAAAGGATTCTGGATAACAGAACCTGGTCCGAGCCCCGCAAGTCACCCCTCCTTGGATTCCCCTAGGTCTCTAGTTTTCAGAAATGCACAGGTTTGGTAGGTTTCCCTAGGTGCCGGCTGAGCTAGAGGCCAAAATCTACAGGTAGTCACTTCGCAAAAAACACCTCCGTTTTTTTCCAAAATTTAGGATGTGTCCACGTTGCGCTTTGGGTGTTTCCTGTCGCCGGCGCTAGGCCTACCCACGCAAGTGAGGTATCATTTTTATCGGGAGACTTGGGGGAACGCTGGGTGGAAGGAAATTTGTAGCTCCTCTCAGATTCCAGAACTTTCTGCCACAGAAATGAGAGGGATAAGTGTTTTTTTAGCTAAATTTTGAGATTTGCAAAGGATTCTGGGTAACAGAACCTGGTCCGAGCCCCGCAAGTCACCCCTCCTTGGATTCCCCTAGGTCTCTAGTTTTCAGAAATGCACAGGTTTGGTAGGTTTCCCTAGGTGCCGGCTGATCTAGAGGTCAAAATCTACAGGTAGGCACTTCGCAAACAACACCTCTGTTTTTTTCCAAAATTTAGGATGTGTCCACGTTGCGCTTTGGGGTGTTTCCTGTCGCCGGCGCTAGGCCTACCCACGCAAGTGAGGTATCATTTTTATCGGGAGACTTGGGGGAACGCTGGGTGGAAGGAAATTTGTAGCTCCTCCCAGATTCCAGAACTTTCTGCCACAGAAATGTGAGGGACATGTGTTTTTTTAGTCAAATTTTGAGTTTTGCAAAGGATTCTGGATAACAGAACCTGGTCCGAGCCCCGCAAGTCACCCCTCCTTGGATTCCCCTAGGTCTCTAGTTTTCAGAAATGCACAGGTTTGGTAGGTTTCCCTAGGTGCCGGCTGAGCTAGAGGCCAAAATCTACAGGTAGGCACTTCGCAAAAAACACCTCCGTTTTTTTCCAAAATTTAGGATGTGTCCACGTTGCGCTTTGGGGTGTTTCCTGTCGCCGGCGCTAGGCCTACCCACGCAAGTGAGGTATCATTTTTATCGGGAGACTTGGGGGAACGCTGGGTGGAAGGAGATTTGTAGCTCCTCTCAGATTCCAGAACTTTCTGCCACAGAAATGTGAGGAACATGTGTTTTTTTAGCCAAATTTTGAGGTTTGCAAAGGATTCTGGGTAACAGAACCTGGTCCGAGCCCCGCAAGTCACCCCTCCTTGGATTCCCCTAGGTCTCTAGTTTTCAGAAATGCACAGGTTTGGTAGGTTTCCCTAGGTGCCGGCTGAGCTAGAGGCCAAAATCTACAGGTAGGCACTTCGCAAAAAACACCTCTGTTTTTTTCCAAAATTTAAGATGTGTCCACGTTGCGCTTTGGGGTGTTTCCTGTCGCCGGCGCTAGGCCTACCCACGCAAGTGAGGTATCATTTTTATCGGGAGACTTGGGGGAACGCTGGGTGGAAGGAAATTTGTAGCTCCTCTCAGATTACAGAACTTTCTGCCACAGAAATGTGAGGGACATGTGTTTTTTTAGTCAAATTTTGAGGTTTGCAAAGGATTCTGGGTAACAGAACCTGGTCCGAGCCCCGCAAGTCACCCCTCCTTGGATTCCCCTAGGTCTCTAGTTTTCAGAAATGCACAGGTTTGGTAGGTTTCCCTAGGTGCCGGCTGAGCTAGAGGCCAAAATCTACAGGTAGGCACTTCGCAAAAAACACCTCCGTTTTTTTCCAAAATTTAGGATGTGTCCACGTTGCGCTTTGGGGTGTTTCCTGTCGCCGGCGCTAGGCCTACCCACGCAAGTGAGGTATCATTTTTATCGGGAGACTTGGGGGAACGCTGGGTGGAAGGAGATTTGTAGCTCCTCTCAGATTCCAGAACTTTCTGCCACAGAAATGTGAGGAACATGTGTTTTTTTAGCCAAATTTTGAGGTTTGCAAAGGATTCTGGGTAACAGAACCTGGTCCGAGCCCCGCAAGTCACCCCTCCTTGGATTCCGCTAGGTCTCTAGTTTTCAGAAACGCACAGGTTTGGTAGGTTTCCCTAGGTGCCGGCTGAGCTAGAGGCCAAAATCCTCAGGTAGGCACTTCGCAAAAAACACCTCTGTTTTTTTCCAAAATGTAGGATGTGTCCACGTTGCGCTTTGGGGTGTTTCCTGTCGCCGGCGCTAGGCCTACCCACGCAAGTGAGGTATCATTTTTATCGGGATACTTGGGGGAACGCTGGGTGGAAGGAAATTTGTAGCTCCTCTCAGATTCCAGAACTTTCTGCCACAGAAATGAGAGGGATATGTGTTTTTTTAGCTAAATTTTGAGATTTGCAAAGGATTCTGGGTAACAGAACCTGGTCCGAGCCCCGCAAGTCACCCCTCCTTGGATTCCCCTAGGTCTCTAGTTTTCAGAAATGCACAGGTTTGGTAGGTTTCCCTAGGTGCCGGCTGAGCTAGAGGCCAAAATCTACAGGTAGGCACTTCGCAAAAAACACCTCCGTTTTTTTCCAAAATTTAGGATGTGTCCACGTTGCGCTTTGGGGTGTTTCCTGTCGCCGGCGCTAGGCCTACCCACGCAAGTGAGGTATCATTTTTATCGGGAGACTTGGGGGAACGCTGGGTGGAAGGAGATTTGTAGCTCCTCTCAGATTCCAGAACTTTCTGCCACAGAAATGTGAGGAACATGTGTTTTTTTAGCCAAATTTTGAGGTTTGCAAAGGATTCTGGGTAACAGAACCTGGTCCGAGCCCCGCAAGTCACCCCTCCTTGGATTCCGCTAGGTCTCTAGTTTTCAGAAACGCACAGGTTTGGTAGGTTTCCCTAGGTGCCGGCTGAGCTAGAGGCCAAAATCTACAGGTAGGCACTTCGCAAAAAACACCTCTGTTTTTTTCCAAAATGTAGGATGTGTCCACGTTGCGCTTTGGGGTGTTTCCTGTCGCCGGCGCTAGGCCTACCCACGCAAGTGAGGTATCATTTTTATCGGGATACTTGGGGGAACGCTGGGTGGAAGGAAATTTGTAGCTCCTCTCAGATTCCAGAACTTTCTGCCACAGAAATGAGAGGGATATGTGTTTTTTTAGCTAAATTTTGAGATTTGCAAAGGATTCTGGGTAACAGAACCTGGTCCGAGCCCCGCAAGTCACCCCTCCTTGGATTCCTCTAGGTCTCTAGTTTTCAGAAATGCACAGGTTTGGTAGGTTTCCCTAGGTGCCGGCTGAGCTAGAGGCCAAAATCTACAGGTAGGCACTTCGCAAAAAACACCTCCGTTTTTTTCCAAAATTTAGGATGTGTCCACGTTGCGCTTTGGGGTGTTTCCTGTCGCCGGCGCTAGGCCTACCCACGCAAGTGAGGTATCATTTTTATCGGCAGACTTGGGGGAACTCTGGGTGGAAGGAGATTTGTAGCTCCTCTCAGATTCCAGAACTTTCTGCCACAGAAATGTGAGGAGCATGTGTTTTTTTAGCCAAATTTTGAGGTTTGCAAAGGATTCTGGGTAACAGAACCTGGTCCGAGCCCCGGAAGTCACCCCTCCTTGGATTCCCCTAGGTCTCTAGTTTTCAGAAATGCACAGGTTTGGTAGGTTTCCCTAGGTGCCGGCTGAGCTAGAGGCCAAAATCTACAGGTAGGCACTTCGCAAAAAACACCTCTGTTTTTTTCCAAAATTTAAGATGTGTCCACGTTGCGCTTTGGGGTGTTTCCTGTCGCCGGCGCTAGGCCTACCCACGCAAGTGAGGTATCATTTTTATCGGGAGACTTGGGGGAACGCTGGGTGGAAGGAAATTTGTAGCTCCTCTCAGATTCCAGAACTTTCTGCCACAGAAATGTGAGGGACATGTGTTTTTTTAGTCAAATTTTGAGGTTTGCAAAGGATTCTGGGTAACAGAACCTGGTCCGAGCCCCGCAAGTCACCCCTCCTTGGATTGCCCTAGGTCTCTAGTTTTCAGAAATGCACAGGTTTGGTAGGTTTCCCTAGGTGCCGGCTGAGCTAGAGGCCAAAATCTACAGGTAGGCACTTCGCAAAAAACACCTCTGTTTTTTTCAAAAATTTAGGATGTGTCCACGTTGCGCTTTGGGGTGTTTCCTGTCGCCGGCGCTAGGCCTACCCACGCAAGTGAGGTATCATTTTTATCGGGAGACTTGGGGGAACGCTGGGTGGAAGGAAATTTGTAGCTCCTCTCAGATTCCAGAACTTTCTGCCACAGAAATGTGAGGAACATGTGTTTTTTTAGCCAAATTTTGAGGTTTGCAAAGGATTCTGGGTAACAGAACCTGGTCCGAGCCCCGCAAGTCACCCCTCCTTGGATTCCCCTAGGTCTCTAGTTTTCAGAAATGCACAGGTTTGGTAGGTTTCCCTAGGTGCCGGCTGAGCTAGAGGTCAAAATCTACAGGTAGGCACTTCGCAAAAAACACCTCTGTTTTTTTCCAAAATTTAGGATGTGTCCACGTTGCGCTTTGGGGTGTTTCCTGTCGCCGGCGCTAGGCCTACCCACGCAAGTGAGGTATCATTTTTATCGGGAGACTTGGGGGAACGCTGGGTGGAAGGAAATTTGTAGCTCCTCTCAGATTCCAGAACTTTCTGCCACAGAAATGTGAGGGACATGTGTTTTTTTAGTCAAATTTTGAGTTTTGCAAAGGATTCTGGATAACAGAACCTGGTCCGAGCCCCGCAAGTCACCCCTCCTTGGATTCCCCTAGGTCTCTAGTTTTCAGAAATGCACAGGTTTGGTAGGTTTCCCTAGGTGCCGGCTGAGCTAGAGGCCAAAATCTACAAGTAGGCACTTCGCAAAAAACACCTCCTTTTTTTTCCAAAATTTAGGATGTGTCCACGTTGCGCTTTGGGGTGTTTCCTGTCGCCGGCGCTAGGCCTACCCACGCAAGTGAGGTATCATTTTTATCGGGAGACTTGGGGGAACGCTGGGTGGAAGGAGATTTGTAGCTCCTCTCAGATTCCAGAACTTTCTGCCACAGAAATGTGAGGAACATGTGTTTTTTTAGCCAAATTTTGAGGTTTGCAAAGGATTCTGGGTAACAGAACCTGGTCCGAGCCCCGCAAGTCACCCCTCCTTGGATTCCGCTAGGTCTCTAGTTTTCAGAAACGCACAGGTTTGGTAGGTTTCCCTAGGTGCCGGCTGAGCTAGAGGCCAAAATCTACAGGTAGGCACTTCGCAAAAAACACCTCTGTTTTTTTCCAAAATGTAGGATGTGTCCACGTTGCGCTTTGGGGTGTTTCCTGTCGCCGGCGCTAGCCCTACCCACGCAAGTGAGGTATCATTTTTATCGGGAGACTTGGGGGAACGCTGGGTGGAAGGAGATTTGTAGCTCCTCTCAGATTCCAGAACTTTCTGCCACAGAAATGTGAGGAACATGTGTTTTTTTAGCCAAATTTTGAGGTTTGCAAAGGATTCTGGGTAACAGAACCTGGTCCGAGCCCCGCAAGTCACCCCTCCTTGGATTCCCCTAGGTCTCTAGTTTTCAGAAATGCACAGGTTTGGTAGGTTTCCCTAGGCGCCGGCTGAGCTAGAGGCCAAAATCTACAGGTAGGCACTTCGCAAAAAACACCTCCGTTTTTTTCCAAAATTTAGGATGTGTCCACGTTGCGCTTTGGGGTGTTTCCTGTCGCCGGCGCTAGGCCTACCCACGCAAGTGAGGTATAATTTTTATCGGGAGACTTGGGGGAACGCTGGGAGGAAGGAAATTTGTAGCTCCTCTCAGATTCCAGAACTTTCTGCCACAGAAATGTGAGGAACATGTGTTTTTTTAGCCAAATTTTGAGGTTTGCAAAGGATTCTGGGTAACAGAACCTGGTCCGAGCCCCGCAAGTCACCCCTCCTTGGATTCCGCTAGGTCTCTAGTTTTCAGAAACGCACAGGTTTGGTAGGTTTCCCTAGGTGCCGGCTGAGCTAGAGGCCAAAATCCTCAGGTAGGCACTTCGCAAAAAACACCTCTGTTTTTTTCCAAAATGTAGGATGTGTCCACGTTGCGCTTTGGGGTGTTTCCTGTCGCCGGCGCTAGGCCTACCCACGCAAGTGAGGTATCATTTTTATCGGGATACTTGGGGGAACGCTGGGTGGAAGGAAATTTGTAGCTCCTCTCAGATTCCAGAACTTTCTGCCACAGAAATGAGAGGGATATGTGTTTTTTTAGCTAAATTTTGAGATTTGCAAAGGATTCTGGGTAACAGAACCTGGTCCGAGCCCCGCAAGTCACCCCTCCTTGGATTCCCCTAGGTCTCTAGTTTTCAGAAATGCACAGGTTTGGTAGGTTTCCCTAGGTGCCGGCTGAGCTAGAGGCCAAAATCTACAGGTAGGCACTTCGCAAAAAACACCTCCGTTTTTTTCCAAAATTTAGGATGTGTCCACGTTGCGCTTTGGGGTGTTTCCTGTCGCCGGCGCTAGGCCTACCCACGCAAGTGAGGTATCATTTTTATCGGGAGACTTGGGGGAACGCTGGGTGGAAGGAGATTTGTAGCTCCTCTCAGATTCCAGAACTTTCTGCCACAGAAATGTGAGGAACATGTGTTTTTTTAGCCAAATTTTGAGGTTTGCAAAGGATTCTGGGTAACAGAACCTGGTCCGAGCCCCGCAAGTCACCCCTCCTTGGATTCCGCTAGGTCTCTAGTTTTCAGAAACGCACAGGTTTGGTAGGTTTCCCTAGGTGCCGGCTGAGCTAGAGGCCAAAATCTACAGGTAGGCACTTCGCAAAAAACACCTCTGTTTTTTTCCAAAATGTAGGATGTGTCCACGTTGCGCTTTGGGGTGTTTCCTGTCGCCGGCGCTAGGCCTACCCACGCAAGTGAGGTATCATTTTTATCGGGATACTTGGGGGAACGCTGGGTGGAAGGAAATTTGTAGCTCCTCTCAGATTCCAGAACTTTCTGCCACAGAAATGAGAGGGATATGTGTTTTTTTAGCTAAATTTTGAGATTTGCAAAGGATTCTGGGTAACAGAACCTGGTCCGAGCCCCGCAAGTCACCCCTCCTTGGATTCCTCTAGGTCTCTAGTTTTCAGAAATGCACAGGTTTGGTAGGTTTCCCTAGGTGCCGGCTGAGCTAGAGGCCAAAATCTACAGGTAGGCACTTCGCAAAAAACACCTCCGTTTTTTTCCAAAATTTAGGATGTGTCCACGTTGCGCTTTGGGGTGTTTCCTGTCGCCGGCGCTAGGCCTACCCACGCAAGTGAGGTATCATTTTTATCGGCAGACTTGGGGGAACTCTGGGTGGAAGGAGATTTGTAGCTCCTCTCAGATTCCAGAACTTTCTGCCACAGAAATGTGAGGAGCATGTGTTTTTTTAGCCAAATTTTGAGGTTTGCAAAGGATTCTGGGTAACAGAACCTGGTCCGAGCCCCGGAAGTCACCCCTCCTTGGATTCCCCTAGGTCTCTAGTTTTCAGAAATGCACAGGTTTGGTAGGTTTCCCTAGGTGCCGGCTGAGCTAGAGGCCAAAATCTACAGGTAGGCACTTCGCAAAAAACACCTCTGTTTTTTTCCAAAATTTAAGATGTGTCCACGTTGCGCTTTGGGGTGTTTCCTGTCGCCGGCGCTAGGCCTACCCACGCAAGTGAGGTATCATTTTTATCGGGAGACTTGGGGGAACGCTGGGTGGAAGGAAATTTGTAGCTCCTCTCAGATTCCAGAACTTTCTGCCACAGAAATGTGAGGGACATGTGTTTTTTTAGTCAAATTTTGAGGTTTGCAAAGGATTCTGGGTAACAGAACCTGGTCCGAGCCCCGCAAGTCACCCCTCCTTGGATTGCCCTAGGTCTCTAGTTTTCAGAAATGCACAGGTTTGGTAGGTTTCCCTAGGTGCCGGCTGAGCTAGAGGCCAAAATCTACAGGTAGGCACTTCGCAAAAAACACCTCTGTTTTTTTCAAAAATTTAGGATGTGTCCACGTTGCGCTTTGGGGTGTTTCCTGTCGCCGGCGCTAGGCCTACCCACGCAAGTGAGGTATCATTTTTATCGGGAGACTTGGGGGAACGCTGGGTGGAAGGAAATTTGTAGCTCCTCTCAGATTCCAGAACTTTCTGCCACAGAAATGTGAGGAACATGTGTTTTTTTTAGCCAAATTTTGAGGTTTGCAAAGGATTCTGGGTAACAGAACCTGGTCCGAGCCCCGCAAGTCACCCCTCCTTGGATTCCCCTAGGTCTCTAGTTTTCAGAAATGCACAGGTTTGGTAGGTTTCCCTAGGTGCCGGCTGAGCTAGAGGTCAAAATCTACAGGTAGGCACTTCGCAAAAAACACCTCTGTTTTTTTCCAAAATTTAGGATGTGTCCACGTTGCGCTTTGGGGTGTTTCCTGTCGCCGGCGCTAGGCCTACCCACGCAAGTGAGGTATCATTTTTATCGGGAGACTTGGGGGAACGCTGGGTGGAAGGAAATTTGTAGCTCCTCTCAGATTCCAGAACTTTCTGCCACAGAAATGTGAGGGACATGTGTTTTTTTAGTCAAATTTTGAGTTTTGCAAAGGATTCTGGATAACAGAACCTGGTCCGAGCCCCGCAAGTCACCCCTCCTTGGATTCCCCTAGGTCTCTAGTTTTCAGAAATGCACAGGTTTGGTAGGTTTCCCTAGGTGCCGGCTGAGCTAGAGGCCAAAATCTACAAGTAGGCACTTCGCAAAAAACACCTCCTTTTTTTTCCAAAATTTAGGATGTGTCCACGTTGCGCTTTGGGGTGTTTCCTGTCGCCGGCGCTAGGCCTACCCACGCAAGTGAGGTATCATTTTTATCGGGAGACTTGGGGGAACGCTGGGTGGAAGGAGATTTGTAGCTCCTCTCAGATTCCAGAACTTTCTGCCACAGAAATGTGAGGAACATGTGTTTTTTTAGCCAAATTTTGAGGTTTGCAAAGGATTCTGGGTAACAGAACCTGGTCCGAGCCCCGCAAGTCACCCCTCCTTGGATTCCGCTAGGTCTCTAGTTTTCAGAAACGCACAGGTTTGGTAGGTTTCCCTAGGTGCCGGCTGAGCTAGAGGCCAAAATCTACAGGTAGGCACTTCGCAAAAAACACCTCTGTTTTTTTCCAAAATGTAGGATGTGTCCACGTTGCGCTTTGGGGTGTTTCCTGTCGCCGGCGCTAGCCCTACCCACGCAAGTGAGGTATCATTTTTATCGGGAGACTTGGGGGAACGCTGGGTGGAAGGAGATTTGTAGCTCCTCTCAGATTCCAGAACTTTCTGCCACAGAAATGTGAGGAACATGTGTTTTTTTAGCCAAATTTTGAGGTTTGCAAAGGATTCTGGGTAACAGAACCTGGTCCGAGCCCCGCAAGTCACCCCTCCTTGGATTCCCCTAGGTCTCTAGTTTTCAGAAATGCACAGGTTTGGTAGGTTTCCCTAGGCGCCGGCTGAGCTAGAGGCCAAAATCTACAGGTAGGCACTTCGCAAAAAACACCTCTGTTTTTTTCCAAAATTTAGGATGTGTCCACGTTGCGCTTTTGGGTGTTTCCTGTCGCCGGCGCTAGGCCTACCCACGCAAGTGAGGTATCATTTTTATCGGGAGACTTGGGGGAACGCTGGGTGGAAGGAAATTTGTAGCTCCTCTCAGATTCCAGAACTTTCTGCCACAGAAATGTGAGGAACATGTGTTTTTTTAGCCAAATTTTGAGGTTTGCAAAGGATTCTGGGTAACAGCACCTGGTCCGAGCCCCGCAAGTCACCCCTCCTTGGATTCCCCTAGGTCTCTAGTTTTCAGAAATGCACAGGTTTGGTAGGTTTCCCTAGGTGCCGGCTGAGCTAGAGGCCAAAATCTACAGGTAGGCACTTCGCAAACAACACCTCTGTTTTTTTCCAAAATTTAGGATGTGTCCACGTTGCGCTTTGGGCTGTTTCCTGTCGCCGGCGCTAGGTCTACCCACACAAGTGAGGTATCATTTTTATCGGGAGACTTTGGGGAACGCTGGGTGGAAGGAGATTTGTAGCTCCTCTCAGATTCCAGAACTTTCTGCCACAGAAATGTGAGGAACATGTGTTTTTTTAGCCAAATTTTGAGGTTTGCAAAGGATTCTGGGTAACAGAACCTGGTCCGAGCCCCGCAAGTCACCCCTCCTTGGATTCCGCTAGGTCTCTAGTTTTCAGAAACGCACAGGTTTGGTAGGTTTCCCTAGGTGCCGGCTGAGCTAGAGGCCAAAATCTACAGGTAGGCACTTCGCAAAAAACACCTGTTTTTTTCCAAAATGTAGCATGTGTCCACGTTGCGCTTTGGGGTGTTTCCTGTCGCCGGCGCTAGGCCTACCCACGCAAGTGAGGTATCATTTTTATCGGGATACTTGGGGGAACGCTGGGTAGAAGGAAATTTGTAGCTCCTCTCAGATTCCAGAACTTTCTGCCACAGAAATGAGAGGGATATGTGTTTTTTTAGCTAAATTTTGAGATTTGCAAAGGATTCTGGGTAACAGAACCTGGTCCGAGCCCCGCAAGTCACCCCTCCTTGGATTCCTCTAGGTCTCTAGTTTTCAGAAATGCACAGGTTTGGTAGGTTTCCCTAGGTGCCGGCTGAGCTAGAGGCCAAAATCTACAGGTAGGCACTTCGCAAAAAACACCTCCGTTTTTTTCCAAAATTTAGGATGTGTCCACGTTGCGCTTTGGGGTGTTTCCTGTCGCCGGCGCTAGGCCTACCCACGCAAGTGAGGTATCATTTTTATCGGGAGACTTGGGGGAACGCTGGGTGGAAGGAGATTTGTAGCTCCTCTCAGATTCCAGAACTTTCTGCCACAGAAATGTGAGGAACATGTGTTTTTTTAGCCAAATTTTGAGGTTTGCAAAGGATTCTGGGTAACAGAACCTGGTCCGAGCCCCGCAAGTCACCCCTCCTTGGATTCCCCTAGGTCTCTAGTTTTCAGAAATGCACAGGTTTGGTAGGTTTCCCTAGGTGCCGGCTGAGCTAGAGGCCAAAATCTACAGGTAGGCACTTCGCAAAAAACACCTCTGTTTTTTTCCAAAATTTAGGATGTGTCCACGTTGCGCTTTGGGGTGTTTCCTGTCGCCGGCGCTAGGCCTACCCACGCAAGTGAGGTATCATTTTTATCGGGAGACTTGGGGGAACGCTGGGTGGAAGGAAATTTGTAGCTCCTCTCAGATTCCAGAACTTTCTGCCACAGAAATGTGAGGGACATGTGTTTTTTTAGTCAAATTTTGAGTTTTGCAAAGGATTCTGGATAACAGAACCTGGTCCGAGCCCCGCAAGTCACCCCTCCTTGGATTCCCCTAGGTCTCTAGTTTTCAGAAATGCACAGGTTTGGTAGGTTTCCCTAGGTGCCGGCTGAGCTAGAGGCCAAAATCTACAGGTAGGCACTTCGCAAAAAACACCTCCGTTTTTTTCCAAAATTTAGGATGTGTCCACGTTGCGCTTTGGGGTGTTTCCTGTCGCCGGCGCTAGGCCTACCCACGCAAGTGAGGTATAATTTTTATCGGGAGACTTGGGGGAACGCTGGGTGGAAGGAAATTTGTAGCTCCTCTCAGATTCCAGAACTTTCTGCCACAGAAATGTGAGGAACATGTGTTTTTTTAGCCAAATTTTGAGGTTTGCAAAGGATTCTGGGTAACAGAACCTGGTCCGAGCCCCGCAAGTCACCCCTCCTTGGATTCCGCTAGGTCTCTAGTTTTCAGAAACGCACAGGTTTGGTAGGTTTCCCTAGGTGCCGGCTGAGCTAGAGGCCAAAATCTACAGGTAGGCACTTCGCAAACAACACCTCTGTTTTTTTCCAAAATGTAGGATGTGTCCACGTTGCGCTTTGGGGTGTTTCCTGTCGCCGGCGCAAGGCCTACCCACGCAAGTGAGGTATCATTTTTATCGGGATACTTGGGGGAACGCTGGGTGGAAGGAAATTTGTAGCTCCTCTCAGATTCCAGAACTTTCTGCCACAGAAATGAGAGGGATATGTGTTTTTTTAGCTAAATTTTGAGATTTGCAAAGGATTCTGGGTAACAGAACCTGGTCCGAGCCCCGCAAGTCACCCCTCCTTGGATTCCCCTAGGTCTCTAGTTTTCAGAAATGCACAGGTTTGGTAGGTTTCCCTAGGTGCCGGCTGATCTAGAGGTCAAAATCTACAGGTAGGCACTTCGCAAACAACACCTCTGTTTTTTTCCAAAATTTAGGATGTGTCCACGTTGCGCTTTGGGGTGTTTCCTGTCGCCGGCGCTAGGCCTACCCACGCAAGTGAGGTATCATTTTTATCGGGAGACTTGGGGGAACGCTGGGTGGAAGGAAATTTGTAGCTCCTCCCAGATTCCAGAACTTTCTGCCACAGAAATATGAGGAACATGTGTTTTTTTAGTCAAATTTTGAGTTTTGCAAAGGATTCTGGATAACAGAACCTGGTCCGAGCCCCGCAAGTCACCCCTCCTTGGATTCCCCTAGGTCTCTAGTTTTCAGAAATGCACAGGTTTGGTAGGTTTCCCTAGGTGCCGGCTGAGCTAGAGGCCAAAATCTACAGGTAGGCACTTCGCAAAAAACACCTCCGTTTTTTTCCAAAATTTAGGATGTGTCCACGTTGCGCTTTGGGGTGTTTCCTGTCGCCGGCGCTAGGCCTACCCACGCAAGTGAGGTATCATTTTTATCGGGAGACTTGGAGGAACGCTGGGTGGAAGGAGATTTGTAGCTCCTCTCAGATTCCAGAACTTTCTGCCACAGAAATGTGAGGAACATGTGTTTTTTTAGCCAAATTTTGAGGTTTGCAAAGGATTCTGGGTAACAGAACCTGGTCCGAGCCCCGCAAGTCACCCCTCCTTGGATTCCGCTAGGTCTCTAGTTTTCAGAAACGCACAGGTTTGGTAGGTTTCCCTAGGTGCCGGCTGAGCTAGAGGCCAAAATCTACAGGTAGGCACTTCGCAAAAAACACCTCTGTTTTTTTCCAAAATGTAGGATGTGTCCACGTTGCGCTTTGGGGTGTTTCCTGTCGCCGGCGCTAGGCCTACCCACGCAAGTGAGGTATCATTTTTATCGGGATACTTGGGGGAACGCTGGGTGGAAGGAAATTTGTAGCTCCTCTCAGATTCCAGAACTTTCTGCCACAGAAATGAGATGGATATGTGTTTTTTTAGCTAAATTTTGAGATTTGCAAAGGATTCTGGGTAACAGAACCTGGTCCGAGCCCCGCAAGTCACCCCTCCTTGGATTCCTCTAGGTCTCTAGTTTTCAGAAATGCACAGGTTTGGTAGGTTTCCCTAGGTGCCGGCTGAGCTAGAGGCCAAAATCTACAGGTAGGCACTTCGCAAAAAACACCTCCGTTTTTTTCCAAAATTTAGGATGTGTCCACGTTGCGCTTTGGGGTGTTTCCTGTCGCTGGCACTAGGCCTACCCACGCAAGTGAGGTATCATTTTTATCGGGAGACTTGGGGGAACGCTGGGTGGAAGGAGATTTGTAGCTCCTCTCAGATTCCAGAACTTTCTGCCACAGAAATGTGAGGAACATGTGTTTTTTTAGCCAAATTTTGAGGTTTGCAAAGGATTCTGGGTAACAGAACCTGGTCCGAGCCCCGCAAGTCACCCCTCCTTGGATTCCCCTAGGTCTCTAGTTTTCAGAAATGCACAGGTTTGGTAGGTTTCCCTAGGTGCCGGCTGAGCTAGAGGCCAAAATCTACAGGTAGGCACTTCGCAAAAAACACCTCTGTTTTTTTCCAAAATTTAGGATGTGTCCACGTTGCGCTTTGGGGTGTTTCCTGTCGCCGGCGCTAGGCCTACCCACGCAAGTGAGGTATCATTTTTATCGGGAGACTTGGGGGAACGCTGGGTGGAAGGAGATTTGTAGCTCCTCTCAGATTCCAGAACTTTCTGCCACAGAAATGTGAGGAACATGTGTTTTTTTAGCCAAATTTTGAGGTTTGCAAAGGATTCTGGGTAACAGAACCTGGTCCGAGCCCCGCAAGTCACCCCTCCTTGGATTCCGCTAGGTCTCTAGTTTTCAGAAACGCACAGGTTTGGTAGGTTTCCCTAGGTGCCGGCTGAGCTAGAGGCCAAAATCTACAGGTAGGCACTTCGCAAAAAACACCTCTGTTTTTTTCCAAAATGTAGGATGTGTCCACGTTGCGCTTTGGGGTGTTTCCTGTCGCCGGCGCTAGGCCTACCCACGCAAGTGAGGTATCATTTTTATCGGGAGACTTGGGGGAACGCTGGGTGGAAGGAAATTTGTAACTCCTCTCAGATTCCTGAACTTTCTGCCACAGAAATGTGAGGAACATGTGTTTTTTTAGCCAAATTTTGAGGTTTGCAAAGGATTCTGGGTAACAGAACCTGGTCCGAGCCCCGCAAGTCACCCCTCCTTGGATTGCCCTAGGTCTCTAGTTTTCAGAAATGCACAGGTTTGGTAGGTTTCCCTAGGTGCCGGCTGAGCTAGAGGCCAAAATCTACAGGTAGGCACTTCGCAAAAAAACACCTCCGTTTTTTTCCAAAATTTAGGATGTGTCCACGTTGCGCTTTGGGGTGTTTCCTGTCGCCGGCGCTAGGCCTACCCACGCAAGTGAGGTATCATTTTTATTGGGAGACTTGGGGGAACGCTGGGTGGAAGGAGATTTGTAGCTCCTCTCAGATTCCAGAACTTTCTGCCACAGAAATGTGAGGAACATGTGTTTTTTTAGCCAAATTTTGAGGTTTGCAAAGGATTCTGGGTAACAGAACCTGGTCCGAGACCCGCAAGTCACCCCTCCTTGGATTCCCCTAGGTCTCTAGTTTTCAGAAATTCACAGGTTTGGTAGGTTTCCCTAGGTGCCGGCTGAGCTAGAGGCCAAAATCTACAGGTAGGCACTTCGCAAAAAACACCTGTTTTTTTCCAAAATTTAGGATGTGTCCACGTTGCGCTTTGGGGTGTTTCCTGTCGCCGGCGCTAGGCCTACCCACGCAAGTGAGGTATCATTTTTATCGGGAGACTTGGGGGAACGCTGGGTGGAAGGAGATTTGTAGCTCCTCTCAGATTCCAGAACTTTCTGCCACAGAAATGTGAGGAACATGTGTTTTTTTAGCCAAATTTTGAGGTTTGCAAAGGATTCTGGGTAACAGAACCTGGTCCGAGCCCCGCAAGTCACCCCTCCTTGGATTCCCCTAGGTCTCTAGTTTTCAGAAATGCACAGGTTTGGTAGGTTTCCCTAGGTGCCGGCTGAGCTAGAGGCCAAAATCTACAGGTAGGCACTTCGCAAAAAACACCTCTGTTTTTTTCCAAAATTTAGGATGTGTCCACGTTGCGCTTTGGGGTGTTTCCTGTCGCCGGCGCTAGGCCTACCCACGCAAGTGAGGTATCATTTTTATCGGGAGACTTGGGGGAACGCTGGGTGGAAGGAAATTTGTAGCTCCTCTCAGATTCCAGAACTTTCTGCCACAGAAATGTGAGGGACATGTGTTTTTTTAGCCAAATTTTGAGGTTTGCAAAGGATTCTGGGTAACAGAACCTGGTCCGAGCCCCGCAAGTCACCCCTCCTTGGATTCCGCTAGGTCTCTAGTTTTCAGAAACGCACAGGTTTGGTAGGTTTCCCTAGGTGCCGGCTGAGCTAGAGGCCAAAATCTACAGGTAGGCACTTCGCAAAAAACACCTGTTTTTTTCCAAAATGTAGCATGTGTCCACGTTGCGCTTTGGGGTGTTTCCTGTCGCCGGCGCTAGGCCTACCCACGCAAGTGAGGTATCATTTTTATCGGGATACTTGGGGGAACGCTGGGTAGAAGGAAATTTGTAGCTCCTCTCAGATTCCAGAACTTTCTGCCACAGAAATGAGAGGGATATGTGTTTTTTTAGCTAAATTTTGAGATTTGCAAAGGATTCTGGGTAACAGAACCTGGTCCGAGCCCCGCAAGTCACCCCTCCTTGGATTCCTCTAGGTCTCTAGTTTTCAGAAATGCACAGGTTTGGTAGGTTTCCCTAGGTGCCGGCTGAGCTAGAGGCCAAAATCTACAGGTAGGCACTTCGCAAAAAACACCTCCGTTTTTTTCCAAAATTTAGGATGTGTCCACGTTGCGCTTTGGGGTGTTTCCTGTCGCCGGCGCTAGGCCTACCCACGCAAGTGAGGTATCATTTTTATCGGGAGACTTGGGGGAACGCTGGGTGGAAGGAGATTTGTAGCTCCTCTCAGATTCCAGAACTTTCTGCCACAGAAATGTGAGGAACATGTGTTTTTTTAGCCAAATTTTGAGGTTTGCAAAGGATTCTGGGTAACAGAACCTGGTCCGAGCCCCGCAAGTCACCCCTCCTTGGATTCCCCTAGGTCTCTAGTTTTCAGAAATGCACAGGTTTGGTAGGTTTCCCTAGGTGCCGGCTGAGCTAGAGGTCAAAATCTACAGGTAGGCACTTCGCAAAAAACACCTCTGTTTTTTTCCAAAATTTAGGATGTGTCCACGTTGCGCTTTGGGGTGTTTCCTGTCGCCGGCGCTAGGCCTACCCACGCAAGTGAGGTATCATTTTTATCGGGAGACTTGGGGGAACGCTGGGTGGAAGGAAATTTGTAGCTCCTCTCAGATTCCAGAACTTTCTGCCACAGAAATGTGAGGGACATGTGTTTTTTTAGTCAAATTTTGAGTTTTGCAAAGGATTCTGGATAACAGAACCTGGTCCGAGCCCCGCAAGTCACCCCTCCTTGGATTCCCCTAGGTCTCTAGTTTTCAGAAATGCACAGGTTTGGTAGGTTTCCCTAGGTGCCGGCTGAGCTAGAGGCCAAAATCTACAAGTAGGCACTTCGCAAAAAACACCTCCTTTTTTTTCCAAAATTTAGGATGTGTCCACGTTGCGCTTTGGGGTGTTTCCTGTCGCCGGCGCTAGGCCTACCCACGCAAGTGAGGTATCATTTTTATCGGGAGACTTGGGGGAACGCTGGGTGGAAGGAGATTTGTAGCTCCTCTCAGATTCCAGAACTTTCTGCCACAGAAATGTGAGGAACATGTGTTTTTTTAGCCAAATTTTGAGGTTTGCAAAGGATTCTGGGTAACAGAACCTGGTCCGAGCCCCGCAAGTCACCCCTCCTTGGATTCCGCTAGGTCTCTAGTTTTCAGAAACGCACAGGTTTGGTAGGTTTCCCTAGGTGCCGGCTGAGCTAGAGGCCAAAATCTACAGGTAGGCACTTCGCAAAAAACACCTCTGTTTTTTTCCAAAATGTAGGATGTGTCCACGTTGCGCTTTGGGGTGTTTCCTGTCGCCGGCGCTAGCCCTACCCACGCAAGTGAGGTATCATTTTTATCGGGAGACTTGGGGGAACGCTGGGTGGAAGGAGATTTGTAGCTCCTCTCAGATTCCAGAACTTTCTGCCACAGAAATGTGAGGAACATGTGTTTTTTTAGCCAAATTTTGAGGTTTGCAAAGGATTCTGGGTAACAGAACCTGGTCCGAGCCCCGCAAGTCACCCCTCCTTGGATTCCCCTAGGTCTCTAGTTTTCAGAAATGCACAGGTTTGGTAGGTTTCCCTAGGCGCCGGCTGAGCTAGAGGCCAAAATCTACAGGTAGGCACTTCGCAAAAAACACCTCTGTTTTTTTCCAAAATTTAGGATGTGTCCACGTTGCGCTTTTGGGTGTTTCCTGTCGCCGGCGCTAGGCCTACCCACGCAAGTGAGGTATCATTTTTATCGGGAGACTTGGGGGAACGCTGGGTGGAAGGAAATTTGTAGCTCCTCTCAGATTCCAGAACTTTCTGCCACAGAAATGTGAGGAACATGTGTTTTTTTAGCCAAATTTTGAGGTTTGCAAAGGATTCTGGGTAACAGCACCTGGTCCGAGCCCCGCAAGTCACCCCTCCTTGGATTCCCCTAGGTCTCTAGTTTTCAGAAATGCACAGGTTTGGTAGGTTTCCCTAGGTGCCGGCTGAGCTAGAGGCCAAAATCTACAGGTAGGCACTTCGCAAACAACACCTCTGTTTTTTTCCAAAATTTAGGATGTGTCCACGTTGCGCTTTGGGCTGTTTCCTGTCGCCGGCGCTAGGTCTACCCACACAAGTGAGGTATCATTTTTATCGGGAGACTTTGGGGAACGCTGGGTGGAAGGAGATTTGTAGCTCCTCTCAGATTCCAGAACTTTCTGCCACAGAAATGTGAGGAACATGTGTTTTTTTAGCCAAATTTTGAGGTTTGCAAAGGATTCTGGGTAACAGAACCTGGTCCGAGCCCCGCAAGTCACCCCTCCTTGGATTCCCCTAGGTCTCTAGTTTTCAGAAATGCACAGGTTTGGTAGGTTTCCCTAGGTGCCGGCTGAGCTAGAGGCCAAAATCTACAGGTAGGCACTTCGCAAAAAACACCTCTGTTTTTTTCCAAAATTTAGGATGTGTCCACGTTGCGCTTTGGGGTGTTTCCTGTCGCCGGCGCTAGGCCTACCCACGCAAGTGAGGTATCATTTTTATCGGGAGACTTGGGGGAACGCTGGGTGGAAGGAAATTTGTAGCTCCTCTCAGATTCCAGAACTTTCTGCCACAGAAATGTGAGGGACATGTGTTTTTTTAGCCAAATTTTGAGGTTTGCAAAGGATTCTGGGTAACAGAACCTGGTCCGAGCCCCGCAAGTCACCCCTCCTTGGATTCCGCTAGGTCTCTAGTTTTCAGAAACGCACAGGTTTGGTAGGTTTCCCTAGGTGCCGGCTGAGCTAGAGGCCAAAATCTACAGGTAGGCACTTCGCAAAAAACACCTGTTTTTTTCCAAAATGTAGCATGTGTCCACGTTGCGCTTTGGGGTGTTTCCTGTCGCCGGCGCTAGGCCTACCCACGCAAGTGAGGTATCATTTTTATCGGGATACTTGGGGGAACGCTGGGTAGAAGGAAATTTGTAGCTCCTCTCAGATTCCAGAACTTTCTGCCACAGAAATGAGAGGGATATGTGTTTTTTTAGCTAAATTTTGAGATTTGCAAAGGATTCTGGGTAACAGAACCTGGTCCGAGCCCCGCAAGTCACCCCTCCTTGGATTCCTCTAAGTCTCTAGTTTTCAGAAATGCACAGGTTTGGTAGGTTTCCCTAGGTGCCGGCTGAGCTAGAGGCCAAAATCTACAGGTAGGCACTTCGCAAAAAACACCTCCGTTTTTTTCCAAAATTTAGGATGTGTCCACGTTGCGCTTTGGGGTGTTTCCTGTCGCCGGCGCTAGGCCTACCCACGCAAGTGAGGTATCATTTTTATCGGGAGACTTGGGGGAACGCTGGGTGGAAGGAGATTTGTAGCTCCTCTCAGATTCCAGAACTTTCTGCCACAGAAATGTGAGGAACATGTGTTTTTTTAGCCAAATTTTGAGGTTTGCAAAGGATTCTGGGTAACAGAACCTGGTCCGAGCCCCGCAAGTCACCCCTCCTTGGATTCCCCTAGGTCTCTAGTTTTCAGAAATGCACAGGTTTGGTAGGTTTCCCTAGGTGCCGGCTGAGCTAGAGGCCAAAATCTACAGGTAGGCACTTCGCAAAAAACACCTCTGTTTTTTTCCAAAATTTAGGATGTGTCCACGTTGCGCTTTGGGGTGTTTCCTGTCGCCGGCGCTAGGCCTACCCACGCAAGTGAGGTATCATTTTTATCGGGAGACTTGGGGGAACGCTGGGTGGAAGGAAATTTGTAGCTCCTCTCAGATTCCAGAACTTTCTGCCACAGAAATGTGAGGGACATGTGTTTTTTTAGTCAAATTTTGAGTTTTGCAAAGGATTCTGGATAACAGAACCTGGTCCGAGCCCCGCAAGTCACCCCTCCTTGGATTCCCCTAGGTCTCTAGTTTTCAGAAATGCACAGGTTTGGTAGGTTTCCCTAGGTGCCGGCTGAGCTAGAGGCCAAAATCTACAGGTAGGCACTTCGCAAAAAACACCTCCGTTTTTTTCCAAAATTTAGGATGTGTCCACGTTGCGCTTTGGGGTGTTTCCTGTCGCCGGCGCTAGGCCTACCCACGCAAGTGAGGTATCATTTTTATCGGGAGACTTGGGGGAACGCTGGGTGGAAGGAAATTTGTAGCTCCTCTCAGATTCCAGAACTTTCTGCCACAGAAATGTGAGGAACATGTGTTTTTTTAGCCAAATTTTGAGGTTTGCAAAGGATTCTGGGTAACAGAACCTGGTCCGAGCCCCGCAAGTCACCCCTCCTTGGATTCCGCTAGGTCTCTAGTTTTCAGAAACGCACAGGTTTGGTAGGTTTCCCTAGGTGCCGGCTGAGCTAGAGGCCAAAATCTACAGGTAGGCACTTCGCAAACAACACCTCTGTTTTTTTCCAAAATGTAGGATGTGTCCACGTTGCGCTTTGGGGTGTTTCCTGTCGCCGGCGCAAGGCCTACCCACGCAAGTGAGGTATCATTTTTATCGGGATACTTGGGGGAACGCTGGGTGGAAGGAAATTTGTAGCTCCTCTCAGATTCCAGAACTTTCTGCCACAGAAATGAGAGGGATATGTGTTTTTTTAGCTAAATTTTGAGATTTGCAAAGGATTCTGGGTAACAGAACCTGGTCCGAGCCCCGCAAGTCACCCCTCCTTGGATTCCCCTAGGTCTCTAGTTTTCAGAAATGCACAGGTTTGGTAGGTTTCCCTAGGTGCCGGCTGATCTAGAGGTCAAAATCTACAGGTAGGCACTTCGCAAACAACACCTCTGTTTTTTTCCAAAATTTAGGATGTGTCCACGTTGCGCTTTGGGGTGTTTCCTGTCGCCGGCGCTAGGCCTACCCACGCAAGTGAGGTATCATTTTTATCGGGAGACTTGGGGGAACGCTGGGTGGAAGGAAATTTGTAGCTCCTCCCAGATTCCAGAACTTTCTGCCACAGAAATATGAGGAACATGTGTTTTTTTAGTCAAATTTTGAGTTTTGCAAAGGATTCTGGATAACAGAACCTGGTCCGAGCCCCGCAAGTCACCCCTCCTTGGATTCCCCTAGGTCTCTAGTTTTCAGAAATGCACAGGTTTGGTAGGTTTCCCTAGGTGCCGGCTGAGCTAGAGGCCAAAATCTACAGGTAGGCACTTCGCAAAAAACACCTCCGTTTTTTTCCAAAATTTAGGATGTGTCCACGTTGCGCTTTGGGGTGTTTCCTGTCGCCGGCGCTAGGCCTACCCACGCAAGTGAGGTATCATTTTTATCGGGAGACTTGGAGGAACGCTGGGTGGAAGGAGATTTGTAGCTCCTCTCAGATTCCAGAACTTTCTGCCACAGAAATGTGAGGAACATGTGTTTTTTTAGCCAAATTTTGAGGTTTGCAAAGGATTCTGGGTAACAGAACCTGGTCCGAGCCCCGCAAGTCACCCCTCCTTGGATTCCGCTAGGTCTCTAGTTTTCAGAAACGCACAGGTTTGGTAGGTTTCCCTAGGTGCCGGCTGAGCTAGAGGCCAAAATCTACAGGTAGGCACTTCGCAAAAAACACCTCTGTTTTTTTCCAAAATGTAGGATGTGTCCACGTTGCGCTTTGGGGTGTTTCCTGTCGCCGGCGCTAGGCCTACCCACGCAAGTGAGGTATCATTTTTATCGGGATACTTGGGGGAACGCTGGGTGGAAGGAAATTTGTAGCTCCTCTCAGATTCCAGAACTTTCTGCCACAGAAATGAGATGGATATGTGTTTTTTTAGCTAAATTTTGAGATTTGCAAAGGATTCTGGGTAACAGAACCTGGTCCGAGCCCCGCAAGTCACCCCTCCTTGGATTCCTCTAGGTCTCTAGTTTTCAGAAATGCACAGGTTTGGTAGGTTTCCCTAGGTGCCGGCTGAGCTAGAGGCCAAAATCTACAGGTAGGCACTTCGCAAAAAACACCTCCGTTTTTTTCCAAAATTTAGGATGTGTCCACGTTGCGCTTTGGGGTGTTTCCTGTCGCTGGCACTAGGCCTACCCACGCAAGTGAGGTATCATTTTTATCGGGAGACTTGGGGGAACGCTGGGTGGAAGGAGATTTGTAGCTCCTCTCAGATTCCAGAACTTTCTGCCACAGAAATGTGAGGAACATGTGTTTTTTTAGCCAAATTTTGAGGTTTGCAAAGGATTCTGGGTAACAGAACCTGGTCCGAGCCCCGCAAGTCACCCCTCCTTGGATTCCCCTAGGTCTCTAGTTTTCAGAAATGCACAGGTTTGGTAGGTTTCCCTAGGTGCCGGCTGAGCTAGAGGCCAAAATCTACAGGTAGGCACTTCGCAAAAAACACCTCTGTTTTTTTCCAAAATTTAGGATGTGTCCACGTTGCGCTTTGGGGTGTTTCCTGTCGCCGGCGCTAGGCCTACCCACGCAAGTGAGGTATCATTTTTATCGGGAGACTTGGGGGAACGCTGGGTGGAAGGAGATTTGTAGCTCCTCTCAGATTCCAGAACTTTCTGCCACAGAAATGTGAGGAACATGTGTTTTTTTAGCCAAATTTTGAGGTTTGCAAAGGATTCTGGGTAACAGAACCTGGTCCGAGCCCCGCAAGTCACCCCTCCTTGGATTCCGCTAGGTCTCTAGTTTTCAGAAACGCACAGGTTTGGTAGGTTTCCCTAGGTGCCGGCTGAGCTAGAGGCCAAAATCTACAGGTAGGCACTTCGCAAAAAACACCTCTGTTTTTTTCCAAAATGTAGGATGTGTCCACGTTGCGCTTTGGGGTGTTTCCTGTCGCCGGCGCTAGGCCTACCCACGCAAGTGAGGTATCATTTTTATCGGGAGACTTGGGGGAACGCTGGGTGGAAGGAAATTTGTAACTCCTCTCAGATTCCTGAACTTTCTGCCACAGAAATGTGAGGAACATGTGTTTTTTTAGCCAAATTTTGAGGTTTGCAAAGGATTCTGGGTAACAGAACCTGGTCCGAGCCCCGCAAGTCACCCCTCCTTGGATTGCCCTAGGTCTCTAGTTTTCAGAAATGCACAGGTTTGGTAGGTTTCCCTAGGTGCCGGCTGAGCTAGAGGCCAAAATCTACAGGTAGGCACTTCGCAAAAAAACACCTCCGTTTTTTTCCAAAATTTAGGATGTGTCCACGTTGCGCTTTGGGGTGTTTCCTGTCGCCGGCGCTAGGCCTACCCACGCAAGTGAGGTATCATTTTTATTGGGAGACTTGGGGGAACGCTGGGTGGAAGGAGATTTGTAGCTCCTCTCAGATTCCAGAACTTTCTGCCACAGAAATGTGAGGAACATGTGTTTTTTTAGCCAAATTTTGAGGTTTGCAAAGGATTCTGGGTAACAGAACCTGGTCCGAGACCCGCAAGTCACCCCTCCTTGGATTCCCCTAGGTCTCTAGTTTTCAGAAATTCACAGGTTTGGTAGGTTTCCCTAGGTGCCGGCTGAGCTAGAGGCCAAAATCTACAGGTAGGCACTTCGCAAAAAACACCTGTTTTTTTCCAAAATTTAGGATGTGTCCACGTTGCGCTTTGGGGTGTTTCCTGTCGCCGGCGCTAGGCCTACCCACGCAAGTGAGGTATCATTTTTATCGGGAGACTTGGGGGAACGCTGGGTGGAAGGAGATTTGTAGCTCCTCTCAGATTCCAGAACTTTCTGCCACAGAAATGTGAGGAACATGTGTTTTTTTAGCCAAATTTTGAGGTTTGCAAAGGATTCTGGGTAACAGAACCTGGTCCGAGCCCCGCAAGTCACCCCTCCTTGGATTCCCCTAGGTCTCTAGTTTTCAGAAATGCACAGGTTTGGTAGGTTTCCCTAGGTGCCGGCTGAGCTAGAGGCCAAAATCTACAGGTAGGCACTTCGCAAAAAACACCTCTGTTTTTTTCCAAAATTTAGGATGTGTCCACGTTGCGCTTTGGGGTGTTTCCTGTCGCCGGCGCTAGGCCTACCCACGCAAGTGAGGTATCATTTTTATCGGGAGACTTGGGGGAACGCTGGGTGGAAGGAAATTTGTAGCTCCTCTCAGATTCCAGAACTTTCTGCCACAGAAATGTGAGGGACATGTGTTTTTTTAGCCAAATTTTGAGGTTTGCAAAGGATTCTGGGTAACAGAACCTGGTCCGAGCCCCGCAAGTCACCCCTCCTTGGATTCCGCTAGGTCTCTAGTTTTCAGAAACGCACAGGTTTGGTAGGTTTCCCTAGGTGCCGGCTGAGCTAGAGGCCAAAATCTACAGGTAGGCACTTCGCAAAAAACACCTGTTTTTTTCCAAAATGTAGCATGTGTCCACGTTGCGCTTTGGGGTGTTTCCTGTCGCCGGCGCTAGGCCTACCCACGCAAGTGAGGTATCATTTTTATCGGGATACTTGGGGGAACGCTGGGTAGAAGGAAATTTGTAGCTCCTCTCAGATTCCAGAACTTTCTGCCACAGAAATGAGAGGGATATGTGTTTTTTTAGCTAAATTTTGAGATTTGCAAAGGATTCTGGGTAACAGAACCTGGTCCGAGCCCCGCAAGTCACCCCTCCTTGGATTCCTCTAGGTCTCTAGTTTTCAGAAATGCACAGGTTTGGTAGGTTTCCCTAGGTGCCGGTTGAGCTAGAGGCCAAAATCTACAGGTAGGCACTTCGCAAAAAACACCTCCGTTTTTTTCCAAAATTTAGGATGTGTCCACGTTGCGCTTTGGGGTGTTTCCTGTCGCCGGCGCTAGGCCTACCCACGCAAGTGAGGTATCATTTTTATCGGGAGACTTGGGGGAACGCTGGGTGGAAGGAGATTTGTAGCTCCTCTCAGATTCCAGAACTTTCTGCCACAGAAATGTGAGGAACATGTGTTTTTTTAGCCAAATTTTGAGGTTTGCAAAGGATTCTGGGTAACAGAACCTGGTCCGAGCCCCGCAAGTCACCCCTCCTTGGATTCCCCTAGGTCTCTAGTTTTCAGAAATGCACAGGTTTGGTAGGTTTCCCTAGGTGCCGGCTGAGCTAGAGGCCAAAATCTACAGGTAGGCACTTCGCAAAAAACACCTCTGTTTTTTTCCAAAATTTAGGATGTGTCCACGTTGCGCTTTGGGGTGTTTCCTGTCGCCGGCGCTAGGCCTACCCACGCAAGTGAGGTATCATTTTTATCGGGAGACTTGGGGGAACGCTGGGTGGAAGGAAATTTGTAGCTCCTCTCAGATTCCAGAACTTTCTGCCACAGAAATGTGAGGGACATGTGTTTTTTTAGTCAAATTTTGAGTTTTGCAAAGGATTCTGGATAACAGAACCTGGTCCGAGCCCCGCAAGTCACCCCTCCTTGGATTCCCCTAGGTCTCTAGTTTTCAGAAATGCACAGGTTTGGTAGGTTTCCCTAGGTGCCGGCTGAGCTAGAGGCCAAAATCTACAGGTAGGCACTTCGCAAAAAACACCTCCGTTTTTTTCCAAAATTTAGGATGTGTCCACGTTGCGCTTTGGGGTGTTTCCTGTCGCCGGCGCTAGGCCTACCCACGCAAGTGAGGTATCATTTTTATCGGGAGACTTGGGGGAACGCTGGGTGGAAGGAAATTTGTAGCTCCTCTCAGATTCCAGAACTTTCTGCCACAGAAATGTGAGGAACATGTGTTTTTTTAGCCAAATTTTGAGGTTTGCAAAGGATTCTGGGTAACAGAACCTGGTCCGAGCCCCGCAAGTCACCCCTCCTTGGATTCCGCTAGGTCTCTAGTTTTCAGAAACGCACAGGTTTGGTAGGTTTCCCTAGGTGCCGGCTGAGCTAGAGGCCAAAATCTACAGGTAGGCACTTCGCAAACAACACCTCTGTTTTTTTCCAAAATGTAGGATGTGTCCACGTTGCGCTTTGGGGTGTTTCCTGTCGCCGGCGCAAGGCCTACCCACGCAAGTGAGGTATCATTTTTATCGGGATACTTGGGGGAACGCTGGGTGGAAGGAAATTTGTAGCTCCTCTCAGATTCCAGAACTTTCTGCCACAGAAATGAGAGGGATATGTGTTTTTTTAGCTAAATTTTGAGATTTGCAAAGGATTCTGGGTAACAGAACCTGGTCCGAGCCCCGCAAGTCACCCCTCCTTGGATTCCCCTAGGTCTCTAGTTTTCAGAAATGCACAGGTTTGGTAGGTTTCCCTAGGTGCCGGCTGATCTAGAGGTCAAAATCTACAGGTAGGCACTTCGCAAACAACACCTCTGTTTTTTTCCAAAATTTAGGATGTGTCCACGTTGCGCTTTGGGGTGTTTCCTGTCGCCGGCGCTAGGCCTACCCACGCAAGTGAGGTATCATTTTTATCGGGAGACTTGGGGGAACGCTGGGTGGAAGGAAATTTGTAGCTCCTCCCAGATTCCAGAACTTTCTGCCACAGAAATATGAGGGACATGTGTTTTTTTAGTCAAATTTTGAGTTTTGCAAAGGATTCTGGATAACAGAACCTGGTCCGAGCCCCGCAAGTCACCCCTCCTTGGATTCCCCTAGGTCTCTAGTTTTCAGAAATGCACAGGTTTGGTAGGTTTCCCTAGGTGCCGGCTGAGCTAAAGGCCAAAATCTACAGGTAGGCACTTCGCAAAAAACACCTCCGTTTTTTTCCAAAATTTAGGATGTGTCCACGTTGCGCTTTGGGGTGTTTCCTGTCGCCGGCGCTAGGCCTACCCACGCAAGTGAGGTATCATTTTTATCGGGAGACTTGGAGGAACGCTGGGTGGAAGGAGATTTGTAGCTCCTCTCAGATTCCAGAACTTTCTGCCACAGAAATGTGAGGAACATGTGTTTTTTTAGCCAAATTTTGAGGTTTGCAAAGGATTCTGGGTAACAGAACCTGGTCCGAGCCCCGCAAGTCACCCCTCCTTGGATTCCGCTAGGTCTCTAGTTTTCAGAAACGCACAGGTTTGGTAGGTTTCCCTAGGTGCCGGCTGAGCTAGAGGCCAAAATCTACAGGTAGGCACTTCGCAAAAAACACCTCTGTTTTTTTCCAAAATGTAGGATGTGTCCACGTTGCGCTTTGGGGTGTTTCCTGTCGCCGGCGCTAGGCCTACCCACGCAAGTGAGGTATCATTTTTATCGGGATACTTGGGGGAACGCTGGGTGGAAGGAAATTTGTAGCTCCTCTCAGATTCCAGAACTTTCTGCCACAGAAATGAGATGGATATGTGTTTTTTTAGCTAAATTTTGAGATTTGCAAAGGATTCTGGGTAACAGAACCTGGTCCGAGCCCCGCAAGTCACCCCTCCTTGGATTCCTCTAGGTCTCTAGTTTTCAGAAATGCACAGGTTTGGTAGGTTTCCCTAGGTGCCGGCTGAGCTAGAGGCCAAAATCTACAGGTAGGCACTTCGCAAAAAACACCTCCGTTTTTTTCCAAAATTTAGGATGTGTCCACGTTGCGCTTTGGGGTGTTTCCTGTCGCTGGCACTAGGCCTACCCACGCAAGTGAGGTATCATTTTTATCGGGAGACTTGGGGGAACGCTGGGTGGAAGGAGATTTGTAGCTCCTCTCAGATTCCAGAACTTTCTGCCACAGAAATGTGAGGAACATGTGTTTTTTTAGCCAAATTTTGAGGTTTGCAAAGGATTCTGGGTAACAGAACCTGGTCCGAGCCCCGCAAGTCACCCCTCCTTGGATTCCCCTAGGTCTCTAGTTTTCAGAAATGCACAGGTTCGGTAGGTTTCCCTAGGTGCCGGCTGAGCTAGAGGCCAAAATCTACAGGTAGGCACTTCGCAAAAAACACCTCTGTTTTTTTCCAAAATTTAGGATGTGTCCACGTTGCGCTTTGGGGTGTTTCCTGTCGCCGGCGCTAGGCCTACCCACGCAAGTGAGGTATCATTTTTATCGGGAGACTTGGGGGAACGCTGGGTGGAAGGAGATTTGTAGCTCCTCTCAGATTCCAGAACTTTCTGCCACAGAAATGTGAGGAACATGTGTTTTTTTAGCCAAATTTTGAGGTTTGCAAAGGATTCTGGGTAACAGAACCTGGTCCGAGCCCCGCAAGTCACCCCTCCTTGGATTCCGCTAGGTCTCTAGTTTTCAGAAACGCACAGGTTTGGTAGGTTTCCCTAGGTGCCGGCTGAGCTAGAGGCCAAAATCTACAGGTAGGCACTTCGCAAAAAACACCTCTGTTTTTTTCCAAAATGTAGGATGTGTCCACGTTGCGCTTTGGGGTGTTTCCTGTCGCCGGCGCTAGGCCTACCCACGCAAGTGAGGTATCATTTTTATCGGGAGACTTGGGGGAACGCTGGGTGGAAGGAAATTTGTAACTCCTCTCAGATTCCTGAACTTTCTGCCACAGAAATGTGAGGAACATGTGTTTTTTTAGCCAAATTTTGAGGTTTGCAAAGGATTCTGGGTAACAGAACCTGGTCCGAGCCCCGCAAGTCACCCCTCCTTGGATTGCCCTAGGTCTCTAGTTTTCAGAAATGCACAGGTTTGGTAGGTTTCCCTAGGTGCCGGCTGAGCTAGAGGCCAAAATCTACAGGTAGGCACTTCGCAAAAAAACACCTCCGTTTTTTTCCAAAATTTAGGATGTGTCCACGTTGCGCTTTGGGGTGTTTCCTGTCGCCGGCGCTAGGCCTACCCACGCAAGTGAGGTATCATTTTTATTGGGAGACTTGGGGGAACGCTGGGTGGAAGGAGATTTGTAGCTCCTCTCAGATTCCAGAACTTTCTGCCACAGAAATGTGAGGAACATGTGTTTTTTTAGCCAAATTTTGAGGTTTGCAAAGGATTCTGGGTAACAGAACCTGGTCCGAGACCCGCAAGTCACCCCTCCTTGGATTCCCCTAGGTCTCTAGTTTTCAGAAATTCACAGGTTTGGTAGGTTTCCCTAGGTGCCGGCTGAGCTAGAGGCCAAAATCTACAGGTAGGCACTTCGCAAAAAACACCTGTTTTTTTCCAAAATTTAGGATGTGTCCACGTTGCGCTTTGGGGTGTTTCCTGTCGCCGGCGCTAGGCCTACCCACGCAAGTGAGGTATCATTTTTATCGGGAGACTTGGGGGAACGCTGGGTGGAAGGAGATTTGTAGCTCCTCTCAGATTCCAGAACTTTCTGCCACAGAAATGTGAGGAACATGTGTTTTTTTAGCCAAATTTTGAGGTTTGCAAAGGATTCTGGGTAACAGAACCTGGTCCGAGCCCCGCAAGTCACCCCTCCTTGGATTCCGCTAGGTCTCTAGTTTTCAGAAACGCACAGGTTTGGTAGGTTTCCCTAGGTGCCGGCTGAGCTAGAGGCCAAAATCTACAGGTAGGCACTTCGCAAAAAACACCTCTGTTTTTTTCCAAAATGTAGGATGTGTCCACGTTGCGCTTTGGGGTGTTTCCTGTCGCCGGCGCTAGGCCTACCCACGCAAGTGAGGTATCATTTTTATCGGGATACTTGGGGGAACGCTGGGTGGAAGGAAATTTGTAACTCCTCTCAGATTCCAGAACTTTCTGCCACAGAAATGAGATGGATATGTGTTTTTTTAGCTAAATTTTGAGATTTGCAAAGGATTCTGGGTAACAGAACCTGGTCCGAGCCCCGCAAGTCACCCCTCCTTGGATTCCTCTAGGTCTCTAGTTTTCAGAAATGCACAGGTTTGGTAGGTTTCCCTAGGTGCCGGCTGAGCTAGAGACCAAAATCTACAGGTAGGCACTTCGCAAAAAACACCTCCGTTTTTTTCCAAAATTTAGGATGTGTCCACGTTGCGCTTTGGGGTGTTTCCTGTCGCCGGCACTAGGCCTACCCACGCAAGTGAGGTTTCATTTTTATCGGGAGACTTGGGGGAACGCTGGGTGGAAGGAGATTTGTAGCTCCTCTCAGATTCCAGAACTTTCTGCCACAGAAATGTGAGGAACATGTGTTTTTTTAGCCAAATTTTGAGGTTTGCAAAGGATTCTGGGTAACAGAACCTGGTCCGAGCCCCGCAAGTCACCCCTCCTTGGATTCCCCTAGGTGTCTAGTTTTCAGAAATGCACAGGTTTGGTAGGTTTCCCTAGGTGCCGGCTGAGCTAGAGGCCAAAATCTACAGGTAGGCACTTCGCAAAAAACACCTCAGTTTTTTTCCAAAATTTAGGATGTGTCCACGTTGCGCTTTGGGGTGTTTCCTGTCGCCGGCGCTAGGCCTACCCACGCAAGTGAGGTATCATTTTTATCGGGAGACTTGGGGGAACGCTGGGTGGAAGGAGATTTGTAGCTCCTCTCAGATTCCAGAACTTTCTGCCACAGAAATGTGAGGAACATGTGTTTTTTTAGCCAAATTTTGAGGTTTGCAAAGGATTCTGGGTAACAGAACCTGGTCCGAGCCCCGCAAGTCACCCCTCCTTGGATTCCGCTAGGTCTCTAGTTTTCAGAAACGCACAGGTTTGGTAGGTTTCCCTAGGTGCCGGCTGAGCTAGAGGCCAAAATCTACAGGTAGGCACTTCGCAAAAAACACCTCTGTTTTTTTCCAAAATGTAGGATGTGTCCACGTTGCGCTTTGGGGTGTTTCCTGTCGCCGGCGCTAGGCCTACCCACGCAAGTGAGGTATCATTTTTATCGGGATACTTGGGGGAACGCTGGGTGGAAGGAAATTTGTAGCTCCTCTCAGATTCCAGAACTTTCTGCCACAGAAATGTGAGGAACATGTGTTTTTTTAGCCAAATTTTGAGGTTTGCAAAGGATTCTGGGTAACAGAACCTGGTCTGAGCCCCGCAAGTCACCCCTCCTTGGATTCCCCTAGGTCTCTAGTTTTCAGAAATGTACAGGTTTGGTAGGTTTCCCTAGGTGCCGGCTGAGCTAGAGGCCAAAATCTACAGGTAGGCACTTCGCAAAAAACACCTCCGTTTTTTTCCAAAATTTAGGATGTGTCCACGTTGCGCTTTGGGGTGTTTCCTGTCGCCGGCGCTAGGCCTACCCACGCAAGTGAGGTATCATTTTTATCGGGAGACTTGGGGGAACGCTGGGTGGAAGGAGATTTGTAGCTCCTCTCAGATTCCAGAACTTTCTGCCACAGAAATGTGAGGAACATGTGTTTTTTTAGCCAAATTTTGAGGTTTGCAAAGGATTCTGGGTAACAGAACCTGGTCCGAGCCCCGCAAGTCACCCCTCCTTGGATTCCCCTAGGTGTCTAGTTTTCAGAAATGCACAGGTTTGGTAGGTTTCCCTAGGTGCCGGCTGAGCTAGAGGCCAAAATCTACAGGTAGGCACTTCGCAAAAAACACCTCAGTTTTTTTCCAAAATTTAGGATGTGTCCACGTTGCGCTTTGGGGTGTTTCCTGTCGCCGGCGCTAGGCCTACCCACGCAAGTGAGGTATCATTTTTATCGGGAGACTTGGGGGAACGCTGGGTGGAAGGAGATTTGTAGCTCCTCTCAGATTCCAGAACTTTCTGCCACAGAAATGTGAGGAACATGTGTTTTTTTAGCCAAATTTTGAGGTTTGCAAAGGATTCTGGGTAACAGAACCTGGTCCGAGCCCCGCAAGTCACCCCTCCTTGGATTCCGCTAGGTCTCTAGTTTTCAGAAACGCACAGGTTTGGTAGGTTTCCCTAGGTGCCGGCTGAGCTAGAGGCCAAAATCTACAGGTAGGCACTTCGCAAAAAACACCTCTGTTTTTTTCCAAAATGTAGGATGTGTCCACGTTGCGCTTTGGGGTGTTTCCTGTCGCCGGCGCTAGGCCTACCCACGCAAGTGAGGTATCATTTTTATCGGGATACTTGGGGGAACGCTGGGTGGAAGGAAATTTGTAGCTCCTCTCAGATTCCAGAACTTTCTGCCACAGAAATGAGAGGGATATGTGTTTTTTTAGCTAAATTTTGAGATTTGCAAAGGATTCTGGGTAACAGAACCTGGTCCGAGCCCCGCAAGTCACCCCTCCTTGGATTCCCCTAGGTCTCTAGTTTTCAGAAATGCACAGGTTTGGTAGGTTTCCCTAGGTGCCGGCTGAGCTAGAGGCCAAAATCTACAGGTAGGCACTTCGCAAAAAACACCTCCGTTTTTTTCCAAAATTTAGGATGTGTCCACGTTGCGCTTTGGGGTGTTTCCTGTCGCCGGCGCTAGGCCTACCCACGCAAGTGAGGTATCTTTTTTATCGGGAGACTTGGGGGAACTCTGGGTGGAAGGACATTTGTAGCTCCTCTCAGATTCCAGAACTTTCTGCCACAGAAATGTGAGGAACATGTGTTTTTTTAGCCAAATTTTGAGGTTTGCAAAGGATTCTGGGTAACAGAACCTGGTCCGAGCCCCGCAAGTCACCCCTCCTTGGATTCCTCTAGGTCTCTAGTTTTCAGAAATGCACAGGTTTGGTAGGTTTCCCTAGGTGCCGGCTGAGCTAGAGGCCAAAATCTACAGGAAGGCACTTCGCAAAAAACACCTCCGTTTTTTTCCAAAATTTAGGATGTGTCCACGTTGCGCTTTGGGGTGTTTCCTGTCGCCGGCGCTAGGCCTACCCACGCAAGTGAGGTATCATTTTTATCGGGAGACTTGGGGGAACGCTGGGTGGAAGGAGATTTGTAGCTCCTCTCAGATTCCAGAACTTTCTGCCACAGAAATGTGAGGAACATGTGTTTTTTTAGCCAAATTTTGAGGTTTGCAAAGGATTCTGGGTAACAGAACCTGGTCCGAGCCCCGCAAGTCACACCTCCTTGGATTCCCCTAGGTCTCTAGTTTTCAGAAATGCACAGGTTTGGTATGTTTCCCTAGGTGCCGGCTGAGCTAGAGGCCAAAATCTACAGGTAGGCACTTCGCAAAAAACACCTCTGTTTTTTTCCAAAATTTAGGATGTGTCCACGTTGCGCTTTGGGGTGTTTCCTGTCGCCGGCGCTAGGCCTACCCACGCAAGTGAGGTATCATTTTTATCGGGAGACTTGGGGGAACGCTGGGTGGAAGGAAATTTGTAACTCCTCTCAGATTCCTGAACTTTCTGCCACAGAAATGTGAGGAACATGTGTTTTTTTAGCCAAATTTTGAGGTTTGCAAAGGATTCTGGGTAACAGAACCTGGTCCGAGCCCCGCAAGTCACCCCTCCTTGGATTGCCCTAGGTTCTAGTTTTCAGAAATGCACAGGTTTGGTAGGTTTCCCTAGGTGCCGGCTGAGCTAGAGGCCAAAATCTACAGGTAGGCACTTCGCAAAAAACACCTCTGTATTTTTCCAAAATTTAGGATATGTCCACGTTGCGCTTTTGGGTGTTTCCTGTCGCCGGCGCTAGGCCTACCCACGCAAGTGAGGTATCATTTTTATCGGGAGACTTGGGGGAACGCTGGGTGGAAGGAAATTTGTAGCTCCTCTCAGATTCCAGAACATTCTGCCACAGAAATGTGAGGAACATGTGTTTTTTTAGCCAAATTTTGAGGTTTGCAAAGGATTCTGGGTAACAGAACCTGGTCCGAGCCCCGCAAGTCACCCCTCCTTGGATTCCCCTAGGTCTCTAGTTTTCAGAAATGCACAGGTTTGGTAGGTTTCCCTAGGTGCCGGCTGAGCTAGAGGCCAAAATCTACAGGTAGGCACTTCGCAAACAACACCTCTGTTTTTTTCCAAAATTTAGGATGTGTCCACGTTGCGCTTTGGGCTGTTTCCTGTCGCCGGAGCTAGGTCTACCCACACAAGTGAGGTATCATTTTTATCGGGAGACTTGGTGGAACGCTGGGCGGAAGGAAATTTGTAGCTCCTCTCAGATTCCAGAACTTTCTGCCACAGAAATGTGAGGAACATGTGTTTTTTTAGCCAAATTTTGAGGTTTGCAAAGGATTCTGGGTAACAGAACCTGGACTGAGCCCCGCAAGTCACCCCTCCTTGGATTCCCCTAGGTCTCTAGTTTTCAGAAATGTACAGGTTTGGTAGGTTTCCCTAGGTGCCGGCTGAGCTAGAGGCCAAAATCTACAGGTAGGCACTTCGCAAAAAACACCTCCGTTTTTTTCCAAAATTTAGGATGTGTCCACGTTGCGCTTTGGGGTGTTTCCTGTTGCCGGCGCTAGGCCTACCCACGCAAGTGAGGTATCATTTTTATCGGGAGACTTCGGGGAACGCTGGGTGGAAGGAGATTTGTAGCTCCTCTCAGATTCCAGAACTTTCTGCCACAGAAATGTGAGGAACATGTGTTTTTTTAGCCAAATTTTGAGGTTTGCAAAGGATTCTGGGTAACAGAACCTGGTCCGAGCCCCGCAAGTCACCCCTCCTTGGATTCCCCTAGGTCTCTAGTTTTCAGAAATGCACAGGTTTGGTAGGTTTCCCTAGGTGCCGGCTGAGCTAGAGGCCAAAATCTACAGGTAGGCACTTCGCAAAAAACACCTCTGTTTTTTTCCAAAATTTAGGATGTGTCCACGTTGCGCTTTGGGGTGTTTCCTGTCGCCGGCGCTAGGCCTACCCACGCAAGTGAGGTATCATTTTTATCGGGAGACTTGGGGGAACGCTGGGTGGAAGGAAATTTGTAGCTCCTCTCAGATTCCAGAACTTTCTGCCACAGAAATGTGAGGGACATGTGTTTTTTTCGCCAAATTTTGAGGTTTGCAAAGGATTCTGGGTAACAGAACCTGGTCCGAGCCCCGCAAGTCACCCCTCCTTGGATTCCGCTAGGTCTCTAGTTTTCAGAAACGCACAGGTTTGGTAGGTTTCCCTAGGTGCCGGCTGAGCTAGAGGCCAAAATCTACAGGTAGGCACTTCGCAAAAAACACCTCTGTTTTTTTCCAAAATGTAGCATGTGTCCACGTTGCGCTTTGGGGTGTTTCCTGTCGCCGGCGCTAGGCCTACCCACGCAAGTGAGGTATCATTTTTATCGGGATACTTGGGGGAACGCTGGGTGGAAGGAAATTTGTAGCTCCTCTCAGATTCCAGAACTTTCTGCCACAGAAATGAGAGGGATATGTGTTTTTTTAGCTAAATTTTGAGATTTGCAAAGGATTCTGGGTAACAGAACCTGGTCCGAGCCCCGCAAGTCACCCCTCCTTGGATTCCTCTAGGTCTCTAGTTTTCAGAAATGCACAGGTTTGGTAGGTTTCCCTAGGTGCCGGCTGAGCTAGAGGCCAAAATCTACAGGTAGGCACTTCGCAAAAAACACCTCCGTTTTTTTCCAAAATTTAGGATGTGTCCACGTTGCGCTTTGGGGTGTTTCCTGTCGCCGGCGCTAGGCCTACCCACGCAAGTGAGGTATCATTTTTATCGGGAGACTTGGGGGAACGCTGGGTGGAAGGAGATTTGTAGCTCCTCTCAGATTCCAGAACTTTCTGCCACAGAAATGTGAGGAACATGTGTTTTTTTAGCCAAATTTTGAGGTTTGCAAAGGATTCTGGGTAACAGAACCTGGTCCGAGCCCCGCAAGTCACCCCTCCTTGGATTCCCCTAGGTCTCTAGTTTTCAGAAATGCACAGGTTTGGTAGGTTTCCCTAGGTGCCGGCTGAGCTAGAGGCCAAAATCTACAGGTAGGCACTTCGCAAAAAACACCTCTGTTTTTTTCCAAAATTTAGGATGTATCCACGTTGCGCTTTGGGGTGTTTCCTGTCGCCGGCGCTAGGCCTACCCACGCAAGTGAGGTATCATTTTTATCGGGAGACTTGGGGGAACGCTGGGTGGAAGGAAATTTGTAGCTCCTCTCAGATTCCAGAACTTTCTGCCACAGAAATGTGAGGAACATGTGTTTTTTTAGCCAAATTTTGAGGTTTGCAAAGGATTCTGGGAAACAGAACCTGGTCCGAGCCCCGCAAGTCACCCCTCCTTGGATTCCCCTAGGTCTCTAGTTTTCAGAAATGCACAGGTTTGGTAGGTTTCCCTAGGTGCCGGCTGAGCTAGAGGTCAAAATCTACAGGTAGGCACTTCGCAAACAACACCTCTGTTTTTTTCCAAAATTTAGGATGTGTCCACGTTGCGCTTTGGGGTGTTTCCTGTCGCCGGCGCTAGGCCTACCCACGCAAGTGAGGTATCATTTTTATCGGGAGACTTGGGGGAACGCTGGGTGGAAGGAAATTTGTAGCTCCTCTCAGATTCCAGAACTTTCTGCCACAGAAATGTGAGGGACATGTGTTTTTTTAGTCAAATTTTGAGTTTTGCAAAGGATTCTGGATAACAGAACCTGGTCCGAGCCCCGCAAGTCACCCCTCCTTGGATTCCCCTAGGTCTCTAGTTTTCAGAAATGCACAGGTTTGGTAGGTTTCCCTAGGTGCCGGCTGAGCTAGAGGCCAAAATCTACAGGTAGGCACTTCGCAAAAAACACCTCCGTTTTTTTCCAAAATTTAGGATGTGTCCACGTTGCGCTTTGGGGTGTTTCCTGTCGCCGGCGCTAGGCCTACCCACGCAAGTGAGGTATAATTTTTATCGGGAGACTTGGGGGAACGCTGGGAGGAAGGAAATTTGTAGCTCCTCTCAGATTCCAGAACTTTCTGCCACAGAAATGTGAGGAACATGTGTTTTTTTAGCCAAATTTTGAGGTTTGCAAAGGATTCTGGGTAACAGAACCTGGTCCGAGCCCCGCAAGTCACCCATCCTTGGATTCCGCTAGGTCTCTAGTTTTCAGAAACGCACAGGTTTGGTAGGTTTCCCTAGGTGCCGGCTGAGCTAGAGGCCAAAATCTACAGGTAGGCACTTCGCAAACAACACCTCTGTTTTTTTCCAAAATGTAGGATGTGTCCACGTTGCGCTTTGGGGTGTTTCCTGTCGCCGGCGCTAGGCCTACCCACGCAAGTGAGGTATCATTTTTATCGGGATACTTGGGGGAACGCTGGGTGGAAGGAAATTTGTAGCTCCTCTCAGATTCCAGAACTTTCTGCCACAGAAATGAGAGGGATATGTGTTTTTTTAGCTAAATTTTGAGATTTGCAAAGGATTCTGGGTAACAGAACCTGGTCCGAGCCCCGCAAGTCACCCCTCCTTGGATTCCCCTAGGTCTCTAGTTTTCAGAAATGCACAGGTTTGGTAGGTTTCCCTAGGTGCCGGCTGATCTAGAGGTCAAAATCTACAGGTAGGCACTTCGCAAACAACACCTCTGTTTTTTTCCAAAATGTAGGATGTGTCCACGTTGCGCTTTGGGGTGTTTCCTGTCGCCGGCGCTAGGCCTACCCACGCAAGTGAGGTATCATTTTTATCGGGAGACTTGGGGGAACGCTGGGTGGAAGGAAATTTGTAGCTCCTCCCAGATTCCAGAACTTTCTGCCACAGAAATGTGAGGGACATGTGTTTTTTTAGTCAAATTTTGAGTTTTGCAAAGGATTCTGGATAACAGAACCTGGTCCGAGCCCCGCAAGTCACCCCTCCTTGGATTCCCCTAGGTCTCTAGTTTTCAGAAATGCACAGGTTTGGTAGGTTTCCCTAGGTGCCGGCTGAGCTAGAGGCCAAAATCTACAGGTAGGCACTTCGCAAACAACACCTCTGTTTTTTTCCAAAATTTAGGATGTGTCCACGTTGCGCTTTGGGCTGTTTCCTGTCGCCGGCGCTAGGTCTACCCACACAAGTGAGGTATCATTTTTATCGGGAGACTTCGGGGAACGCTGGGTGGAAGGAGATTTGTAGCTCCTCTCAGATTCCAGAACTTTCTGCCACAGAAATGTGAGGAACATGTGTTTTTTTAGCCAAATTTTGAGGTTTGCAAAGGATTCTGGGTAACAGAACCTGGTCCGAGCCCCGCAAGTCACCCCTCCTTGGATTCCCCTAGGTCTCTAGTTTTCAGAAATGCACAGGTTTGGTAGGTTTCCCTAGGTGCCGGCTGAGCTAGAGGCCAAAATCTACAGGTAGGCACTTCGCAAAAAACACCTCTGTTTTTTTCCAAAATTTAGGATGTGTCCACGTTGCGCTTTGGGGTGTTTCCTGTCGCCGGCGCTAGGCCTACCCACGCAAGTGAGGTATCATTTTTATCGGGAGACTTGGGGGAACGCTGGGTGGAAGGAAATTTGTAGCTCCTCTCAGATTCCAGAACTTTCTGCCACAGAAATGTGAGGGACATGTGTTTTTTTAGCCAAATTTTGAGGTTTGCAAAGGATTCTGGGTAACAGAACCTGGTCCGAGCCCCGCAAGTCACCCCTCCTTGGATTCCGCTAGGTCTCTAGTTTTCAGAAACGCACAGGTTTGGTAGGTTTCCCTAGGTGCCGGCTGAGCTAGAGGCCAAAATCTACAGGTAGGCACTTCGCAAAAAACACCTCTGTTTTTTTCCAAAATGTAGCATTTGTCCACGTTGCGCTTTGGGGTGTTTCCTGTCGCCGGCGCTAGGCCTACCCACGCAAGTGAGGTATCATTTTTATCGGGAGACTTGGGGGAACGCTGGGTGGAAGGAGATTTGTAGCTCCTCTCAGATTCCAGAACTTTCTGCCACAGAAATGTGAGGAACATGTGTTTTTTTAGCCAAATTTTGAGGTTTGCAAAGGATTCTGGGTAACAGAACCTGGTCCGAGCCCCGCAAGTCACCCCTCCTTGGATTCCGCTAGGTCTCTAGTTTTCAGAAACGCACAGGTTTGGTAGGTTTCCCTAGGTGCCGGCTGAGCTAGAGGCCAAAATCTACAGGTAGGCACTTCGCAAAAAACACCTCTGTTTTTTTCCAAAATGTAGGATGTGTCCACGTTGCGCTTTGGGGTGTTTCCTGTCGCCGGCACTAGGCCTACCCACGCAAGTGAGGTATCATTTTTATCGGGATACTTGGGGGAACGCTGGGTGGAAGGAAATTTGTAGCTCCTCTCAGATTCCAGAACTTTCTGCCACAGAAATGAGAGGGATATGTGTTTTTTTAGCTAAATTTTGAGATTTGCAAAGGATTCTGGGTAACAGAACCTGGTCCGAGCCCCGCAAGTCACCCCTCCTTGGATTCCTCTAGGTCTCTAGTTTTCAGAAATGCACAGGTTTGGTAGGTTTCCCTAGGTGCCGGCTGAGCTAGAGGCCAAAATCTACAGGTAGGCACTTCGCAAAAAACACCTCCGTTTTTTTCCAAAATTTAGGATGTGTCCACGTTGCGCTTTGGGGTGTTTCCTGTCGCCGGCGCTAGGCCTACCCACGCAAGTGAGGTATCATTTTTATCGGGAGACTTGGGGGAACGCTGGGTGGAAGGAGATTTGTAGCTCCTCTCAGATTCCAGAACTTTCTGCCACAGAAATGTGAGGAACATGTGTTTTTTTAGCCAAATTTTGAGGTTTGCAAATGATTCTGGGTAACAGAACCTGGTCCGAGCCCCGCAAGTCACCCCTCCTTGGATTCCCCTAGGTCTCTAGTTTTCAGAAATGCACAGGTTTGGTAGGTTTCCCTAGGTGCCGGCTGAGCTAGAGGCCAAAATCTACAGGTAGGCACTTCGCAAAAAACACCTCTGTTTTTTTCCAAAATTTAGGATGTGTCCACGTTGCGCTTTGGGGTGTTTCCTGTCGCCGGCGCTAGGCCTACCCACGCAAGTGAGGTATCATTTTTATCGGGAGACTTGGGGGAACGCTGGGTGGACGGAAATTTGTAACTCCTCTCAGATTCCTGAACTTTCTGCCACAGAAATGTGAGGAACATGTGTTTTTTTAGCCAAATTTTGAGGTTTGCAAAGGATTCTGGGTAACAGAACCTGGTCCGAGCCCCGCAAGTCACCCCTCCTTGGATTCCCCTAGGTCTCTAGTTTTCAGAAATGCACAGGTTTGGTAGGTTTCCCTAGGTGCCGGCTGAGCTAGAGGCCAAAATCTACAGGTAGGCACTTCGCAAAAAACACCTCTGTTTTTTTCCAAAATTTAGGATGTGTCCACGTTGCGCTTTTGGGTGTTTCCTGTCGCCGGCGCTAGGCCTACCCACGCAAGTGAGGTATCATTTTTATCGGGAGACTTGGGGGAACGCTGGGTGGAAGGAAATTTGTAGCTCCTCTCAGATTACAGAACTTTCTGCCACAGAAATGTGAGGAACATGTGTTTTTTTAGCCAAATTTTGAGGTTTGCAAAGGATTCTGGGTAACAGAACCTGGTCCGAGCCCCGCAAGTCACCCCTCCTTGGATTCCCCTAGGTCTCTAGTTTTCAGAAATGCACAGGTTTGGTAGGTTTCCCTAGGTGCCGGCTGAGCTAGAGGCCAAAATCTACAGGTAGGCACTTCGCAAACAACACCTCTGTTTTTTTCCAAAATTTAGGATGTGTCCACGTTGCGCTTTGGGGTGTTTCCTGTCGCCGGCACTAGGTCTACCCACACAAGTGAGGTATCATTTTTATCGGGAGACTTGGGGGAACGCTGGGCGGAAGGAAATTTGTAGCTCCTCTCAGATTCCAGAACTTTCTGCCACAGAAATGTGAGGAAGATGTGTTTTTTTAGCCAAATTTTGAGGTTTGCAAAGGATTCTGGGTAACAGAACCTGGTCTGAGCCCCGCAAGTCACCCCTCCTTGGATTCCCCTAGGTCTCTAGTTTTCAGAAATGTACAGGTTTGGTAGGTTTCCCTAGGTGCCGGCTGAGCTAGAGGCCAAAATCTACAGGTAGGCACTTCGCAAAAAACACCTCCGTTTTTTTCCAAAATTTAGGATGTGTCCACGTTGCGCTTTGGGGTGTTTCCTGTCGCCGGCGCTAGGCCTACCCACGCAAGTGAGGTATCATTTTTATCGGGAGACTTGGGGGAACGCTGGGTGGAAGGAGATTTGTAGCTCCTCTCAGATTCCAGAACTTTCTGCCACAGAAATGTGAGGAACATGTGTTTTTTTAGCCAAATTTTGAGGTTTGCAAAGGATTCTGGGTAACAGAACCTGGTCCGAGCCCCGCAAGTCACCCCTCCTTGGATTGCCCTAGGTCTCTAGTTTTCAGAAATGCACAGGTTTGGTAGGTTTCCCTAGGTGCCGGCTGAGCTAGAGGCCAAAATCTACAGGTAGGCACTTCGCAAAAAACACCTCTGTTTTTTTCCAAAATTTAGGATGTGTCCACGTTGCGCTTTTGGGTGTTTCCTGTCGCCGGCGCTAGGCCTACCCACGCAAGTGAGGTATCATTTTTATCGGGAGACTTGGGGGAACGCTGGGTGGAAGGAAATTTGTAGCTCCTCTCAGATTCCAGAACTTTCTGCCACAGAAATGTGAGGAACATGTGTTTTTTTAGCCAAATTTTGAGGTTTGCAAAGGATTCTGGGTAACAGAACCTGGTCCGAGCCCCGCAAGTCACCCCTCCTTGGATTCCCCTAGGTCTCTAGTTTTCAGAAATGCACAGGTTTGGTAGGTTTCCCTAGGTGCCGGCTGAGCTAGAGGCCAAAATCTACAGGTAGGCACTTCGCAAACAACACCTCTGTTTTTTTCCAAAATTTAGGATGTGTCCACGTTGCGCTTTGGGGTGTTTCCTGTCGCCGGCGCTAGGTCTACCCACACAAGTGAGGTATCATTTTTATCGGGAGACTTGGGGGAACGCTGGGCGGAAGGAAATTTGTAGCTCCTCTCAGATTCCAGAACTTTCTGCCACAGAAATGTGAGGGACATGTGTTTTTTTAGCCAAATTTTGAGGTTTGCAAAGGATTCTGGGTAACAGAACCTGGTCTGAGCCCCGCAAGTCACCCCTCCTTGGATTCCCCTAGGTCTCTAGTTTTCAGAAATGTACAGGTTTGGTAGGTTTCCCTAGGTGCCGGCTGAGCTAGAGGCCAAAATCTACAGGTAGGCACTTCGCAAAAAACACCTCTGTTTTTTTCCAAAATTTAGGATGTATCCACGTTGCGCTTTGGGGTGTTTCCTGTCGCCGGCGCTAGGCCTACCCACGCAAGTGAGGTATCATTTTTATCGGGAGACTTGGGGGAACGCTGGGTGGAAGGAAATTTGTAGCTCCTCTCAGATTCCAGAACTTTCTGCCACAGAAATGTGAGGAACATGTGTTTTTTTAGCCAAATTTTGAGGTTTGCAAAGGATTCTGGGAAACAGAACCTGGTCCGAGCCCCGCAAGTCACCCCTCCTTGGATTCCCCTAGGTCTCTAGTTTTCAGAAATGCACAGGTTTGGTAGGTTTCCCTAGGTGCCGGCTGAGCTAGAGGTCAAAATCTACAGGTAGGCACTTCGCAAACAACACCTCTGTTTTTTTCCAAAATTTAGGATGTGTCCACGTTGCGCTTTGGGGTGTTTCCTGTCGCCGGCGCTAGGCCTACCCACGCAAGTGAGGTATCATTTTTATCAGGAGACTTGGGGGAACGCTGGGTGGAAGGAAATTTGTAGCTCCTCTCAGATTCCAGAACTTTCTGCCACAGAAATGTGAGGGACATGTGTTTTTTTAGTCAAATTTTGAGTTTTGCAAAGGATTCTGGATAACAGAACCTGGTCCGAGCCCCGCAAGTCACCCCTCCTTGGATTCCCCTAGGTCTCTAGTTTTCAGAAATGCACAGGTTTGGTAGGTTTCCCTAGGTGCCGGCTGAGCTAGAGGCCAAAATCTACAGGTAGGCACTTCGCAAAAAACACCTCCGTTTTTTTCCAAAATTTAGGATGTGTCCACGTTGCGCTTTGGGGTGTTTCCTGTCGCCGGCGCTAGGCCTACCCACGCAAGTGAGGTATAATTTTTATCGGGAGACTTGGGGGAACGCTGGGAGGAAGGAAATTTGTAGCTCCTCTCAGATTCCAGAACTTTCTGCCACAGAAATGTGAGGAACATGTGTTTTTTTAGCCAAATTTTGAGGTTTGCAAAGGATTCTGGGTAACAGAACCTGGTCCGAGCCCCGCAAGTCACCCATCCTTGGATTCCGCTAGGTCTCTAGTTTTCAGAAACGCACAGGTTTGGTAGGTTTCCCTAGGTGCCGGCTGAGCTAGAGGCCAAAATCTACAGGTAGGCACTTCGCAAACAACACCTCTGTTTTTTTCCAAAATGTAGGATGTGTCCACGTTGCGCTTTGGGGTGTTTCCTGTCGCCGGCGCTAGGCCTACCCACGCAAGTGAGGTATCATTTTTATCGGGATACTTGGGGGAACGCTGGGTGGAAGGAAATTTGTAGCTCCTCTCAGATTCCAGAACTTTCTGCCACAGAAATGAGAGGGATATGTGTTTTTTTAGCTAAATTTTGAGATTTGCAAAGGATTCTGGGTAACAGAACCTGGTCCGAGCCCCGCAAGTCACCCCTCCTTGGATTCCCCTAGGTCTCTAGTTTTCAGAAATGCACAGGTTTGGTAGGTTTCCCTAGGTGCCGGCTGATCTAGAGGTCAAAATCTACAGGTAGGCACTTCGCAAACAACACCTCTGTTTTTTTCCAAAATGTAGGATGTGTCCACGTTGCGCTTTGGGGTGTTTCCTGTCGCCGGCGCTAGGCCTACCCACGCAAGTGAGGTATCATTTTTATCGGGAGACTTGGGGGAACGCTGGGTGGAAGGAAATTTGTAGCTCCTCCCAGATTCCAGAACTTTCTGCCACAGAAATGTGAGGGACATGTGTTTTTTTAGTCAAATTTTGAGTTTTGCAAAGGATTCTGGATAACAGAACCTGGTCCGAGCCCCGCAAGTCACCCCTCCTTGGATTCCCCTAGGTCTCTAGTTTTCAGAAATGCACAGGTTTGGTAGGTTTCCCTAGGTGCCGGCTGAGCTAGAGGCCAAAATCTACAGGTAGGCACTTCGCAAACAACACCTCTGTTTTTTTCCAAAATTTAGGATGTGTCCACGTTGCGCTTTGGGGTGTTTCCTGTCGCCGGCGCTAGGTCTACCCACACAAGTGAGGTATCATTTTTATCGGGAGACTTGGGGGAACGCTGGGCGGAAGGAAATTTGTAGCTCCTCTCAGATTCCAGAACTTTCTGCCACAGAAATGTGAGGGACATGTGTTTTTTTAGCCAAATTTTGAGGTTTGCAAAGGATTCTGGGTAACAGAACCTGGTCTGAGCCCCGCAAGTCACCCCTCCTTGGATTCCCCTAGGTCTCTAGTTTTCAGAAATGTACAGGTTTGGTAGGTTTCCCTAGGTGCCGGCTGAGCTAGAGGCCAAAATCTACAGGTAGGCACTTCGCAAAAAACACCTCTGTTTTTTTCCAAAATTTAGGATGTATCCACGTTGCGCTTTGGGGTGTTTCCTGTCGCCGGCGCTAGGCCTACCCACGCAAGTGAGGTATCATTTTTATCGGGAGACTTGGGGGAACGCTGGGTGGAAGGAAATTTGTAGCTCCTCTCAGATTCCAGAACTTTCTGCCACAGAAATGTGAGGAACATGTGTTTTTTTAGCCAAATTTTGAGGTTTGCAAAGGATTCTGGGAAACAGAACCTGGTCCGAGCCCCGCAAGTCACCCCTCCTTGGATTCCCCTAGGTCTCTAGTTTTCAGAAATGCACAGGTTTGGTAGGTTTCCCTAGGTGCCGGCTGAGCTAGAGGTCAAAATCTACAGGTAGGCACTTCGCAAACAACACCTCTGTTTTTTTCCAAAATTTAGGATGTGTCCACGTTGCGCTTTGGGGTGTTTCCTGTCGCCGGCGCTAGGCCTACCCACGCAAGTGAGGTATCATTTTTATCAGGAGACTTGGGGGAACGCTGGGTGGAAGGAAATTTGTAGCTCCTCTCAGATTCCAGAACTTTCTGCCACAGAAATGTGAGGGACATGTGTTTTTTTAGTCAAATTTTGAGTTTTGCAAAGGATTCTGGATAACAGAACCTGGTCCGAGCCCCGCAAGTCACCCCTCCTTGGATTCCCCTAGGTCTCTAGTTTTCAGAAATGCACAGGTTTGGTAGGTTTCCCTAGGTGCCGGCTGAGCTAGAGGCCAAAATCTACAGGTAGGCACTTCGCAAAAAACACCTCCGTTTTTTTCCAAAATTTAGGATGTGTCCACGTTGCGCTTTGGGGTGTTTCCTGTCGCCGGCGCTAGGCCTACCCACGCAAGTGAGGTATAATTTTTATCGGGAGACTTGGGGGAACGCTGGGAGGAAGGAAATTTGTAGCTCCTCTCAGATTCCAGAACTTTCTGCCACAGAAATGTGAGGAACATGTGTTTTTTTAGCCAAATTTTGAGGTTTGCAAAGGATTCTGGGTAACAGAACCTGGTCCGAGCCCCGCAAGTCACCCATCCTTGGATTCCGCTAGGTCTCTAGTTTTCAGAAACGCACAGGTTTGGTAGGTTTCCCTAGGTGCCGGCTGAGCTAGAGGCCAAAATCTACAGGTAGGCACTTCGCAAACAACACCTCTGTTTTTTTCCAAAATGTAGGATGTGTCCACGTTGCGCTTTGGGGTGTTTCCTGTCGCCGGCGCTAGGCCTACCCACGCAAGTGAGGTATCATTTTTATCGGGATACTTGGGGGAACGCTGGGTGGAAGGAAATTTGTAGCTCCTCTCAGATTCCAGAACTTTCTGCCACAGAAATGAGAGGGATATGTGTTTTTTTAGCTAAATTTTGAGATTTGCAAAGGATTCTGGGTAACAGAACCTGGTCCGAGCCCCGCAAGTCACCCCTCCTTGGATTCCCCTAGGTCTCTAGTTTTCAGAAATGCACAGGTTTGGTAGGTTTCCCTAGGTGCCGGCTGATCTAGAGGTCAAAATCTACAGGTAGGCACTTCGCAAACAACACCTCTGTTTTTTTCCAAAATGTAGGATGTGTCCACGTTGCGCTTTGGGGTGTTTCCTGTCGCCGGCGCTAGGCCTACCCACGCAAGTGAGGTATCATTTTTATCGGGAGACTTGGGGGAACGCTGGGTGGAAGGAAATTTGTAGCTCCTCCCAGATTCCAGAACTTTCTGCCACAGAAATGTGAGGGACATGTGTTTTTTTAGTCAAATTTTGAGTTTTGCAAAGGATTCTGGATAACAGAACCTGGTCCGAGCCCCGCAAGTCACCCCTCCTTGGATTCCCCTAGGTCTCTAGTTTTCAGAAATGCACAGGTTTGGTAGGTTTCCCTAGGTGCCGGCTGAGCTAGAGGCCAAAATCTACAGGTAGGCACTTCGCAAACAACACCTCTGTTTTTTTCCAAAATTTAGGATGTGTCCACGTTGCGCTTTGGGCTGTTTCCTGTCGCCGGCGCTAGGTCTACCCACACAAGTGAGGTATCATTTTTATCGGGAGACTTGGTGGAACGCTGGGCGGAAGGAAATTTGTAGCTCCTCTCAGATTCCAGAACTTTCTGCCACAGAAATGTGAGGAACATGTGTTTTTTTAGCCAAATTTTGAGGTTTGCAAAGGATTCTGGGTAACAGAACCTGGTCTGAGCCCCGCAAGTCACCCCTCCTTGGATTCCCCTAGGTCTCTAGTTTTCAGAAATGTACAGGTTTGGTAGGTTTCCCTAGGTGCCGGCTGAGCTAGAGGCCAAAATCTACAGGTAGGCACTTCGCAAAAAACACCTCCGTTTTTTTCCAAAATTTAGGATGTGTCCACGTTGCGCTTTGGGGTGTTTCCTGTTGCCGGCGCTAGGCCTACCCACGCAAGTGAGGTATCATTTTTATCGGGAGACTTCGGGGAACGCTGGGTGGAAGGAGATTTGTAGCTCCTCTCAGATTCCAGAACTTTCTGCCACAGAAATGTGAGGAACATGTGTTTTTTTAGCCAAATTTTGAGGTTTGCAAAGGATTCTGGGTAACAGAACCTGGTCCGAGCCCCGCAAGTCACCCCTCCTTGGATTCCCCTAGGTCTCTAGTTTTCAGAAATGCACAGGTTTGGTAGGTTTCCCTAGGTGCCGGCTGAGCTAGAGGCCAAAATCTACAGGTAGGCACTTCGCAAAAAACACCTCTGTTTTTTTCCAAAATTTAGGATGTGTCCACGTTGCGCTTTGGGGTGTTTCCTGTCGCCGGCGCTAGGCCTACCCACGCAAGTGAGGTATCATTTTTATCGGGAGACTTGGGGGAACGCTGGGTGGAAGGAAATTTGTAGCTCCTCTCAGATTCCAGAACTTTCTGCCACAGAAATGTGAGGGACATGTGTTTTTTTAGCCAAATTTTGAGGTTTGCAAAGGATTCTGGGTAACAGAACCTGGTCCGAGCCCCGCAAGTCACCCCTCCTTGGATTCCGCTAGGTCTCTAGTTTTCAGAAACGCACAGGTTTGGTAGGTTTCCCTAGGTGCCGGCTGAGCTAGAGGCCAAAATCTACAGGTAGGCACTTCGCAAAAAACACCTCTGTTTTTTTCCAAAATGTAGCATTTGTCCACGTTGCGCTTTGGGGTGTTTCCTGTCGCCGGCACTAGGTCTACCCACACAAGTGAGGTATCATTTTTATCGGGAGACTTGGGGGAACGCTGGGCGGAAGGAAATTTGTAGCTCCTCTCAGATTCCAGAACTTTCTGCCACAGAAATGTGAGGAACATGTGTTTTTTTAGCCAAATTTTGAGGTTTGCAAAGGATTCTGGGTAACAGAACCTGGTCTGAGCCCCGCAAGTCACCCCTCCTTGGATTCCCCTAGGTCTCTAGTTTTCAGAAATGTACAGGTTTGGTAGGTTTCCCTAGGTGCCGGCTGAGCTAGAGGCCAAAATCTACAGGTAGGCACTTCGCAAAAAACACCTCCGTTTTTTTCCAAAATTTAGGATGTGTCCACGTTGCGCTTTGGGGTGTTTCCTGTCGCCGGCGCTAGGCCTACCCACGCAAGTGAGGTATCATTTTTATCGGGAGACTTGGGGGAACGCTGGGTGGAAGGAGATTTGTAGCTCCTCTCAGATTCCAGAACTTTCTGCCACAGAAATGTGAGGAACATGTGTTTTTTTAGCCAAATTTTGAGGTTTGCAAAGGATTCTGGGTAACAGAACCTGGTCCAAGCCCCGCAAGTCACCCCTCCTTGGATTGCCCTAGGTCTCTAGTTTTCAGAAATGCACAGGTTTGGTAGGTTTCCCTAGGTGCCGGCTGAGCTAGAGGCCAAAATCTACAGGTAGGCACTTCGCAAAAAACACCTCTGTTTTTTTCCAAAATTTAGGATGTGTCCACGTTGCGCTTTTGGGTGTTTCCTGTCGCCGGCGCTAGGCCTACCCACGCAAGTGAGGTATCATTTTTATCGGGAGACTTGGGGGAACGCTGGGTGGAAGGAAATTTGTAGCTCCTCTCAGATTCCAGAACTTTCTGCCACAGAAATGTGAGGAACATGTGTTTTTTTAGCCAAATTTTGAGGTTTGCAAAGGGATTCTGGGTAACAGAACCTGGTCCGAGCCCCGCAAGTCACCCCTCCTTGGATTCCCCTAGGTCTCTAGTTTTCAGAAATGCACAGGTTTGGTAGGTTTCCCTAGGTGCCGGCTGAGCTAGAGGCCAAAATCTACAGGTAGGCACTTCGCAAACAACACCTCTGTTTTTTTCCAAAATTTAGGATGTGTCCACGTTGCGCTTTGGGGTGTTTCCTGTCGCCGGCGCTAGGTCTACCCACACAAGTGAGGTATCATTTTTATCGGGAGACTTGGGGGAACGCTGGGCGGAAGGAAATTTGTAGCTCCTCTCAGATTCCAGAACTTTCTGCCACAGAAATGTGAGGAACATGTGTTTTTTTAGCCAAATTTTGAGGTTTGCAAAGGATTCTGGGTAACAGAACCTGGTCTGAGCCCCGCAAGTCACCCCTCCTTGGATTCCCCTAGGTCTCTAGTTTTCAGAAATGTACAGGTTTGGTAGGTTTCCCTAGGTGCCGGCTGAGCTAGAGGCCAAAATCTACAGGTAGGCACTTCGCAAAAAACACCTCTGTTTTTTTCCAAAATTTAGGATGTATCCACGTTGCGCTTTGGGGTGTTTCCTGTCGCCGGCGCTAGGCCTACCCACGCAAGTGAGGTATCATTTTTATCGGGAGACTTGGGGGAACGCTGGGTGGAAGGAAATTTGTAGCTCCTCTCAGATTCCAGAACTTTCTGCCACAGAAATGTGAGGAACATGTGTTTTTTTAGCCAAATTTTGAGGTTTGCAAAGGATTCTGGGAAACAGAACCTGGTCCGAGCCCCGCAAGTCACCCCTCCTTGGATTCCCCTAGGTCTCTAGTTTTCAGAAATGCACAGGTTTGGTAGGTTTCCCTAGGTGCCGGCTGAGCTAGAGGTCAAAATCTACAGGTAGGCACTTCGCAAACAACACCTCTGTTTTTTTCCAAAATTTAGGATGTGTCCACGTTGCGCTTTGGGGTGTTTCCTGTCGCCGGCGCTAGGCCTACCCACGCAAGTGAGGTATCATTTTTATCGGGAGACTTGGGGGAACGCTGGGTGGAAGGAAATTTGTAGCTCCTCTCAGATTCCAGAACTTTCTGCCACAGAAATGTGAGGGACATGTGTTTTTTTAGTCAAATTTTGAGTTTTGCAAAGGATTCTGGATAACAGAACCTGGTCCGAGCCCCGCAAGTCACCCCTCCTTGGATTCCCCTAGGTCTCTAGTTTTCAGAAATGCACAGGTTTGGTAGGTTTCCCTAGGTGCCGGCTGAGCTAGAGGCCAAAATCTACAGGTAGGCACTTCGCAAAAAACACCTCCGTTTTTTTCCAAAATTTAGGATGTGTCCACGTTGCGCTTTGGGGTGTTTCCTGTCGCCGGCGCTAGGCCTACCCACGCAAGTGAGGTATAATTTTTATCGGGAGACTTGGGGGAACGCTGGGAGGAAGGAAATTTGTAGCTCCTCTCAGATTCCAGAACTTTCTGCCACAGAAATGTGAGGAACATGTGTTTTTTTAGCCAAATTTTGAGGTTTGCAAAGGATTCTGGGTAACAGAACCTGGTCCGAGCCCCGCAAGTCACCCATCCTTGGATTCCGCTAGGTCTCTAGTTTTCAGAAACGCACAGGTTTGGTAGGTTTCCCTAGGTGCCGGCTGAGCTAGAGGCCAAAATCTACAGGTAGGCAGTTCGCAAACAACACCTCTGTTTTTTTCCAAAATGTAGGATGTGTCCACGTTGCGCTTTGGGGTGTTTCCTGTCGCCGGCGCTAGGCCTACCCACGCAAGTGAGGTATCATTTTTATCGGGATACTTGGGGGAACGCTGGGTGGAAGGAAATTTGTAGCTCCTCTCAGATTCCAGAACTTTCTGCCACAGAAATGAGAGGGATATGTGTTTTTTTAGCTAAATTTTGAGATTTGCAAAGGATTCTGGGTAACAGAACCTGGTCCGAGCCCCGCAAGTCACCCCTCCTTGGATTCCCCTAGGTCTCTAGTTTTCAGAAATGCACAGGTTTGGTAGGTTTCCCTAGGTGCCGGCTGATCTAGAGGTCAAAATCTACAGGTAGGCACTTCGCAAACAACACCTCTGTTTTTTTCCAAAATGTAGGATGTGTCCACGTTGCGCTTTGGGGTGTTTCCTGTCGCCGGCGCTAGGCCTACCCACGCAAGTGAGGTATCATTTTTATCGGGAGACTTGGGGGAACGCTGGGTGGAAGGAAATTTGTAGCTCCTCCCAGATTCCAGAACTTTCTGCCACAGAAATGTGAGGGACATGTGTTTTTTTAGTCAAATTTTGAGTTTTGCAAAGGATTCTGGATAACAGAACCTGGTCCGAGCCCCGCAAGTCACCCCTCCTTGGATTCCCCTAGGTCTCTAGTTTTCAGAAATGCACAGGTTTGGTAGGTTTCCCTAGGTGCCGGCTGAGCTAGAGGCCAAAATCTACAGGTAGGCACTTCGCAAACAACACCTCTGTTTTTTTCCAAAATTTAGGATGTGTCCACGTTGCGCTTTGGGCTGTTTCCTGTCGCCGGCGCTAGGTCTACCCACACAAGTGAGGTATCATTTTTATCGGGAGACTTGGTGGAACGCTGGGCGGAAGGAAATTTGTAGCTCCTCTCAGATTCCAGAACTTTCTGCCACAGAAATGTGAGGAACATGTGTTTTTTTAGCCAAATTTTGAGGTTTGCAAAGGATTCTGGGTAACAGAACCTGGTCTGAGCCCCGCAAGTCACCCCTCCTTGGATTCCCCTAGGTCTCTAGTTTTCAGAAATGTACAGGTTTGGTAGGTTTCCCTAGGTGCCGGCTGAGCTAGAGGCCAAAATCTACAGGTAGGCACTTCGCAAAAAACACCTCCGTTTTTTTCCAAAATTTAGGATGTGTCCACGTTGCGCTTTGGGGTGTTTCCTGTTGCCGGCGCTAGGCCTACCCACGCAAGTGAGGTATCATTTTTATCGGGAGACTTCGGGGAACGCTGGGTGGAAGGAGATTTGTAGCTCCTCTCAGATTCCAGAACTTTCTGCCACAGAAATGTGAGGAACATGTGTTTTTTTAGCCAAATTTTGAGGTTTGCAAAGGATTCTGGGTAACAGAACCTGGTCCGAGCCCCGCAAGTCACCCCTCCTTGGATTCCCCTAGGTCTCTAGTTTTCAGAAATGCACAGGTTTGGTAGGTTTCCCTAGGTGCCGGCTGAGCTAGAGGCCAAAATCTACAGGTAGGCACTTCGCAAAAAACACCTCTGTTTTTTTCCAAAATTTAGGATGTGTCCACGTTGCGCTTTGGGGTGTTTCCTGTCGCCGGCGCTAGGCCTACCCACGCAAGTGAGGTATCATTTTTATCGGGAGACTTGGGGGAACGCTGGGTGGAAGGAAATTTGTAGCTCCTCTCAGATTCCAGAACTTTCTGCCACAGAAATGTGAGGGACATGTGTTTTTTTAGCCAAATTTTGAGGTTTGCAAAGGATTCTGGGTAACAGAACCTGGTCCGAGCCCCGCAAGTCACCCCTCCTTGGATTCCGCTAGGTCTCTAGTTTTCAGAAACGCACAGGTTTGGTAGGTTTCCCTAGGTGCCGGCTGAGCTAGAGGCCAAAATCTACAGGTAGGCACTTCGCAAAAAACACCTCTGTTTTTTTCCAAAATGTAGCATTTGTCCACGTTGCGCTTTGGGGTGTTTCCTGTCGCCGGCGCTAGGCCTACCCACGCAAGTGAGGTATCATTTTTATCGGGAGACTTGGGGGAACGCTGGGTGGAAGGAGATTTGTAGCTCCTCTCAGATTCCAGAACTTTCTGCCACAGAAATGTGAGGAACATGTGTTTTTTTAGCCAAATTTTGAGGTTTGCAAAGGATTCTGGGTAACAGAACCTGGTCCGAGCCCCGCAAGTCACCCCTCCTTGGATTCCGCTAGGTCTCTAGTTTTCAGAAACGCACAGGTTTGGTAGGTTTCCCTAGGTGCCGGCTGAGCTAGAGGCCAAAATCTACAGGTAGGCACTTCGCAAAAAACACCTCTGTTTTTTTCCAAAATGTAGGATGTGTCCACGTTGCGCTTTGGGGTGTTTCCTGTCGCCGGCACTAGGCCTACCCACGCAAGTGAGGTATCATTTTTATCGGGATACTTGGGGGAACGCTGGGTGGAAGGAAATTTGTAGCTCCTCTCAGATTCCAGAACTTTCTGCCACAGAAATGAGAGGGATATGTGTTTTTTTAGCTAAATTTTGAGATTTGCAAAGGATTCTGGGTAACAGAACCTGGTCCGAGCCCCGCAAGTCACCCCTCCTTGGATTCCTCTAGGTCTCTAGTTTTCAGAAATGCACAGGTTTGGTAGGTTTCCCTAGGTGCCGGCTGAGCTAGAGGCCAAAATCTACAGGTAGGCACTTCGCAAAAAACACCTCCGTTTTTTTCCAAAATTTAGGATGTGTCCACGTTGCGCTTTGGGGTGTTTCCTGTCGCCGGCGCTAGGCCTACCCACGCAAGTGAGGTATCATTTTTATCGGGAGACTCGGGGGAACGCTGGGTGGAAGGAGATTTGTAGCTCCTCTCAGATTCCAGAACTTTCTGCCACAGAAATGTGAGGAACCTGTGTTTTTTTAGCCAAATTTTGAGGTTTGCAAATGATTCTGGGTAACAGAACCTGGTCCGAGCCCCGCAAGTCACCCCTCCTTGGATTCCCCTAGGTCTCTAGTTTTCAGAAATGCACAGGTTTGGTAGGTTTCCCTAGGTGCCGGCTGAGCTAGAGGCCAAAATCTACAGGTAGGCACTTCGCAAAAAACACCTCTGTTTTTTTCCAAAATTTAGGATGTGTCCACGTTGCGCTTTGGGGTGTTTCCTGTCGCCGGCGCTGGGCCTACCCACGCAAGTGAGGTATCATTTTTATCGGGAGACTTGGGGGAACGCTGGGTGGACGGAAATTTGTAACTCCTCTCAGATTCCTGAACTTTCTGCCACAGAAATGTGAGGAACATGTGTTTTTTTAGCCAAATTTTGAGGTTTGCAAAGGATTCTGGGTAACAGAACCTGGTCCGAGCCCCGCAAGTCACCCCTCCTTGGATTCCCCTAGGTCTCTAGTTTTCAGAAATGCACAGGTTTGGTAGGTTTCCCTAGGTGCCGGCTGAGCTAGAGGCCAAAATCTACAGGTAGGCACTTCGCAAACAACACCTCTGTTTTTTTCCAAAATTTAGGATGTGTCCACGTTGCGCTTTGGGGTGTTTCCTGTCGCCGGCGCTAGGCCTACCCACGCAAGTGAGGTATCATTTTTATCGGGAGACTTGGGGGAACGCTGGGCGGAAGGAAATTTGTAGCTCCTCTCAGATTCCAGAACTTTCTGCCACAGAAATGTGAGGAACATGTGTTTTTTTAGCCAAATTTTGAGGTTTGCAAAGGATTCTGGGTAACAGAACCTGGTCTGAGTCCCGCAAGTCACCCCTCCTTGGATTCCCCTAGGTCTCTAGTTTTCAGAAATGTACAGGTTTGGTAGGTTTCCCTAGGTGCCGGCTGAGCTAGAGGCCAAAATCTACAGGTAGGCACTTCGCAAAAAACACCTCCGTTTTTTTCCAAAATTTAGGATGTGTCCACGTTGCGCTTTGGGGTGTTTCCTGTCGCCGGCGCTAGGCCTACCCACGCAAGTGAGGTATCATTTTTATCGGGAGACTTGGGGGAACGCTGGGTGGAAGGAGATTTGTAGCTCCTCTCAGATTCCAGAACTTTCTGCCACAGAAATGTGAGGAACATGTGTTTTTTTAGCCAAATTTTGAGGTTTGCAAAGGATTCTGGGTAACAGAACCTGGTCCGAGCCCCGCAAGTCACCCCTCCTTGGATTGCCCTAGGTCTCTAGTTTTCAGAAATGCACAGGTTTGGTAGGTTTCCCTAGGTGCCGGCTGAGCTAGAGGCCAAAATCTACAGGTAGGCACTTCGCAAAAAACACCTCTGTTTTTTTCCAAAATTTAGGATGTGTCCACGTTGCGCTTTTGGGTGTTTCCTGTCGCCGGCGCTAGGCCTACCCACGCAAGTGAGGTATCATTTTTATCGGGAGACTTGGGGGAACGCTGGGTGGAAGGAAATTTGTAGCTCCTCTCAGATTCCAGAACTTTCTGCCACAGAAATGTGAGGAACATGTGTTTTTTTAGCCAAATTTTGAGGTTTGCAAAGGATTCTGGGTAACAGAACCTGGTCCGAGCCCCGCAAGTCACCCCTCCTTGGATTCCCCTAGGTCTCTAGTTTTCAGAAATGCACAGGTTTGGTAGGTTTCCCTAGGTGCCGGCTGAGCTAGAGGCCAAAATCTACAGGTAGGCACTTCGCAAACAACACCTCTGTTTTTTTCCAAAATTTAGGATGTGTCCACGTTGCGCTTTGGGGTGTTTCCTGTCGCCGGCGCTAGGTCTACCCACACAAGTGAGGTATCATTTTTATCGGGAGACTTGGGGGAACGCTGGGCGGAAGGAAATTTGTAGCTCCTCTCAGATTCCAGAACTTTCTGCCACAGAAATGTGAGGAACATGTGTTTTTTTAGCCAAATTTTGAGGTTTGCAAAGGATTCTGGGTAACAGAACCTGGTCTGAGCCCCGCAAGTCACCCCTCCTTGGATTCCCCTAGGTCTCTAGTTTTCAGAAATGTACAGGTTTGGTAGGTTTCCCTAGGTGCCGGCTGAGCTAGAGGCCAAAATCTACAGGTAGGCACTTCGCAAAAAACACCTCCGTTTTTTTCCAAAATTTAGGATGTGTCCACGTTGCGCTTTGGGGTGTTTCCTGTCGCCGGCGCTAGGCCTACCCACGCAAGTGAGGTATCATTTTTATCGGGAGACTTGGGGGAACGCTGGGTGGAAGGAGATTTGTAGCTCCTCTCAGATTCCAGAACTTTCTGCCACAGAAATGTGAGGAACATGTGTTTTTTTAGCCAAATTTTGAGGTTTGCAAAGGATTCTGGGTAACAGAACCTGGTCCGAGCCCCGCAAGTCACCCCTCCTTGGATTGCCCTAGGTCTCTAGTTTTCAGAAATGCACAGGTTTGGTAGGTTTCCCTAGGTGCCGGCTGAGCTAGAGGCCAAAATCTACAGGTAGGCACTTCGCAAAAAACACCTCTGTTTTTTTCCAAAATTTAGGATGTGTCCACGTTGCGCTTTTGGGTGTTTCCTGTCGCCGGCGCTAGGCCTACCCACGCAAGTGAGGTATCATTTTTATCGGGAGACTTGGGGGAACGCTGGGTGGAAGGAAATTTGTAGCTCCTCTCAGATTCCAGAACTTTCTGCCACAGAAATGTGAGGAACATGTGTTTTTTTAGCCAAATTTTGAGGTTTGCAAAGGATTCTGGGTAACAGAACCTGGTCCGAGCCCCGCATATCACCCCTCCTTGGATTCCCCTAGGTCTCTAGTTTTCAGAAATGCACAGGTTTGGTAGGTTTCCCTAGGTGCCGGCTGAGCTAGAGGCCAAAATCTACAGGTAGGCACTTCGCAAACAACACCTCTGTTTTTTTCCAAAATTTAGGATGTGTCCACGTTGCGCTTTGGGGTGTTTCCTGTCGCCGGCGCTAGGTCTACCCACACAAGTGAGGTATCATTTTTATCGGGAGACTTGGGGGAACGCTGGGCGGAAGGAAATTTGTAGCTCCTCTCAGATTCCAGAACTTTCTGCCACAGAAATGTGAGGAACATGTGTTTTTTTAGCCAAATTTTGAGGTTTGCAAAGGATTCTGGGTAACAGAACCTGGTCTGAGCCCCGCAAGTCATCCCTCCTTGGATTCCCCTAGGTCTCTAGTTTTCAGAAATGTACAGGTTTGGTAGGTTTCCCTAGGTGCCGGCTGAGCTAGAGGCCAAAATCTACAGGTAGGCACTTCGCAAAAAACACCTCCGTTTTTTTCCAAAATTTAGGATGTGTCCACGTTGCGCTTTGGGGTGTTTCCTGTCGCCGGCGCTAGGCCTACCCACGCAAGTGAGGTATCATTTTTATCGGGAGACTTGGGGGAACGCTGGGTGGAAGGAGATTTGTAGCTCCTCTCAGATTCCAGAACTTTCTGCCACAGAAATGTGAGGAACATGTGTTTTTTTAGCCAAATTTTGAGGTTTGCAAAGGATTCTGGGTAACAGAACCTGGTCCGAGCCCCGCAAGTCACCCCTCCTTGGATTCCCCTAGGTCTCTAGTTTTCAGAAATGCACAGGTTTGGTAGGTTTCCCTAGGTGCCGGCTGAGCTAGAGGCCAAAATCTACAGGTAGGCACTTCGCAAAAAACACCTCTGTTTTTTTCCAAAATTTAAGATGTGTCCACGTTGCGCTTTGGGGTGTTTCCTGTCGCCGGCGCTAGGCCTACCCACGCAAGTGAGGTATCATTTTTATCGGGAGACTTGGGGGAACGCTGGGTGGAAGGAAATTTGTAGCTCCTCTCAGATTCCAGAACTTTCTGCCACAGAAATGTGAGGGACATGTGTTTTTTTAGTCAAATTTTGAGGTTTGCAAAGGATTCTGGGTAACAGAACCTGGTCCGAGCCCCGCATGTCACCCCTCCTTGGATTCCCCTAGGTCTCTAGTTTTCAGAAATGCACAGGTTTGGTAGGTTTCCCTAGGTGCCGGCTGAGCTAGAGGCCAAAATCTACAGGTAGGCACTTCGCAAAAAACACCTCCGTTTTTTTCCAAAATTTAGGATGTGTCCACGTTGCGCTTTGGGGTGTTTCCTGTCGCCGGCGCTAGGCCTACCCACGCAAGTGAGGTATCATTTTTATCAGGAGACTTGGGGGAACGCTGGGTGGAAGGAGATTTGTAGCTCCTCTCAGATTCCAGAACTTTCTGCCACAGAAATGTGAGGAACGTGTGTTTTTTTAGCCAAATTTTGAGGTTTGCAAAGGATTCTGGGTAACAGAACCTGGTCCGAGCCCCGCAAGTCACCCCTCCTTGGATTCCGCTAGGTCTCTAGTTTTCAGAAACGCACAGGTTTGGTAGGTTTCCCTAGGTGTCGGCTGAGCTAGAGGCCAAAATCTACAGGTAGGCACTTCGCAAAAAACACCTCTGTTTTTTTCCAAAATGTAGGATGTGTCCACGTTGCGCTTTGGGGTGTTTCCTGTCGCCGGCGCTAGGCCTACCCACGCAAGTGAGGTATCATTTTTATCGGGATACTTGGGGGAACGCTGGGTGGAAGGAGATTTGTAGCTCCTCTCAGATTCCAGAACTTTCTGCCACAGAAATGTGAGGAACATGTGTTTTTTTAGCCAAATTTTGAGGTTTGCAAAGGATTCTGGGTAACAGAACCTGGTCCGAGCCCCGCAAGTCACCCCTCCTTGGATTCCCCTAGGTCTCTAGTTTTCAGAAATGCACAGGTTTGGTAGGTTTCCCTAGGTGCCGGCTGAGCTAGAGGCCAAAATCTACAGGTAGGCACTTCGCAAAAAACACCTCTGTTTTTTTCCAAAATGTAGGATGTGTCCACGTTGCGCTTTGGGGTGTTTCCTGTCGCCGGCGCTAGGCCTACCCACGCAAGTGAGGTATCATTTTTATCGGGAGACTTGGGGGAACGCTGGGTGGAAGGAAATTTGTAGCTCCTCTCAGATTCCAGAACTTTCTGCCACAGAAATGTGAGGGACATGTGTTTTTTTAGCCAAATTTTGAGGTTTGCAAAGGATTCTGGGTAACAGAACCTGGTCCGAGCCCCGCAAGTCACCCCTCCTTGGATTCCGCTAGGTCTCTAGTTTTCAGAAACGCACAGGTTTGGTAGGTTTCCCTAGGTGCCGGCTGAGCTAGAGGCCAAAATCTACAGGTAGGCACTTCGCAAAAAACACCTCTGTTTTTTTCCAAAATGTAGCATTTGTCCACGTTGCGCTTTGGGGTGTTTCCTGTCGCCGGCGCTAGGCCTACCCACGCAAGTGAGGTATCATTTTTATCGGGAGACTTGGGGGAACGCTGGGTGGAAGGAGATTTGTAGCTCCTCTCAGATTCCAGAACTTTCTGCCACAGAAATGTGAGGAACATGTGTTTTTTTAGCCAAATTTTGAGGTTTGCAAAGGATTCTGGGTAACAGAACCTGGTCCGAGCCCCGCAAGTCACCCCTCCTTGGATTCCGCTAGGTCTCTAGTTTTCAGAAACGCACAGGTTTGGTAGGTTTCCCTAGGTGCCGGCTGAGCTAGAGGCCAAAATCTACAGGTAGGCACTTCGCAAAAAACACCTCTGTTTTTTTCCAAAATGTAGGATGTGTCCACGTTGCGCTTTGGGGTGTTTCCTGTCGCCGGCACTAGGCCTACCCACGCAAGTGAGGTATCATTTTTATCGGGAGACTTGGGGGAACGCTGGGTGGAAGGAAATTTGTAGCTCCTCTCAGATTCCAGAACTTTCTGCCACAGAAATGTGAGGAACATGTGTTTTTTTAGCCAAATTTTGAGGTTTGCAAAGGATTCTGGGTAACAGAACCTGGTCCGAGCCCCGCATATCACCCCTCCTTGGATTCCCCTAGGTCTCTAGTTTTCAGAAATGCACAGGTTTGGTAGGTTTCCCTAGGTGCCGGCTGAGCTAGAGGCCAAAATCTACAGGTAGGCACTTCGCAAACAACACCTCTGTTTTTTTCCAAAATTTAGGATGTGTCCACGTTGCGCTTTGGGGTGTTTCCTGTCGCCGGCGCTAGGTCTACCCACACAAGTGAGGTATCATTTTTATCGGGAGACTTGGGGGAACGCTGGGCGGAAGGAAATTTGTAGCTCCTCTCAGATTCCAGAACTTTCTGCCACAGAAATGTGAGGAACATGTGTTTTTTTAGCCAAATTTTGAGGTTTGCAAAGGATTCTGGGTAACAGAACCTGGTCTGAGCCCCGCAAGTCATCCCTCCTTGGATTCCCCTAGGTCTCTAGTTTTCAGAAATGTACAGGTTTGGTAGGTTTCCCTAGGTGCCGGCTGAGCTAGAGGCCAAAATCTACAGGTAGGCACTTCGCAAAAAACACCTCCGTTTTTTTCCAAAATTTAGGATGTGTCCACGTTGCGCTTTGGGGTGTTTCCTGTCGCCGGCGCTAGGCCTACCCACGCAAGTGAGGTATCATTTTTATCGGGAGACTTGGGGGAACGCTGGGTGGAAGGAGATTTGTAGCTCCTCTCAGATTCCAGAACTTTCTGCCACAGAAATGTGAGGAACATGTGTTTTTTTAGCCAAATTTTGAGGTTTGCAAAGGATTCTGGGTAACAGAACCTGGTCCGAGCCCCGCAAGTCACCCCTCCTTGGATTCCCCTAGGTCTCTAGTTTTCAGAAATGCACAGGTTTGGTAGGTTTCCCTAGGTGCCGGCTGAGCTAGAGGCCAAAATCTACAGGTAGGCACTTCGCAAAAAACACCTCTGTTTTTTTCCAAAATTTAAGATGTGTCCACGTTGCGCTTTGGGGTGTTTCCTGTCGCCGGCGCTAGGCCTACCCACGCAAGTGAGGTATCATTTTTATCGGGAGACTTGGGGGAACGCTGGGTGGAAGGAAATTTGTAGCTCCTCTCAGATTCCAGAACTTTCTGCCACAGAAATGTGAGGGACATGTGTTTTTTTAGTCAAATTTTGAGGTTTGCAAAGGATTCTGGGTAACAGAACCTGGTCCGAGCCCCGCATGTCACCCCTCCTTGGATTCCCCTAGGTCTCTAGTTTTCAGAAATGCACAGGTTTGGTAGGTTTCCCTAGGTGCCGGCTGAGCTAGAGGCCAAAATCTACAGGTAGGCACTTCGCAAAAAACACCTCCGTTTTTTTCCAAAATTTAGGATGTGTCCACGTTGCGCTTTGGGGTGTTTCCTGTCGCCGGCGCTAGGCCTACCCACGCAAGTGAGGTATCATTTTTATCAGGAGACTTGGGGGAACGCTGGGTGGAAGGAGATTTGTAGCTCCTCTCAGATTCCAGAACTTTCTGCCACAGAAATGTGAGGAACGTGTGTTTTTTTAGCCAAATTTTGAGGTTTGCAAAGGATTCTGGGTAACAGAACCTGGTCCGAGCCCCGCAAGTCACCCCTCCTTGGATTCCGCTAGGTCTCTAGTTTTCAGAAACGCACAGGTTTGGTAGGTTTCCCTAGGTGTCGGCTGAGCTAGAGGCCAAAATCTACAGGTAGGCACTTCGCAAAAAACACCTCTGTTTTTTTCCAAAATGTAGGATGTGTCCACGTTGCGCTTTGGGGTGTTTCCTGTCGCCGGCGCTAGGCCTACCCACGCAAGTGAGGTATCATTTTTATCGGGATACTTGGGGGAACGCTGGGTGGAAGGAGATTTGTAGCTCCTCTCAGATTCCAGAACTTTCTGCCACAGAAATGTGAGGAACATGTGTTTTTTTAGCCAAATTTTGAGGTTTGCAAAGGATTCTGGGTAACAGAACCTGGTCCGAGCCCCGCAAGTCACCCCTCCTTGGATTCCCCTAGGTCTCTAGTTTTCAGAAATGCACAGGTTTGGTAGGTTTCCCTAGGTGCCGGCTGAGCTAGAGGCCAAAATCTACAGGTAGGCACTTCGCAAAAAACACCTCTGTTTTTTTCCAAAATGTAGGATGTGTCCACGTTGCGCTTTGGGGTGTTTCCGGTCGCCGGCGCTAGGCCTACCCACGAAAGTGAGGTATCATTTTTATCGGGATACTTGGGGGAACGCTGGGTGGAAGGAAATTTGTAGCTCCTCTCAGATTCCAGAACTTTCTGCCACAGAAATGAGAGGGATATGTGTTTTTTTAGCTAAATTTTGAGATTTGCAAAGGATTCTGGGTAACAGAACCTTGTCCGAGCCCCGCAAGTCACCCCTCCTTGGATTCCCCTAGGTCTCTAGTTTTCAGAAATGCACAGGTTTGGTAGGTTTCCCTAGGTGCCGGCTGAGCTAGAGGCCAAAATCTACAGGTAGGCACTTCGCAAACAACACCTCTGTTTTTTTCCAAAATTTAGGATGTGTCCACGTTGCGCTTTGGGCTGTTTCCTGTCGCCGGCGCTAGGTCTACCCACACAAGTGAGGTATCATTTTTATCGGGAGACTTGGTGGAACGCTGGGCGGAAGGAAATTTGTAGCTCCTCTCAGATTCCAGAACTTTCTGCCACAGAAATGTGAGGAACATGTGTTTTTTTAGCCAAATTTTGAGGTTTGCAAAGGATTCTGGGTAACAGAACCTGGTCTGAGCCCCGCAAGTCACCCCTCCTTGGATTCCCCTAGGTCTCTAGTTTTCAGAAATGTACAGGTTTGGTAGGTTTCCCTAGGTGCCGGCTGAGCTAGAGGCCAAAATCTACAGGTAGGCACTTCGCAAAAAACACCTCCGTTTTTTTCCAAAATTTAGGATGTGTCCACGTTGCGCTTTGGGGTGTTTCCTGTTGCCGGCGCTAGGCCTACCCACGCAAGTGAGGTATCATTTTTATCGGGAGACTTCGGGGAACGCTGGGTGGAAGGAGATTTGTAGCTCCTCTCAGATTCCAGAACTTTCTGCCACAGAAATGTGAGGAACATGTGTTTTTTTAGCCAAATTTTGAGGTTTGCAAAGGATTCTGGGTAACAGAACCTGGTCCGAGCCCCGCAAGTCACCCCTCCTTGGATTCCCCTAGGTCTCTAGTTTTCAGAAATGCACAGGTTTGGTAGGTTTCCCTAGGTGCCGGCTGAGCTAGAGGCCAAAATCTACAGGTAGGCACTTCGCAAAAAACACCTCTGTTTTTTTCCAAAATTTAGGATGTGTCCACGTTGCGCTTTGGGGTGTTTCCTGTCGCCGGCGCTAGGCCTACCCACGCAAGTGAGGTATCATTTTTATCGGGAGACTTGGGGGAACGCTGGGTGGAAGGAAATTTGTAGCTCCTCTCAGATTCCAGAACTTTCTGCCACAGAAATGTGAGGGACATGTGTTTTTTTAGCCAAATTTTGAGGTTTGCAAAGGATTCTGGGTAACAGAACCTGGTCCGAGCCCCGCAAGTCACCCCTCCTTGGATTCCGCTAGGTCTCTAGTTTTCAGAAACGCACAGGTTTGGTAGGTTTCCCTAGGTGCCGGCTGAGCTAGAGGCCAAAATCTACAGGTAGGCACTTCGCAAAAAACACCTCTGTTTTTTTCAAAAATGTAGCATTTGTCCACGTTGCGCTTTGGGGTGTTTCCTGTCGCCGGCGCTAGGCCTACCCACGCAAGTGAGGTATCATTTTTATCGGGAGACTTGGGGGAACGCTGGGTGGAAGGAGATTTGTAGCTCCTCTCAGATTCCAGAACTTTCTGCCACAGAAATGTGAGGAACATGTGTTTTTTTAGCCAAATTTTGAGGTTTGCAAAGGATTCTGGGTAACAGAACCTGGTCCGAGCCCCGCAAGTCACCCCTCCTTGGATTCCGCTAGGTCTCTAGTTTTCAGAAACGCACAGGTTTGGTAGGTTTCCCTAGGTGCCGGCTGAGCTAGAGGCCAAAATCTACAGGTAGGCACTTCGCAAAAAACACCTCTGTTTTTTTCCAAAATGTAGGATGTGTCCACGTTGCGCTTTGGGGTGTTTCCTGTCGCCGGCACTAGGCCTACCCACGCAAGTGAGGTATCATTTTTATCGGGATACTTGGGGGAACGCTGGGTGGAAGGAAATTTGTAGCTCCTCTCAGATTCCAGAACTTTCTGCCACAGAAATGAGAGGGATATGTGTTTTTTTAGCTAAATTTTGAGATTTGCAAAGGATTCTGGGTAACAGAACCTGGTCCGAGCCCCGCAAGTCACCCCTCCTTGGATTCCTCTAGGTCTCTAGTTTTCAGAAATGCACAGGTTTGGTAGGTTTCCCTAGGTGCCGGCTGAGCTAGAGGCCAAAATCTACAGGTAGGCACTTCGCAAAAAACACCTCCGTTTTTTTCCAAAATTTAGGATGTGTCCACGTTGCGCTTTGGGGTGTTTCCTGTCGCCGGCGCTAGGCCTACCCACGCAAGTGAGGTATCATTTTTATCGGGAGACTTGGGGGAACGCTGGGTGGAAGGAGATTTGTAGCTCCTCTCAGATTCCAGAACTTTCTGCCACAGAAATGTGAGGAACATGTGTTTTTTTAGCCAAATTTTGAGGTTTGCAAATGATTCTGGGTAACAGAACCTGGTCCGAGCCCCGCAAGTCACCCCTCCTTGGATTCCCCTAGGTCTCTAGTTTTCAGAAATGCACAGGTTTGGTAGGTTTCCCTAGGTGCCGGCTGAGCTAGAGGCCAAAATCTACAGGTAGGCACTTCGCAAAAAACACCTCTGTTTTTTTCCAAAATTTAGGATGTGTCCACGTTGCGCTTTGGGGTGTTTCCTGTCGCCGGCGCTAGGCCTACCCACGCAAGTGAGGTATCATTTTTATCGGGAGACTTGGGGGAACGCTGGGTGGACGGAAATTTGTAACTCCTCTCAGATTCCTGAACTTTCTGCCACAGAAATGTGAGGAACATGTGTTTTTTTAGCCAAATTTTGAGGTTTGCAAAGGATTCTGGGTAACAGAACCTGGTCCGAGCCCCGCAAGTCACCCCTCCTTGGATTCCCCTAGGTCTCTAGTTTTCAGAAATGCACAGGTTTGGTAGGTTTCCCTAGGTGCCGGCTGAGCTAGAGGCCAAAATCTACAGGTAGGCACTTCGCAAAAAACACCTCTGTTTTTTTCCAAAATTTAGGATGTGTCCACGTTGCGCTTTTGGGTGTTTCCTGTCGCCGGCGCTAGGCCTACCCACGCAAGTGAGGTATCATTTTTATCGGGAGACTTGGGGGAACGCTGGGTGGAAGGAAATTTGTAGCTCCTCTCAGATTCCAGAACTTTCTGCCACAGAAATGTGAGGAACATGTGTTTTTTTAGCCAAATTTTGAGGTTTGCAAAGGATTCTGGGTAACAGAACCTGGTCCGAGCCCCGCAAGTCACCCCTCCTTGGATTCCCCTAGGTCTCTAGTTTTCAGAAATGCACAGGTTTGGTAGGTTTCCCTAGGTGCCGGCTGAGCTAGAGGCCAAAATCTACAGGTAGGCACTTCGCAAACAACACCTCTGTTTTTTTCCAAAATTTAGGATGTGTCCACGTTGCGCTTTGGGGTGTTTCCTGTCGCCGGCACTAGGTCTACCCACACAAGTGAGGTATCATTTTTATCGGGAGACTTGGGGGAACGCTGGGCGGAAGGAAATTTGTAGCTCCTCTCAGATTCCAGAACTTTCTGCCACAGAAATGTGAGGAACATGTGTTTTTTTAGCCAAATTTTGAGGTTTGCAAAGGATTCTGGGTAACAGAACCTGGTCTGAGCCCCGCAAGTCACCCCTCCTTGGATTCCCCTAGGTCTCTAGTTTTCAGAAATGTACAGGTTTGGTAGGTTTCCCTAGGTGCCGGCTGAGCTAGAGGCCAAAATCTACAGGTAGGCACTTCGCAAAAAACACCTCCGTTTTTTTCCAAAATTCAGGATGTGTCCACGTTGCGCTTTGGGGTGTTTCCTGTCGCCGGCGCTAGGCCTACCCACGCAAGTGAGGTATCATTTTTATCGGGAGACTTGGGGGAACGCTGGGTGGAAGGAGATTTGTAGCTCCTCTCAGATTCCAGAACTTTCTGCCACAGAAATGTGAGGAACATGTGTTTTTTTAGCCAAATTTTGAGGTTTGCAAAGGATTCTGGGTAACAGAACCTGGTCCGAGCCCCGCAAGTCACCCCTCCTTGGATTGCCCTAGGTCTCTAGTTTTCAGAAATGCACAGGTTTGGTAGGTTTCCCTAGGTGCCGGCTGAGCTAGAGGCCAAAATCTACAGGTAGGCACTTCGCAAAAAACACCTCTGTTTTTTTCCAAAATTTAGGATGTGTCCACGTTGCGCTTTTGGGTGTTTCCTGTCGCCGGCGCTAGGCCTACCCACGCAAGTGAGGTATCATTTTTATCGGGAGACTTGGGGGAACGCTGGGTGGAAGGAAATTTGTAGCTCCTCTCAGATTCCAGAACTTTCTGCCACAGAAATGTGAGGAACATGTGTTTTTTTAGCCAAATTTTGAGGTTTGCAAAGGATTCTGGGTAACAGAACCTGGTCCGAGCCCCGCAAGTCACCCCTCCTTGGATTCCCCTAGGTCTCTAGTTTTCAGAAATGCACAGGTTTGGTAGGTTTCCCTAGGTGCCGGCTGAGCTAGAGGCCAAAATCTACAGGTAGGCACTTCGCAAACAACACCTCTGTTTTTTTCCAAAATTTAGGATGTGTCCACGTTGCGCTTTGGGGTGTTTCCTGTCGCCGGCGCTAGGTCTACCCACACAAGTGAGGTATCATTTTTATCGGGAGACTTGGGGGAACGCTGGGCGGAAGGAAATTTGTAGCTCCTCTCAGATTCCAGAACTTTCTGCCACAGAAATGTGAGGAACATGTGTTTTTTTAGCCAAATTTTGAGGTTTGCAAAGGATTCTGGGTAACAGAACCTGGTCTGAGCCCCGCAAGTCACCCCTCCTTGGATTCCCCTAGGTCTCTAGTTTTCAGAAATGTACAGGTTTGGTAGGTTTCCCTAGGTGCCGGCTGAGCTAGAGGCCAAAATCTACAGGTAGGCACTTCGCAAAAAACACCTCCGTTTTTTTCCAAAATTTAGGATGTGTCCACGTTGCGCTTTGGGGTGTTTCCTGTCGCCGGCGCTAGGCCTACCCACGCAAGTGAGGTATCATTTTTATCGGGAGACTTGGGGGAACGCTGGGTGGAAGGAGATTTGTAGCTCCTCTCAGATTCCAGAACTTTCTGCCACAGAAATGTGAGGAACATGTGTTTTTTTAGCCAAATTTTGAGGTTTGCAAAGGATTCTGGGTAACAGAACCTGGTCCGAGCCCCGCAAGTCACCCCTCCTTGGATTGCCCTAGGTCTCTAGTTTTCAGAAATGCACAGGTTTGGTAGGTTTCCCTAGGTGCCGGCTGAGCTAGAGGCCAAAATCTACAGGTAGGCACTTCGCAAAAAACACCTCTGTTTTTTTCCAAAATTTAGGATGTGTCCACGTTGCGCTTTTGGGTGTTTCCTGTCGCCGGCGCTAGGCCTACCCACGCAAGTGAGGTATCATTTTTATCGGGAGACTTGGGGGAACGCTGGGTGGAAGGAAATTTGTAGCTCCTCTCAGATTCCAGAACTTTCTGCCACAGAAATGTGAGGAACATGTGTTTTTTTAGCCAAATTTTGAGGTTTGCAAAGGATTCTGGGTAACAGAACCTGGTCCGAGCCCCGCAAGTCACCCCTCCTTGGATTCCCCTAGGTCTCTAGTTTTCAGAAATGCACAGGTTTGGTAGGTTTCCCTAGGTGCCGGCTGAGCTAGAGGCCAAAATCTACAGGTAGGCACTTCGCAAACAACACCTCTGTTTTTTTCCAAAATTTAGGATGTGTCCACGTTGCGCTTTGGGGTGTTTCCTGTCGCCGGCGCTAGGTCTACCCACACAAGTGAGGTATCATTTTTATCGGGAGACTTGGGGGAACGCTGGGCGGAAGGAAATTTGTAGCTCCTCTCAGATTCCAGAACTTTCTGCCACAGAAATGTGAGGAACATGTGTTTTTTTAGCCAAATTTTGAGGTTTGCAAAGGATTCTGGGTAACAGAACCTGGTCTGAGCCCCGCAAGTCATCCCTCCTTGGATTCCCCTAGGTCTCTAGTTTTCAGAAATGTACAGGTTTGGTAGGTTTCCCTAGGTGCCGGCTGAGCTAGAGGCCAAAATCTACAGGTAGGCACTTCGCAAAAAACACCTCCGTTTTTTTCCAAAATTTAGGATGTGTCCACGTTGCGCTTTGGGGTGTTTCCTGTCGCCGGCGCTAGGCCTACCCACGCAAGTGAGGTATCATTTTTATCGGGAGACTTGGGGGAACGCTGGGTGGAAGGAGATTTGTAGCTCCTCTCAGATTCCAGAACTTTCTGCCACAGAAATGTGAGGAACATGTGTTTTTTTAGCCAAATTTTGAGGTTTGCAAAGGATTCTGGGTAACAGAACCTGGTCCGAGCCCCGCAAGTCACCCCTCCTTGGATTCCCCTAGGTCTCTAGTTTTCAGAAATGCACAGGTTTGGTAGGTTTCCCTAGGTGCCGGCTGAGCTAGAGGCCAAAATCTACAGGTAGGCACTTCGCAAAAAACACCTCTGTTTTTTTCCAAAATTTAAGATGTGTCCACGTTGCGCTTTGGGGTGTTTCCTGTCGCCGGCGCTAGGCTTACCCACGCAAGTGAGGTATCATTTTTATCGGGAGACTTGGGGGAACGCTGGGTGGAAGGAAATTTGTAGCTCCTCTCAGATTCCAGAACTTTCTGCCACAGAAATGTGAGGGACATGTGTTTTTTTAGTCAAATTTTGAGGTTTGCAAAGGATTCTGGGTAACAGAACCTGGTCCGAGCCCCGCAAGTCACCCCTCCTTGGATTCCGCTAGGTCTCTAGTTTTCAGAAACGCACAGGTTTGGTAGGTTTCCCTAGGTGTCGGCTGAGCTAGAGGCCAAAATCTACAGGTAGGCACTTCGCAAAAAACACCTCTGTTTTTTTCCAAAATGTAGGATGTGTCCACGTTGCGCTTTGGGGTGTTTCCTGTCGCCGGCGCTAGGCCTACCCACGCAAGTGAGGTATCATTTTTATCGGGATACTTGGGGGAACGCTGGGTGGAAGGAGATTTGTAGCTCCTCTCAGATTCCAGAACTTTCTGCCACAGAAATGTGAGGAACATGTGTTTTTTTAGCCAAATTTTGAGGTTTGCAAAGGATTCTGGGTAACAGAACCTGGTCCGAGCCCCGCAAGTCACCCCTCCTTGGATTCCCCTAGGTCTCTAGTTTTCAGAAATGCACAGGTTTGGTAGGTTTCCCTAGGTGCCGGCTGAGCTAGAGGCCAAAATCTACAGGTAGGCACTTCGCAAAAAACACCTCTGTTTTTTTCCAAAATGTAGGATGTGTCCACGTTGCGCTTTGGGGTGTTTCCGGTCGCCGGCGCTAGGCCTACCCACGAAAGTGAGGTATCATTTTTATCGGGATACTTGGGGGAACGCTGGGTGGAAGGAAATTTGTAGCTCCTCTCAGATTCCAGAACTTTCTGCCACAGAAATGAGAGGGATATGTGTTTTTTTAGCTAAATTTTGAGATTTGCAAAGGATTCTGGGTAACAGAACCTTGTCCGAGCCCCGCAAGTCACCCCTCCTTGGATTCCCCTAGGTCTCTAGTTTTCAGAAATGCACAGGTTTGGTAGGTTTCCCTAGGTGCCGGCTGAGCTAGAGGCCAAAATCTACAGGTAGGCACTTCGCAAAAAACACCTCAGTTTTTTTCCAAAATTTAGGATGTGTCCACGTTGCGCTTTGGGGTGTTTCCTGTCGCCGGCGCTAGGCCTACCCACGCAAGTGAGGTATCATTTTTATCGGGAGACTTGGGGGAACGCTGGGTGGAAGGAGATTTGTAGCTCCTCTAAGATTCCAGAACTTTCTGCCACAGAAATGTGAGGAACATGTGTTTTTTTATCCAAATTTTGAGGTTTGCAAAGGATTCTGGGTAACAGAACCTGGTCCGAGCCCCACAAGTCACCCCTCCTTGGATTCCCCTAGGTCTCTAGTTTTCAGAAATGCACAGGTTTGGTAGGTTTCCCTAGGTGCCGGCTGAGCTAGAGGCCAAAATCTACAGGTAGGCACTTCGCAAAAAACACCTCTGTTTTTTTCCAAAATTTAGGATGTGTCCACGTTGCGCTTTGGGGTGTTTCCTGTCGCCGGCGCTAGGCCTACCCACGCAAGTGAGGTATCATTTTTATCGGGAGACTTGGGGGAACGCTGGGTGGAAGGAAATTTGTAGCTCCTCTCAGATTCCAGAACTTTCTGCCACAGAAATTTGAGGGACATGTGTTTTTTTAGCCAAATTTTGAGGTTTGCAAAGGATTCTGGGTAACAGAACCTGGTCCGAGCCCCGCAAGTCACCCCTCCTTGGATTCCGCTAGGTCTCTAGTTTTCAGAAACGCACAGGTTTGGTAGGTTTCCCTAGGTGCCGGCTGAGCTAGAGGCCAAAATCTACAGGTAGGCACTTCGCAAAAAGCACCTCTGTTTTTTTCCAAAATGTAGGATGTGTCCACGTTGCGCTTTGGGGTGTTTCCTGTCGCCGGCGCTAGGCCTACCCACGCAAGTGAGGTATCATTTTTATCGGGATACTTGGGGGAACGCTGGGTGGAAGGAAATTTGTAGCTCCTCTCAGATTCCAGAACTTTATGCCACAGAAATGAGAGGGATATGTGTTTTTTTAGCTAAATTTTGAGATTTGCAAAGGATTCTGGGTAACAGAACCTGGTCCGAGCCCCGCAAGTCACCCCTCCTTGGATTCCTCTAGGTCTCTAGTTTTCAGAAATGCACAGGTTTAGTAGGTTTCCCTAGGTGCCGGCTGAGCTAGAGGCCAAAATCTACAGGTAGGCACTTCGCAAAAAACACCTCCGTTTTTTTCCAAAATTTAGGATGTGTCCACGTTGCGCTTTGGGGTGTTTCCTGTCGCCGGCGCTAGGCCTACCCACGCAAGTGAGGTATCATTTTTATCGGGAGACTTGGGGGAACGCTGGGTGGAAGGAGATTTGTAGCTCCTCTCAGATTCCAGAACTTTCTGCCACAGAAATGTGAGGAACATGTGTTTTTTTAGCCAAATTTTGAGGTTTGCAAAGGATTCTGGGTAACAGAACCTGGTCCGAGCACCGCAAGTGACCCCTCCTTGGATTCCCCTAGGTCTCTAGTTTTCAGAAATGCACAGGTTTGGTAGGTTTCCCTAGGTGCCGGCTGAGCTAGAGGCCAAAATCTACAGGTAGGCACTTCGCAAAAAACACCTCTGTTTTTTTCCAAAATTTAGGATGTGTCCACGTTGCGCTTTGGGGTGTTTCCTGTCGCCGGCGCTAGGCCTACCCACGCAAGTGAGGTATCATTTTTATCGGGAGACTTGGGGGAACGCTGGGTGGAAGGAAATTTGTAACTCCTCTCAGATTCCTGAACTTTCTGCCACAGAAATGTGAGGAACATGTGTTTTTTTAGCCAAATTTTGAGGTTTGCAAAGGATTCTGGGTAACAGAACCTGGTCCGAGCCCCGCAAGTCACCCATCCTTGGATTCCGCTAGGTCTCTAGTTTTCAGAAACGCACAGGTTTGGTAGGTTTCCCTAGGTGCCGGCTGAGCTAGAGGCCAAAATCTACAGGTAGGCACTTCGCAAACAACACCTCTGTTTTTTTCCAAAATGTAGGATGTGTCCACGTTGCGCTTTGGGGTGTTTCCTGTCGCCGGCGCTAGGCCTACCCACGCAAGTGAGGTATCATTTTTATCGGGATACTTGGGGGAACGCTGGGTGGAAGGAAATTTGTAGCTCCTCTCAGATTCCAGAACTTTCTGCCACAGAAATGAGAGGGATATGTGTTTTTTTAGCTAAATTTTGAGATTTGCAAAGGATTCTGGGTAACAGAACCTGGTCCGAGCCCCGCAAGTCACCCCTCCTTGGATTCCCCTAGGTCTCTAGTTTTCAGAAATGCACAGGTTTGGTAGGTTTCCCTAGGTGCCGGCTGATCTAGAGGTCAAAATCTACAGGTAGGCACTTCGCAAACAACACCTCTGTTTTTTTCCAAAATGTAGGATGTGTCCACGTTGCGCTTTGGGGTGTTTCCTGTCGCCGGCGCTAGGCCTACCCACGCAAGTGAGGTATCATTTTTATCGGGAGACTTGGGGGAACGCTGGGTGGAAGGAAATTTGTAGCTCCTCCCAGATTCCAGAACTTTCTGCCACAGAAATGTGAGGGACATGTGTTTTTTTAGTCAAATTTTGAGTTTTGCAAAGGATTCTGGATAACAGAACCTGGTCCGAGCCCCGCAAGTCACCCCTCCTTGGATTCCCCTAGGTCTCTAGTTTTCAGAAATGCACAGGTTTGGTAGGTTTCCCTAGGTGCCGGCTGAGCTAGAGGCCAAAATCTACAGGTAGGCACTTCGCAAACAACACCTCTGTTTTTTTCCAAAATTTAGGATGTGTCCACGTTGCGCTTTGGGCTGTTTCCTGTCGCCGGCGCTAGGTCTACCCACACAAGTGAGGTATCATTTTTATCGGGAGACTTGGTGGAACGCTGGGCGGAAGGAAATTTGTAGCTCCTCTCAGATTCCAGAACTTTCTGCCACAGAAATGTGAGGAACATGTGTTTTTTTAGCCAAATTTTGAGGTTTGCAAAGGATTCTGGGTAACAGAACCTGGTCTGAGCCCCGCAAGTCACCCCTCCTTGGATTCCCCTAGGTCTCTAGTTTTCAGAAATGTACAGGTTTGGTAGGTTTCCCTAGGTGCCGGCTGAGCTAGAGGCCAAAATCTACAGGTAGGCACTTCGCAAAAAACACCTCCGTTTTTTTCCAAAATTTAGGCTGTGTCCACGTTGCGCTTTGGGGTGTTTCCTGTTGCCGGCGCTAGGCCTACCCACGCAAGTGAGGTATCATTTTTATCGGGAGACTTCGGGGAACGCTGGGTGGAAGGAAATTTGTAGCTCCTCTCAGATTCCAGAACTTTCTGCCACAGAAATGTGAGGGACATGTGTTTTTTTAGCCAAATTTTGAGGTTTGCAAAGGATTCTGGGTAACAGAACCTGGTCCGAGCCCCGCAAGTCACCCCTCCTTGGATTCCGCTAGGTCTCTAGTTTTCAGAAACGCACAGGTTTGGTAGGTTTCCCTAGGTGCCGGCTGAGCTAGAGGCCAAAATCTACAGGTAGGCACTTCGCAAAAAACACCTCTGTTTTTTTCCAAAATGTAGCATTTGTCCACGTTGCGCTTTGGGGTGTTTCCTGTCGCCGGCGCTAGGCCTACCCACGCAAGTGAGGTATCATTTTTATCGGGAGACTTGGGGGAACGCTGGGTGGAAGGAGATTTGTAGCTCCTCTCAGATTCCAGAACTTTCTGCCACAGAAATGTGAGGAACATGTGTTTTTTTTGCCAAATTTTGAGGTTTGCAAAGGATTCTGGGTAACAGAACCTGGTCCGAGCCCCGCAAGTCACCCCTCCTTGGATTCCGCTAGGTCTCTAGTTTTCAGAAACGCACAGGTTTGGTAGGTTTCCCTAGGTGCCGGCTGAGCTAGAGGCCAAAATCTACAGGTAGGCACTTCGCAAAAAACACCTCTGTTTTTTTCCAAAATGTAGGATGTGTCCACGTTGCGCTTTGGGGTGTTTCCTGTCGCCGGCACTAGGCCTACCCACGCAAGTGAGGTATCATTTTTATCGGGATACTTGGGGGAACGCTGGGTGGAAGGAAATTTGTAGCTCCTCTCAGATTCCAGAACTTTCTGCCACAGAAATGAGAGGGATATGTGTTTTTTTAGCTAAATTTTGAGATTTGCAAAGGATTCTGGGTAACAGAACCTGGTCCGAGCCCCGCAAGTCACCCCTCCTTGGATTCCTCTAGGTCTCTAGTTTTCAGAAATGCACAGGTTTGGTAGGTTTCCCTAGGTGCCGGCTGAGCTAGAGGCCAAAATCTACAGGTAGGCACTTCGCAAAAAACACCTCCGTTTTTTTCCAAAATTTAGGATGTGTCCACGTTGCGCTTTGGGGTGTTTCCTGTCGCCGGCGCTAGGCCTACCCACGCAAGTGAGGTATCATTTTTATCGGGCGACTTGGGGGAACGCTGGGTGGAAGGAGATTTGTAGCTCCTCTCAGATTCCAGAACTTTCTGCCACAGAAATGTGAGGAACATGTGTTTTTTTAGCCAAATTTTGAGGTTTGCAAATGATTCTGGGTAACAGAACCTGGTCCGAGCCCCGCAAGTCACCCCTCCTTGGATTCCCCTAGGTCTCTAGTTTTCAGAAATGCACAGGTTTGGTAGGTTTCCCTAGGTGCCGGCTGAGCTAGAGGCCAAAATCTACAGGTAGGCACTTCACAAAAAACACCTCTGTTTTTTTCCAAAATTTAGGATGTGTCCACGTTGCGCTTTGGGGTGTTTCCTGTCGCCGGCGCTAGGCCTACCCACGCAAGTGAGGTATCATTTTTATCGGGAGACTTGGGGGAACGCTGGGTGGACGGAAATTTGTAACTCCTCTCAGATTCCTGAACTTTCTGCCACAGAAATGTGAGGAACATGTGTTTTTTTAGCCAAATTTTGAGGTTTGCAAAGGATTCTGGGTAACAGAACCTGGTCCGAGCCCCGCAAGTCACCCCTCCTTGGATTCCCCTAGGTCTCTAGTTTTCAGAAATGCACAGGTTTGGTAGGTTTCCCTAGGTGCCGGCTGAGCTAGAGGCCAAAATCTACAGGTAGGCACTTCGCAAAAAACACCTCTGTTTTTTTCCAAAATTTAGGATGTGTCCACGTTGCGCTTTTGGGTGTTTCCTGTCGCCGGCGCTAGGCCTACCCACGCAAGTGAGGTATCATTTTTATCGGGAGACTTGGGGGAACGCTGGGTGGAAGGAAATTTGTAGCTCCTCTCAGATTCCAGAACTTTCTGCCACAGAAATGTGAGGAACATGTGTTTTTTTAGCCAAATTTTGAGGTTTGCAAAGGATTCTGGGTAACAGAACCTGGTCCGAGCCCCGCAAGTCACCCCTCCTTGGATTCCCCTAGGTCTCTAGTTTTCAGAAATGCACAGGTTTGGTAGGTTTCCCTAGGTGCCGGCTGAGCTAGAGGCCAAAATCTACAGGTAGGCACTTCGCAAACAACACCTCTGTTTTTTTCCAAAATTTAGGATGTGTCCACGTTGCGCTTTGGGGTGTTTCCTGTCGCCGGCACTAGGTCTACCCACACAAGTGAGGTATCATTTTTATCGGGAGACTTGGGGGAACGGTGGGCGGAAGGAAATTTGTAGCTCCTCTCAGATTCCAGAACTTTCTGCCACAGAAATGTGAGGAACATGTGTTTTTTTAGCCAAATTTTGAGGTTTGCAAAGGATTCTGGGTAACAGAACCTGGTCTGAGCCCCGCAAGTCACCCCTCCTTGGATTCCCCTAGGTCTCTAGTTTTCAGAAATGCACAGGTTTGGTAGGTTTCCCTAGGTGCCGGCTGAGCTAGAGGCCAAAATCTACAGGTAGGCACTTCGCAAAAAACACCTCTGTTTTTTTCCAAAATTTAGGATGTGTCCACGTTGCGCTTTTGGGTGTTTCCTGTCGCCGGCGCTAGGCCTACCCACGCAAGTGAGGTATCATTTTTATCGGGAGACTTGGGGGAACGCTGGGTGGAAGGAGATTTGTAGCTCCTCTCAGATTCCAGAACTTTCTGCCACAGAAATGTGAGGAACATGTGTTTTTTTAGCCAAATTTTGAGGTTTGCAAAGGATTCTGGGTAACAGAACCTGGTCCGAGCCCCGCAAGTCACCCCTCCTTGGATTCCCCTAGGTCTCTAGTTTTCAGAAATGCACAGGTTTGGTAGGTTTCCCTAGGTGCCGGCTGAGCTAGAGGCCAAAATCTACAGGTAGGCACTTCGCAAAAAACACCTCTGTTTTTTTCCAAAATTTAGGATGTGTCCACGTTGCGCTTTTGGGTGTTTCCTGTCGCCGGCACTAGGTCTACCCACACAAGTGAGGTATCATTTTTATCGGGAGACTTGGGGGAACGCTGGGTGGAAGGAAATTTGTAGCTCCTCTCAGATTCCAGAACTTTCTGCCACAGAAATGTGGGGAACATGTGTTTTTTTAGCCAAATTTTGAGGTTTGCAAAGGATTCTGGGTAACAGAACCTGGTCCGAGCCCCGCAAGTCACCCCTCCTTGGATTCCCCTAGGTCTCTAGTTTTCAGAAATGCACAGGTTTGGTAGGTTTCCCTAGGTGCCGGCTGAGCTAGAGGCCAAAATCTACAGGTAGGCACTTCGCAAACAACACCTCTGTTTTTTTCCAAAATTTAGGATGTGTCCACGTTGCGCTTTGGGGTGTTTCCTGTCGCCGGCGCTAGGTCTACCCACACAAGTGAGGTATCATTTTTATCGGGAGACTTGGGGGAACGCTGGGCGGAAGGAAATTTGTAGCTCCTCTCAGATTCCAGAACTTTCTGCCACAGAAATGTGAGGAACATGTGTTTTTTTAGCCAAATTTTGAGGTTTGCAAAGGATTCTGGGTAACAGAACCTGGTCTGAGCCCCGCAAGTCATCCCTCCTTGGATTCCCCTAGGTCTCTAGTTTTCAGAAATGTACAGGTTTGGTAGGTTTCCCTAGGTGCCGGCTGAGCTAGAGGCCAAAATCTACAGGTAGGCACTTCGCAAAAAACACCTCCGTTTTTTTCCAAAATTTAGGATGTGTCCACGTTGCGCTTTGGGGTGTTTCCTGTCGCCGGCGCTAGGCCTACCCACGCAAGTGAGGTATCATTTTTATCGGGAGACTTGGGGGAACGCTGGGTGGAAGGAGATTTGTAGCTCCTCTCAGATTCCAGAACTTTCTGCCACAGAAATGTGAGGAACATGTGTTTTTTTAGCCAAATTTTGAGGTTTGCAAAGGATTCTGGGTAACAGAACCTGGTCCGAGCCCCGCAAGTCACCCCTCCTTGGATTCCCCTAGGTCTCTAGTTTTCAGAAATGCACAGGTTTGGTAGGTTTCCCTAGGTGCCGGCTGAGCTAGAGGCCAAAATCTACAGGTAGGCACTTCGCAAAAAACACCTCTGTTTTTTTCCAAAATTTAAGATGTGTCCACGTTGCGCTTTGGGATGTTTCCTGTCGCCGGCGCTAGGCCTACCCACGCAAGTGAGGTATCATTTTTATCGGGAGACTTGGGGGAACGCTGGGTGGAAGGAAATTTGTAGGTCCTCTCAGATTCCAGAACTTTCTGCCACAGAAATGTGAGGGACATGTGTTTTTTTAGTCAAATTTTGAGGTTTGCAAAGGATTCTGGGTAACAGAACCTGGTCCGAGCCCCGCATGTCACCCCTCCTTGGATTCCCCTAGGTCTCTAGTTTTCAGAAATGCACAGGTTTGGTAGGTTTCCCTAGGTGCCGGCTGAGCTAGAGGCCAAAATCTACAGGTAGGCACTTCGCAAAAAACACCTCCGTTTTTTTCCAAAATTTAGGATGTGTCCACGTTGCGCTTTGGGGTGTTTCCTGTCGCCGGCGCTAGGCCTACCCACGCAAGTGAGGTATCATTTTTATCAGGAGACTTGGGGGAACGCTGGGTGGAAGGAGATTTGTAGCTCCTCTCAGATTCCAGAACTTTCTGCCACAGAAATGTGAGGAACATGTGTTTTTTTAGCCAAATTTTGAGGTTTGCAAAGGATTCTGGGTAACAGAACCTGGTCCGAGCCCCGCAAGTCACCCCTCCTTGGATTCCGCTAGGTCTCTAGTTTTCAGAAACGCACAGGTTTGGTAGGTTTCCCTAGGTGTCGGCTGAGCTAGAGGCCAAAATCTACAGGTAGGCACTTCGCAAAAAACACCTCTGTTTTTTTCCAAAATGTAGGATGTGTCCACGTTGCGCTTTGGGGTGTTTCCTGTCGCCGGCGCTAGGCCTACCCACGCAAGTGAGGTATCATTTTTATCGGGATACTTGGGGGAACGCTGGGTGGAAGGAGATTTGTAGCTCCTCTCAGATTCCAGAACTTTCTGCCACAGAAATGTGAGGAACATGTGTTTTTTTAGCCAAATTTTGAGGTTTGCAAAGGATTCTGGGTAACAGAACCTGGTCCGAGCCCCGCAAGTCACCCCTCCTTGGATTCCCCTAGGTCTCTAGTTTTCAGAAATGCACAGGTTTGGTAGGTTTCCCTAGGTGCCGGCTGAGCTAGAGGCCAAAATCTACAGGTAGGCACTTCGCAAAAAACACCTCCGTTTTTTTCCAAAATTTAGGATGTGTCCACGTTGCGCTTTGGGGTGTTTCCTGTCGCCGGCGCTAGGCCTACCCACGCAAGTGAGGTATCATTTTTATCGGGAGACTTGGGGGAACGCTGGGTGGAAGGAGATTTGTAGCTCCTCTCAGATTCCAGAACTTTCTGCCACAGAAATGTGAGGAACATGTGTTTTTTTAGCCAAATTTTGAGGTTTGCAAAGGATTCTGGGTAACAGAACCTGGTCCGAGCACCGCAAGTGACCCCTCCTTGGATTCCCCTAGGTCTCTAGTTTTCAGAAATGCACCGGTTTGGTAGGTTTCCCTAGGTGCCGGCTGAGCTAGAGGCCAAAATCTACAGGTAGGCACTTCGCAAAAAACACCTCTGTTTTTTTCCAAAATTTAGGATGTGTCCACGTTGCGCTTTGGGGTGTTTCCTGTCGCCGGCGCTAGGCCTACCCACGCAAGTGAGGTATCATTTTTATCGGGAGACTTGGGGGAACGCTGGGTGGAAGGAAATTTGTAACTCCTCTCAGATTCCTGAACTTTCTGCCACAGAAATGTGAGGAACATGTGTTTTTTTAGCCAAATTTTGAGGTTTGCAAAGGATTCTGGGTAACAGAACCTGGTCCGAGCCCCGCAAGTCACCCATCCTTGGATTCCGCTAGGTCTCTAGTTTTCAGAAACGCACAGGTTTGGTAGGTTTCCCTAGGTGCCGGCTGAGCTAGAGGCCAAAATCTACAGGTAGGCACTTCGCAAACAACACCTCTGTTTTTTTCCAAAATGTAGGATGTGTCCACGTTGCGCTTTGGGGTGTTTCCTGTCGCCGGCGCTAGGCCTACCCACGCAAGTGAGGTATCATTTTTATCGGGATACTTGGGGGAACGCTGGGTGGAAGGAAATTTGTAGCTCCTCTCAGATTCCAGAACTTTCTGCCACAGAAATGAGAGGGATATGTGTTTTTTTAGCTAAATTTTGAGATTTGCAAAGGATTCTGGGTAACAGAACCTGGTCCGAGCCCCGCAAGTCACCCCTCCTTGGATTCCCCTAGGTCTCTAGTTTTCAGAAATGCACAGGTTTGGTAGGTTTCCCTAGGTGCCGGCTGATCTAGAGGTCAAAATCTACAGGTAGGCACTTCGCAAACAACACCTCTGTTTTTTTCCAAAATGTAGGATGTGTCCACGTTGCGCTTTGGGGTGTTTCCTGTCGCCGGCGCTAGGCCTACCCACGCAAGTGAGGTATCATTTTTATCGGGAGACTTGGGGGAACGCTGGGTGGAAGGAAATTTGTAGCTCCTCCCAGATTCCAGAACTTTCTGCCACAGAAATGTGAGGGACATGTGTTTTTTTAGTCAAATTTTGAGTTTTGCAAAGGATTCTGGATAACAGAACCTGGTCCGAGCCCCGCAAGTCACCCCTCCTTGGATTCCCCTAGGTCTCTAGTTTTCAGAAATGCACAGGTTTGGTAGGTTTCCCTAGGTGCCGGCTGAGCTAGAGGCCAAAATCTACAGGTAGGCACTTCGCAAACAACACCTCTGTTTTTTTCCAAAATTTAGGATGTGTCCACGTTGCGCTTTGGGCTGTTTCCTGTCGCCGGCGCTAGGTCTACCCACACAAGTGAGGTATCATTTTTATCGGGAGACTTGGTGGAACGCTGGGCGGAAGGAAATTTGTAGCTCCTCTCAGATTCCATAACTTTCTGCCACAGAAATGTGAGGAACATGTGTTTTTTTAACCAAATTTTGAGGTTTGCAAAGGATTCTGGGTAACAGAACCTGGTCTGAGCCCCGCAAGTCACCCCTCCTTGGATTCCCCTAGGTCTCTAGTTTTCAGAAATGTACAGGTTTGGTAGGTTTCCCTAGGTGCCGGCTGAGCTAGAGGCCAAAATCTACAGGTAGGCACTTCGCAAAAAACACCTCCGTTTTTTTCCAAAATTTAGGATGTGTCCACGTTGCGCTTTGGGGTGTTTCCTGTTGCCGGCGCTAGGCCTACCCACGCAAGTGAGGTATCATTTTTATCGGGAGACTTCGGGGAACGCTGGGTGGAAGGAGATTTGTAGCTCCTCTCAGATTCCAGAACTTTCTGCCACAGAAATGTGAGGAACATGTGTTTTTTTAGCCAAATTTTGAGGTTTGCAAAGGATTCTGGGTAACAGAACCTGGTCCGAGCCCCGCAAGTCACCCCTCCTTGGATTCCCCTAGGTCTCTAGTTTTCAGAAATGCACAGGTTTGGTAGGTTTCCCTAGGTGCCGGCTGAGCTAGAGGCCAAAATCTACAGGTAGGCACTTCGCAAAAAACACCTCTGTTTTTTTCCAAAATTTAGGATGTGTCCACGTTGCGCTTTGGGGTGTTTCCTGTCGCCGGCGCTAGGCCTACCCACGCAAGTGAGGTATCATTTTTATCGGGAGACTTGGGGGAACGCTGGGTGGAAGGAAATTTGTAGCTCCTCTCAGATTCCAGAACTTTCTGCCACAGAAATGTGAGGGACATGTGTTTTTTTAGCCAAATTTTGAGGTTTGCAAAGGATTCTGGGTAACAGAACCTGGTCCGAGCCCCGCAAGTCACCCCTCCTTGGATTCCGCTAGGTCTCTAGTTTTCAGAAACGCACAGGTTTGGTAGGTTTCCCTAGGTGCCGGCTGAGCTAGAGGCCAAAATCTACAGGTAGGCACTTCGCAAAAAACACCTCTGTTTTTTTCCAAAATGTAGCATTTGTCCACGTTGCGCTTTGGGGTGTTTCCTGTCGCCGGCGCTAGGCCTACCCACGCAAGTGAGGTATCATTTTTATCGGGAGACTTGGGGGAACGCTGGGTGGAAGGATATTTGTAGCTCCTCTCAGATTCCAGAACTTTCTGCCACAGAAATGTGAGGAACATGTGTTTTTTTAGCCAAATTTTGAGGTTTGCAAAGGATTCTGGGTAACAGAACCTGGTCCGAGCCCCGCAAGTCACCCCTCCTTGGATTCCGCTAGGTCTCTAGTTTTCAGAAACGCACAGGTTTGGTAGGTTTCCCTAGGTGCCGGCTGAGCTAGAGGCCAAAATCTACAGGTAGGCACTTCGCAAAAAACACCTCTGTTTTTTTCCAAAATGTAGGATGTGTCCACGTTGCGCTTTGGGGTGTTTCCTGTCGCCGGCACTAGGCCTACCCATGCAAGTGAGGTATCATTTTTATCGGGATACTTGGGGGAACGCTGGGTGGAAGGAAATTTGTAGCTCCTCTCAGATTCCAGAACTTTCTGCCACAGAAATGAGAGGGATATGTGTTTTTTTAGCTAAATTTTGAGATTTGCAAAGGATTCTGGGTAACAGAACCTGGTCCGAGCCCCGCAAGTCACCCCTCCTTGGATTCCTCTAGGTCTCTAGTTTTCAGAAATGCACAGGTTTGGTAGGTTTCCCTAGGTGCCGGCTGAGCTAGAGGCCAAAATCTACAGGTAGGCACTTCGCAAAAAACACCTCCGTTTTTTTCCAAAATTTAGGATGTGTCCACGTTGCGCTTTGGGGTGTTTCCTGTCGCCGGCGCTAGGCCTACCCACGCAAGTGAGGTATCATTTTTATCGGGAGACTTGGGGGAACGCTGGGTGGAAGGAGATTTGTAGCTCCTCTCAGATTCCAGAACTTTCTGCCACAGAAATGTGAGGAACATGTGTTTTTTTAGCCAAATTTTGAGGTTTGCAAATGATTCTGGGTAACAGAACCTGGTCCGAGCCCCGCAAGTCACCCCTCCTTGGATTCCCCTAGGTCTCTAGTTTTCAGAAATGCACAGGTTTGGTAGGTTTCCCTAGGTGCCGGCTGAGCTAGAGGCCAAAATCTACAGGTAGGCACTTCGCAAAAAACACCTCTGTTTTTTTCCAAAATTTAGGATGTGTCCACGTTGCGCTTTGGGGTGTTTCCTGTCGCCGGCGCTAGGCCTACCCACGCAAGTGAGGTATCATTTTTATCGGGAGACTTGGGGGAACGCTGGGTGGACGGAAATTTGTAACTCCTCTCAGATTCCTGAACTTTCTGCCACAGAAATGTGAGGAACATGTGTTTTTTTAGCCAAATTTTGAGGTTTGCAAAGGATTCTGGGTAACAGAACCTGGTCCGAGCCCCGCAAGTCACCCCTCCTTGGATTCCCCTAGGTCTCTAGTTTTCAGAAATGCACAGGTTTGGTAGGTTTCCCTAGGTGCCGGCTGAGCTAGAGGCCAAAATCTACAGGTAGGCACTTCGCAAAAAACACCTCTGTTTTTTTCCAAAATTTAGGATGTGTCCACGTTGCGCTTTTGGGTGTTTCCTGTCGCCGGCGCTAGGCCTACCCACGCAAGTGAGGTATCATTTTTATCGGGAGACTTGGGGGAACGCTGGGTGGAAGGAAATTTGTAGCTCCTCTCAGATTCCAGAACTTTCTGCCACAGAAATGTGAGGAACATGTGTTTTTTTAGCCAAATTTTGAGGTTTGCAAAGGATTCTGGGTAACAGAACCTGGTCCGAGCCCCGCAAGTCACCCCTCCTTGGATTCCCCTAGGTCTCTAGTTTTCAGAAATGCACAGGTTTGGTAGGTTTCCCTAGGTGCCGGCTGAGCTAGAGGCCAAAATCTACAGGTAGGCACTTTGCAAACAACACCTCTGTTTTTTTCCAAAATTTAGGATGTGTCCACGTTGCGCTTTGGGGTGTTTCCTGTCGCCGGCACTAGGTCTACCCACACAAGTGAGGTATCATTTTTATCGGGAGACTTGGGGGAACGCTGGGCGGAAGGAAATTTGTAGCTCCTCTCAGATTCCAGAACTTTCTGCCACAGAAATGTGAGGAACAAGTGTTTTTTTAGCCAAATTTTGAGGTTTGCAAAGGATTCTGGGTAACAGAACCTGGTCTGAGCCCCGCAAGTCACCCCTCCTTGGATTCCCCTAGGTCTCTAGTTTTCAGAAATGTACAGGTTTGGTAGGTTTCCCTAGGTGCCGGCTGAGCTAGAGGCCAAAATCTACAGGTAGGCACTTCGCAAAAAACACCTCCGTTTTTTTCCAAAATTTAGGATGTGTCCACGTTGCGCTTTGGGGTGTTTCCTGTCGCCGGCGCTAGGCCTACCCACGCAAGTGAGGTATCATTTTTATCGGGAGACTTGGGGGAACGCTGGGTGGAAGGAGATTTGTAGCTCCTCTCAGATTCCAGAACTTTCTGCCACAGAAATGTGAGGAACATGTGTTTTTTTAGCCAAATTTTGAGGTTTGCAAAGGATTCTGGGTAACAGAACCTGGTCCGAGCCCCGCAAGTCACCCCTCCTTGGATTGCCCTAGGTCTCTAGTTTTCAGAAATGCACAGGTTTGGTAGGTTTCCCTAGGTGCCGGCTGAGCTAGAGGCCAAAATCTACAGGTAGGCACTTCGCAAAAAACACCTCTGTTTTTTTCCAAAATTTAGGATGTGTCCACGTTGCGCTTTTGGGTGTTTCCTGTCGCCGGCGCTAGGCCTACCCACGCAAGTGAGGTATCATTTTTATCGGGAGACTTGGGGGAACGCTGGGTGGAAGGAAATTTGTAGCTCCTCTCAGATTCCAGAACTTTCTGCCACAGAAATGTGAGGAACATGTGTTTTTTTAGCCAAATTTTGAGGTTTGCAAAGGATTCTGGGTAACAGAACCTGGTCCGAGCCCCGCAAGTCACCCCTCCTTGGATTCCCCTAGGTCTCTAGTTTTCAGAAATGCACAGGTTTGGTAGGTTTCCCTAGGTGCCGGCTGAGCTAGAGGCCAAAATCTACAGGTAGGCACTTCGCAAACAACACCTCTGTTTTTTTCCAAAATTTAGGATGTGTCCACGTTGCGCTTTGGGGTGTTTCCTGTCGCCGGCGCTAGGTCTACCCACACAAGTGAGGTATCATTTTTATCGGGAGACTTGGGGGAACGCTGGGCGGAAGGAAATTTGTAGCTCCTCTCAGATTCCAGAACTTTCTGCCACAGAAATGTGAGGAACATGTGTTTTTTTAGCCAAATTTTGAGGTTTGCAAAGGATTCTGGGTAACAGAACCTGGTCTGAGCCCCGCAAGTCACCCCTCCTTGGATTCCCCTAGGTCTCTAGTTTTCAGAAATGTACAGGTTTGGTAGGTTTCCCTAGGTGCCGGCTGAGCTAGAGGCCAAAATCTACAGGTAGGCACTTCGCAAAAAACACCTCCGTTTTTTTCCAAAATTTAGGATGTGTCCACGTTGCGCTTTGGGGTGTTTCCTGTCGCCGGCGCTAGGCCTACCCACGCAAGTGAGGTATCATTTTTATCGGGAGACTTGGGGGAACGCTGGGTGGAAGGAGATTTGTAGCTCCTCTCAGATTCCAGAACTTTCTGCCACAGAAATGTGAGGAACATGTGTTTTTTTAGCCAAATTTTGAGGTTTGCAAAGGATTCTGGGTAACAGAACCTGGTCCGAGCCCCGCAAGTCACCCCTCCTTGGATTGCCCTAGGTCTCTAGTTTTCAGAAATGCACAGGTTTGGTAGGTTTCCCTAGGTGCCGGCTGAGCTAGAGGCCAAAATCTACAGGTAGGCACTTCGCAAAAAACACCTCTGTTTTTTTCCAAAATTTAGGATGTGTCCACGTTGCGCTTTTGGGTGTTTCCTGTCGCCGGCGCTAGGCCTACCCACGCAAGTGAGGTATCATTTTTATCGGGAGACTTGGGGGAACGCTGGGTGGAAGGAAATTTGTAGCTCCTCTCAGATTCCAGAACTTTCTGCCACAGAAATGTGAGGAACATGTGTTTTTTTAGCCAAATTTTGAGGTTTGCAAAGGATTCTGGGTAACAGAACCTGGTCCGAGCCCCGCAAGTCACCCCTCCTTGGATTCCCCTAGGTCTCTAGTTTTCAGAAATGCACAGGTTTGGTAGGTTTCCCTAGGTGCCGGCTGAGCTAGAGGCCAAAATCTACAGGTAGGCACTTCGCAAACAACACCTCTGTTTTTTTCCAAAATTTAGGATGTGTCCACGTTGCGCTTTGGGGTGTTTCCTGTCGCCGGCGCTAGGCCTACCCACGCAAGTGAGGTATCATTTTTATCGGGAGACTTGGGGGAACGCTGGGTGGACGGAAATTTGTAACTCCTCTCAGATTCCTGAACTTTCTGCCACAGAAATGTGAGGAACATGTGTTTTTTTAGCCAAATTTTGAGGTTTGCAAAGGATTCTGGGTAACAGAACCTGGTCCGAGCCCCGCAAGTCACCCCTCCTTGGATTCCCCTAGGTCTCTAGTTTTCAGAAATGCACAGGTTTGGTAGGTTTCCCTAGGTGCCGGCTGAGCTAGAGGCCAAAATCTACAGGTAGGCACTTCGCAAAAAACACCTCTGTTTTTTTCCAAAATTTAGGATGTGTCCACGTTGCGCTTTTGGGTGTTTCCTGTCGCCGGCGCTAGGCCTACCCACGCAAGTGAGGTATCATTTTTATCGGGAGACTTGGGGGAACGCTGGGTGGAAGGAAATTTGTAGCTCCTCTCAGATTCCAGAACTTTCTGCCACAGAAATGTGAGGAACATGTGTTTTTTTAGCCAAATTTTGAGGTTTGCAAAGGATTCTGGGTAACAGAACCTGGTCCGAGCCCCGCAAGTCACCCCTCCTTGGATTCCCCTAGGTCTCTAGTTTTCAGAAATGCACAGGTTTGGTAGGTTTCCCTAGGTGCCGGCTGAGCTAGAGGCCAAAATCTACAGGTAGGCACTTCGCAAACAACACCTCTGTTTTTTTCCAAAATTTAGGATGTGTCCACGTTGCGCTTTGGGGTGTTTCCTGTCGCCGGCACTAGGTCTACCCACACAAGTGAGGTATCATTTTTATCGGGAGACTTGGGGGAACGCTGGGCGGAAGGAAATTTGTAGCTCCTCTCAGATTCCAGAACTTTCTGCCACAGAAATGTGAGGAACAAGTGTTTTTTTAGCCAAATTTTGAGGTTTGCAAAGGATTCTGGGTAACAGAACCTGGTCTGAGCCCCGCAAGTCACCCCTCCTTGGATTCCCCTAGGTCTCTAGTTTTCAGAAATGTACAGGTTTGGTAGGTTTCCCTAGGTGCCGGCTGAGCTAGAGGCCAAAATCTACAGGTAGGCACTTCGCAAAAAACACCTCCGTTTTTTTCCAAAATTTAGGATGTGTCCACGTTGCGCTTTGGGGTGTTTCCTGTCGCCGGCGCTAGGCCTACCCACGCAAGTGAGGTATCATTTTTATCGGGAGACTTGGGGGAACGCTGGGTGGAAGGAGATTTGTAGCTCCTCTCAGATTCCAGAACTTTCTGCCACAGAAATGTGAGGAACATGTGTTTTTTTAGCCAAATTTTGAGGTTTGCAAAGGATTCTGGGTAACAGAACCTGGTCCGAGCCCCGCAAGTCACCCCTCCTTGGATTGCCCTAGGTCTCTAGTTTTCAGAAATGCACAGGTTTGGTAGGTTTCCCTAGGTGCCGGCTGAGCTAGAGGCCAAAATCTACAGGTAGGCACTTCGCAAAAAACACCTCTGTTTTTTTCCAAAATTTAGGATGTGTCCACGTTGCGCTTTTGGGTGTTTCCTGTCGCCGGCGCTAGGCCTACCCACGCAAGTGAGGTATCATTTTTATCAGGAGACTTGGGGGAACGCTGGGTGGAAGGAAATTTGTAGCTCCTCTCAGATTCCAGAACTTTCTGCCACAGAAATGTGAGGAACATGTGTTTTTTTAGCCAAATTTTGAGGTTTGCAAAGGATTCTGGGTAACAGAACCTGGTCCGAGCCCCGCAAGTCACCCCTCCTTGGATTCCCCTAGGTCTCTAGTTTTCAGAAATGCACAGGTTTGGTAGGTTTCCCTAGGTGCCGGCTGAGCTAGAGGCCAAAATCTACAGGTAGGCACTTCGCAAACAACACCTCTGTTTTTTTCCAAAATTTAGGATGTGTCCACGTTGCGCTTTGGGGTGTTTCCTGTCGCCGGCGCTAGGTCTACCCACACAAGTGAGGTATCATTTTTATCGGGAGACTTGGGGGAACGCTGGGCGGAAGGAAATTTGTAGCTCCTCTCAGATTCCAGAACTTTCTGCCACAGAAATGTGAGGAACATGTGTTTTTTTAGCCAAATTTTGAGGTTTGCAAAGGATTCTGGGTAACAGAACCTGGTCTGAGCCCCGCAAGTCACCCCTCCTTGGATTCCCCTAGGTCTCTAGTTTTCAGAAATGTACAGGTTTGGTAGGTTTCCCTAGGTGCCGGCTGAGCTAGAGGCCAAAATCTACAGGTAGGCACTTCGCAAAAAACACCTCCGTTTTTTTCCAAAATTTAGGATGTGTCCACGTTGCGCTTTGGGGTGTTTCCTGTCGCCGGCGCTAGGCCTACCCACGCAAGTGAGGTATCATTTTTATCGGGAGACTTGGGGGAACGCTGGGTGGAAGGAGATTTGTAGCTCCTCTCAGATTCCAGAACTTTCTGCCACAGAAATGTGAGGAACATGTGTTTTTTTAGCCAAATTTTGAGGTTTGCAAAGGATTCTGGGTAACAGAACCTGGTCCGAGCCCCGCAAGTCACCCCTCCTTGGATTGCCCTAGGTCTCTAGTTTTCAGAAATGCACAGGTTTGGTAGGTTTCCCTAGGTGCCGGCTGAGCTAGAGGCCAAAATCTACAGGTAGGCACTTCGCAAAAAACACCTCTGTTTTTTTCCAAAATTTAGGATGTGTCCACGTTGCGCTTTTGGGTGTTTCCTGTCGCCGGCGCTAGGCCTACCCACGCAAGTGAGGTATCATTTTTATCGGGAGACTTGGGGGAACGCTGGGTGGAAGGAAATTTGTAGCTCCTCTCAGATTCCAGAACTTTCTGCCACAGAAATGTGAGGAACATGTGTTTTTTTAGCCAAATTTTGAGGTTTGCAAAGGATTCTGGGTAACAGAACCTGGTCCGAGCCCCGCAAGTCACCCCTCCTTGGATTCCCCTAGGTCTCTAGTTTTCAGAAATGCACAGGTTTGGTAGGTTTCCCTAGGTGCCGGCTGAGCTAGAGGCCAAAATCTACAGGTAGGCACTTCGCAAACAACACCTCTGTTTTTTTCCAAAATTTAGGATGTGTCCACGTTGCGCTTTGGGGTGTTTCCTGTCGCCGGCGCTAGGTCTACCCACACAAGTGAGGTATCATTTTTATCGGGAGACTTGGGGGAACGCTGGGCGGAAGGAAATTTGTAGCTCCTCTCAGATTCCAGAACTTTCTGCCACAGAAATGTGAGGAACATGTGTTTTTTTAGCCAAATTTTGAGGTTTGCAAAGGATTCTGGGTAACAGAACCTGGTCTGAGCCCCGCAAGTCATCCCTCCTTGGATTCCCCTAGGTCTCTAGTTTTCAGAAATGTACAGGTTTGGTAGGTTTCCCTAGGTGCCGGCTGAGCTAGAGGCCAAAATCTACAGGTAGGCACTTCGCAAAAAACACCTCCGTTTTTTTCCAAAATTTAGGATGTTTCCACGTTGCGCTTTGGGGTGTTTCCTGTCGCCGGCGCTAGGCCTACCCACGCAAGTGAGGTATCATTTTTATCGGGAGACTTGGGGGAACGCTGGGTGGAAGGAGATTTGTAGCTCCTCTCAGATTCCAGAACTTTCTGCCACAGAAATGTGAGGAACATGTGTTTTTTTAGCCAAATTTTGAGGTTTGCAAAGGATTCTGGGTAACAGAACCTGGTCCGAGCCCCGCAAGTCACCCCTCCTTGGATTCCCCTAGGTCTCTAGTTTTCAGAAATGCACAGGTTTGGTAGGTTTCCCTAGGTGCCGGCTGAGCTAGAGGCCAAAATCTACAGGTAGGCACTTCGCAAAAAACACCTCTGTTTTTTTCCAAAATTTAAGATGTGTCCACGTTGCGCTTTGGGGTGTTTCCTGTCGCCGGCGCTAGGCCTACCCACGCAAGTGAGGTATCATTTTTATCGGGAGACTTGGGGGAACGCTGGGTGGAAGGAAATTTGTAGCTCCTCTCAGATTCCAGAACTTTCTGCCACAGAAATGTGAGGGACATGTGTTTTTTTAGTCAAATTTTGAGGTTTGCAAAGGATTCTGGGTAACAGAACCTGGTCCGAGCCCCGCAAGTCACCCCTCCTTGGATTGCCCTAGGTCTCTAGTTTTCAGAAATGCACAGGTTTGGTAGGTTTCCCTAGGTGCCGGCTGAGCTAGAGGCCAAAATCTACAGGTAGGCACTTCGCAAAAAACACCTCTGTTTTTTTCCAAAATTTAGGATGTGTCCACGTTGCGCTTTTGGGTGTTTCCTGTCGCCGGCGCTAGGCCTACCCACGCAAGTGAGGTATCATTTTTATCGGGAGACTTGGGGGAACGCTGGGTGGAAGGAAATTTGTAGCTCCTCTCAGATTCCAGAACTTTCTGCCACAGAAATGTGAGGAACATGTGTTTTTTTAGCCAAATTTTGAGGTTTGCAAAGGATTCTGGGTAACAGAACCTGGTCCGAGCCCCGCAAGTCACCCCTCCTTGGATTCCCCTAGGTCTCTAGTTTTCAGAAATGCACAGGTTTGGTAGGTTTCCCTAGGTGCCGGCTGAGCTAGAGGCCAAAATCTACAGGTAGGCACTTCGCAAACAACACCTCTGTTTTTTTCCAAAATTTAGGATGTGTCCACGTTGCGCTTTGGGGTGTTTCCTGTCGCCGGCGCTAGGTCTACCCACACAAGTGAGGTATCATTTTTATCGGGAGACTTGGGGGAACGCTGGGCGGAAGGAAATTTGTAGCTCCTCTCAGATTCCAGAACTTTCTGCCACAGAAATGTGAGGAACATGTGTTTTTTTAGCCAAATTTTGAGGTTTGCAAAGGATTCTGGGTAACAGAACCTGGTCTGAGCCCCGCAAGTCATCCCTCCTTGGATTCCCCTAGGTCTCTAGTTTTCAGAAATGTACAGGTTTGGTAGGTTTCCCTAGGTGCCGGCTGAGCTAGAGGCCAAAATCTACAGGTAGGCACTTCGCAAAAAACACCTCCGTTTTTTTCCAAAATTTAGGATGTGTCCACGTTGCGCTTTGGGGTGTTTCCTGTCGCCGGCGCTAGGCCTACCCACGCAAGTGAGGTATCATTTTTATCGGGAGACTTGGGGGAACGCTGGGTGGAAGGAGATTTGTAGCTCCTCTCAGATTCCAGAACTTTCTGCCACAGAAATGTGAGGAACATGTGTTTTTTTAGCCAAATTTTGAGGTTTGCAAAGGATTCTGGGTAACAGAACCTGGTCCGAGCCCCGCAAGTCACCCCTCCTTGGATTCCCCTAGGTCTCTAGTTTTCAGAAATGCACAGGTTTGGTAGGTTTCCCTAGGTGCCGGCTGAGCTAGAGGCCAAAATCTACAGGTAGGCACTTCGCAAAAAACACCTCTGTTTTTTTCCAAAATTTAAGATGTGTCCACGTTGCGCTTTGGGGTGTTTCCTGTCGCCGGCGCTAGGCCTACCCACGCAAGTGAGGTATCATTTTTATCGGGAGACTTGGGGGAACGCTGGGTGGAAGGAAATTTGTAGCTCCTCTCAGATTCCAGAACTTTCTGCCACAGAAATGTGAGGGACATGTGTTTTTTTAGTCAAATTTTGAGGTTTGCAAAGGATTCTGGGTAACAGAACCTGGTCCGAGCCCCGCATGTCACCCCTCCTTGGATTCCCCTAGGTCTCTAGTTTTCAGAAATGCACAGGTTTGGTAGGTTTCCCTAGGTGCCGGCTGAGCTAGAGGCCAAAATCTACAGGTAGGCACTTCGCAAAAAACACCTCCGTTTTTTTCCAAAATTTAGGATGTGTCCACGTTGCGCTTTGGGGTGTTTCCTGTCGCCGGCGCTAGGCCTACCCACGCAAGTGAGGTATCATTTTTATCAGGAGACTTGGGGGAACCCTGGGTGGAAGGAGATTTGTAGCTCCTCTCAGATTCCAGAACTTTCTGCCACAGAAATGTGAGGAACATGTGTTTTTTTAGCCAAATTTTGAGGTTTGCAAAGGATTCTGGGTAACAGAACCTGGTCCGAGCCCCGCAAGTCACCCCTCCTTGGATTCCGCTAGGTCTCTAGTTTTCAGAAACGCACAGGTTTGGTAGGTTTCCCTAGGTGTCGGCTGAGCTAGAGGCCAAAATCTACAGGTAGGCACTTCGCAAAAAACACCTCTGTTTTTTTCCAAAATGTAGGATGTGTCCACGTTGCGCTTTGGGGTGTTTCCTGTCGCCGGCGCTAGGCCTACCCACGCAAGTGAGGTATCATTTTTATCGGGATACTTGGGGGAACGCTGGGTGGAAGGAGATTTGTAGCTCCTCTCAGATTCCAGAACTTTCTGCCACAGAAATGTGAGGAACATGTGTTTTTTTAGCCAAATTTTGAGGTTTGCAAAGGATTCTGGGTAACAGAACCTGGTCCGAGCCCCGCAAGTCACCCCTCCTTGGATTCCCCTAGGTCTCTAGTTTTCAGAAATGCACAGGTTTGGTAGGTTTCCCTAGGTGCCGGCTGAGCTAGAGGCCAAAATCTACAGGTAGGCACTTCGCAAAAAACACCTCTGTTTTTTTCCAAAATGTAGGATGTGTCCACGTTGCGCTTTGGGGTGTTTCCGGTCGCCGGCGCTAGGCCTACCCACGAAAGTGAGGTATCATTTTTATCGGGATACTTGGGGGAACGCTGGGTGGAAGGAAATTTGTAGCTCCTCTCAGATTCCAGAACTTTCTGCCACAGAAATGAGAGGGATATGTGTTTTTTTAGCTAAATTTTGAGATTTGCAAAGGATTCTGGGTAACAGAACCTTGTCCGAGCCCCGCAAGTCACCCCTCCTTGGATTCCCCTAGGTCTCTAGTTTTCAGAAATGCACAGGTTTGGTAGGTTTCCCTAGGTGCCGGCTGAGCTAGAGGCCAAAATCTACAGGTAGGCACTTCGCAAAAAACACCTCAGTTTTTTTCCAAAATTTAGGATGTGTCCACGTTGCGCTTTGGGGTGTTTCCTGTCGCCGGCGCTAGGCCTACCCACGCAAGTGAGGTATCATTTTTATCGGGAGACTTGGGGGAACGCTGGGTGGAAGGAGATTTGTAGCTCCTCTCAGATTCCAGAACTTTCTGCCACAGAAATGTGAGGAACATGTGTTTTTTTAGCCAAATTTTGAGGTTTGCAAAGGATTCTGGGTAACAGAACCTGGTCCGAGCCCCACAAGTCACCCCTCCTTGGATTCCCCTAGGTCTCTAGTTTTCAGAAATGCACAGGTTTGGTAGGTTTCCCTAGGTGCCGGCTGAGCTAGAGGCCAAAATCTACAGGTAGGCACTTCGCAAAAAACACCTCTGTTTTTTTCCAAAATTTAGGATGTGTCTACGTTGCGCTTTGGGGTGTTTCCTGTCGCCGGCGCTAGGCCTACCCACGCAAGTGAGGTATCATTTTTATCGGGAGACTTGGGGGAACGCTGGGTGGAAGGAAATTTGTAGCTCCTCTCAGATTCCAGAACTTTCTGCCACAGAAATTTGAGGGACATGTGTTTTTTTAGCCAAATTTTGAGGTTTGCAAAGGATTCTGGGTAACAGAACCTGGTCCGAGCCCCGCAAGTCACCCCTCCTTGGATTCCGCTAGGTCTCTAGTTTTCAGAAACGCACAGGTTTGGTAGGTTTCCCTAGGTGCCGGCTGAGCTAGAGGCCAAAATCTACAGGTAGGCACTTCGCAAAAAGCACCTCTGTTTTTTTCCAAAATGTAGGATGTGTCCACGTTGCGCTTTGGGGTGTTTCCTGTCGCCGGCGCTAGGCCTACCCACGCAAGTGAGGTATCATTTTTATCGGGATACTTGGGGGAACGCTGGGTGGAAGGAAATTTGTAGCTCCTCTCAGATTCCAGAACTTTATGCCACAGAAATGAGAGGGATATGTGTTTTTTTAGCTAAATTTTGAGATTTGCAAAGGATTCTGGGTAACAGAACCTGGTCCGAGCCCCGCAAGTCACCCCTCCTTGGATTCCTCTAGGTCTCTAGTTTTCAGAAATGCACAGGTTTAGTAGGTTTCCCTAGGTGCCGGCTGAGCTAGAGGCCAAAATCTACAGGTAGGCACTTCGCAAAAAACACCTCCGTTTTTTTCCAAAATTTAGGATGTGTCCACGTTGCGCTTTGGGGTGTTTCCTGTCGCCGGCGCTAGGCCTACCCACGCAAGTGAGGTATCATTTTTATCGGGAGACTTGGGGGAACGCTGGGTGGAAGGAGATTTGTAGCTCCTCTCAGATTCCAGAACTTTCTGCCACAGAAATGTGAGGAACATGTGTTTTTTTAGCCAAATTTTGAGGTTTGCAAAGGATTCTGGGTAACAGAACCTGGTCCGAGCACCGCAAATGACCCCTCCTTGGATTCCCCTAGGTCTCTAGTTTTCAGAAATGCACAGGTTTGGTAGGTTTCCCTAGGTGCCGGCTGAGCTAGAGGCCAAAATCTACAGGTAGGCACTTCGCAAAAAACACCTCTGTTTTTTTCCAAAATTTAGGATGTGTCCACGTTGCGCTTTGGGGTGTTTCCTGTCGCCGGCGCTAGGCCTACCCACGCAAGTGAGGTATCATTTTTATCGGGAGACTTGGGGGAACGCTGGGTGGAAGGAAATTTGTAACTCCTCTCAGATTCCTGAACTTTCTGCCACAGAAATGTGAGGAACATGTGTTTTTTTAGCCAAATTTTGAGGTTTGCAAAGGATTCTGGGTAACAGATCCTGGTCCGAGCCCCGCAAGTCACCCCTCCTTGGATTGCCCTAGGTCTCTAGTTTTCAGAAATGCACAGGTTTGGTAGGTTTCCCTAGGTGCCGGCTGAGCTAGAGGCCAAAATCTACAGGTAGGCACTTCGCAAAAAACACCTCTGTTTTTTTCCAAAATTTAGGATGTGTCCACGTTGCGCTTTTGGGTGTTTCCTGTCGCCGGTGCTAGGCCTACCCACGCAAGTGAGGTATCATTTTTATCGGGAGACTTGGGGGAACGCTGGGTGGAAGGAAATTTGTAGCTCCTCTCAGATTCCAGAACTTTCTGCCACAGAAATGTGAGGAACATGTGTTTTTTTAGCCAAATTTTGAGGTTTGCAAAGGATTCTGGGTAACAGAACCTGGTCCGAGCCCCGCAAGTCACCCCTCCTTGGATTCCCCTAGGTCTCTAGTTTTCAGAAATGCACAGGTTTGGTAGGTTTCCCTAGGTGCCGGCTGAGCTAGAGGCCAAAATCTACAGGTAGGCACTTCGCAAACAACACCTCTGTTTTTTTCCAAAATTTAGGATGTGTCCACGTGCGCTTTGGGCTGTTTCCTGTCGCCGGCGCTAGGTCTACCCACACAAGTGAGGTATCATTTTTATCGGGAGACTTGGGGGAACGCTGGGCGGAAGGAAATTTGTAGCTCCTCTCAGATTCCAGAACTTTCTGCCACAGAAATGTGAGGAACATGTGTTTTTTTAACCAAATTTTGAGGTTTGCAAAGGATTCTGGGTAACAGAACCTGGTCTGAGCCCCGCAAGTCACCCCTCCTTGGATTCCCCTAGGTCTCTAGTTTTCAGAAATGTACAGGTTTGGTAGGTTTCCCTAGGTGCCGGCTGAGCTAGAGGCCAAAATCTACAGGTAGGCACTTCGCAAAAAACACCTCCGTTTTTTTCCAAAATTTAGGATGTGTCCACGTTGCGCTTTGGGGTGTTTCCTGTCGCCGGCGCTAGGCCTACCCACGCAAGTGAGGTATCATTTTTATTGGGAGACTTGGGGGAACGCTGGGTGGAAGGAGATTTGTAGCTCCTCTCAGATTCCAGAACTTTCTGCCACAGAAATGTGAGGAACATGTGTTTTTTTAGCCAAATTTTGAGGTTTGCAAAGGATTCTGGGTAACAGAACCTGGTCCGAGCCCCACAAGTCACCCCTCCTTGCATTCCCCTAGGTCTCTAGTTTTCAGATATGCACAGGTTTGGTAGGTTTCCCTAGGTGCCGGCTGAGCTAGAGGCCAAAATCTACAGGTAGGCACTTCGCAAAAAACACCTCTGTTTTTTTCCAAAATTTAGGATGTGTCCACGTTGCGCTTTGGGGTGTTTCCTGTCGCCGGCACTAGGCCTACCCACGCAAGTGAGGTATCATTTTTATCGGGAGACTTGGGGGAACGCTGGGTGGAAGGAAATTCGAAGCTCCTCTCACATTGCAGTACTTTCTGCCACAAAAATGTGAGGAACATGTGTTTTTTTAGCCAAATTTTGAGGTTTGCAAAGGATTCTGGGTAACAGAACCAGGTCCGAGCCCCGCAAGTCACCCCTCCTTGGATTCCCCTAGGTCTCTAGTTTTCAGAAATGCACAGGTTTGGTAGGTTTCCCTAGGTGCCGGCTGAGCTAGAGGCCAAAATCTACAGGTAGGCACTCGCAAAAAACACCTCTGTTTTTTTCCAAAATTTAGGATGTGTCCACGTTGCGCTTTGGGGTGTTTCCTGTCGCCGGCGCTAGGCCTACCCACGCAAGTGAGGTATCATTTTTATCGGGAGACTTGGGGGAACGCTGGGTGGAAGGAAATTTGTAGCTCCTCTCAGATTCCAGAACTTTCTGCCACAGAAATGTGAGGAACATGTGTTTTTTTAGCCAAATTTTGAGGTTTGCAAAGGATTCTGGGTAACAGAACCTGGTCTGAGCCCCGCAAGTCACCCCTCCTTGGATTCCCCTAGGTCTCTAGTTTTCAGAAATGTACAGGTTTGGTAGGTTTCCCTAGGTGCCGGCTGAGCTAGAGGCCAAAATCTACAGGTAGGCACTTCGCAAAAAACACCTCCGTTTTTTTCCAAAATTTAGGATGTGTCCACGTTGCGCTTTGGGGTGTTTCCTGTCGCCGGCGCTAGGCCTACCCACGCAAGTGAGGTATCATTTTTATTGGGAGACTTGGGGGAACGCTGGGTGGAAGGAGATTTGTAGCTCCTCTCAGATTCCAGAACTTTCTGCCACAGAAATGTGAGGAACATGTGTTTTTTTAGCCAAATTTTGAGGTTTGCAAAGGATTCTGGGTAACAGAACCTGGTCCGAGCCCCACAAGTCACCCCTCCTTGCATTCCCCTAGGTCTCTAGTTTTCAGATATGCACAGGTTTGGTAGGTTTCCCTAGGTGCCGGCTGAGCTAGAGGCCAAAATCTACAGGTAGGCACTTCGCAAAAAACACCTCTGTTTTTTTCCAAAATTTAGGATGTGTCCACGTTGCGCTTTGGGGTGTTTCCTGTCGCCGGCACTAGGCCTACCCACGCAAGTGAGGTATCATTTTTATCGGGAGACTTGGGGGAACGCTGGGTGGAAGGAAATTCGAAGCTCCTCTCACATTGCAGTACTTTCTGCCACAAAAATGTGAGGAACATGTGTTTTTTTAGCCAAATTTTGAGGTTTGCAAAGGATTCTGGGTAACAGAACCAGGTCCGAGCCCCGCAAGTCACCCCTCCTTGGATTCCCCTAGGTCTCTAGTTTTCAGAAATGCACAGGTTTGGTAGGTTTCCCTAGGTGCCGGCTGAGCTAGAGGCCAAAATCTACAGGTAGGCACTCGCAAAAAACACCTCTGTTTTTTTCCAAAATTTAGGATGTGTCCACGTTGCGCTTTGGGGTGTTTCCTGTCGCCGGCGCTAGGCCTACCCACGCAAGTGAGGTATCATTTTTATCGGGAGACTTGGGGGAACGCTGGGTGGAAGGAAATTTGTAGCTCCTCTCAGATTCCAGAACTTTCTGCCACAGAAATGAGAGGAACATGTGTTTTTTTAGCCAAATTTTGAGGTTTGCAAAGGATTCTGGGTAACAGAACCTGGTCCGAGCCCCGCAAGTCACCCCTCCTTGGATTGCCCTAGGTCTCTAGTTTTCAGAAATGCACAGGTTTGGTAGATTTCCCTAGGTGCCGGCTGAGCTAGAGGCCAAAATCTACAGGTAGGCACTTCGCAAACAACACCTCTGTTTTTTTCCAAAATTTAGGATGTGTCCACGTTGCGCTTTGGGGTGTTTCCTGTCGCCGGCGCTAGGTCTACCCACGCAAGTGAGGTATCATTTTTATCGGGAGACTTGGGGGAACGCTGGGCGGAAGGAAATTTGTAGCTCCTCTCAGATTCCAGAACTTTCTGCCACAGAAATGTGAGGGACATGTGTTTTTTTAGCCAAATTTTGAGGTTTGCAAAGGATTCTGGGTAACAGAACCTGGTCCGAGCCCCGCAAGTCACCCCTCCTTGGATTGCCCTAGGTCTCTAGTTTTCAGAAATGCACAGGTTTGGTAGGTTTCCCTAGGTGCCGGCTGAGCTAGAGGCCAAAATCTACAGGTAGGCACTTCGCAAAAAACACCTCTGTTTTTTTCCAAAATTTAGGATGTGTCCACGTTGCGCTTTGGGGTGTTTCCTGTCGCCGGCGCTAGGCCTACCCATGCAAGTGAGGTATCATTTTTATCGGGAGACTTGGGGGAACGCTGGGTGGAAGGAAATTTGTAGCTCCTCTCAGATTCCAGAACTTTCTGCCACAAAAATGTGAGGGACATGTGTTTTTTTAGCCAAATTTTGAGGTTTGCAAAGGATTCTGGGTAACAGAACCTGGTCCGAGCCCCGCAAGTCACCCCTCCTTGGATTCCCCTAGGTCTCTAGTTTTCAGAAATGCACAGGTTTGGTAGGTTTCCCTAGGTGCCGGCTGAGCTAGAGGCCAAAATCTACAGGTAGGCACTTCGCAAAAAACACCTCCTTTTTTTTCCAAAATTTAGGATGTGTCCACGTTGCGCTTTGGGGTGTTTCCTGTCGCCAGCGCTAGGCCTACCCACACAAGTGAGGTATCATTTTTATCGGGAGACTTGGGGGAACATAGATTAGCAAAACAAGTGCTATTGCCCCTTGTCTTTCTCTACATTTTTTCCTTCCAAATATAGGAGAGTGTGTAAAAAAGACATCTATTTGAGAAATTCCCTATAATTCACATGCTTGTATGGTCACCCCGGAATTCAGAGATGTGCAAATAACCACTGCTCCTCAGCACCTTATCTTGTGCCCTTTTTGGAAATGCAAAGGTTTTCTTGATAGCAATTTTTTACTCTTTATATTTCAGCAAATGAATTGCTGAATACCCGGTATAGAATGAAAACGCACTGCAGGGTGCAGCTCATTTATTGGCTCTGGGTTCCTCGGGTTCTTGATGAACCTACAAGCCCTATATATCCCCGCAACCAGAGGAGTCCAGCAGACGTAACGGTATATTGCTTTCCATAATCTGACATTGCAGGGAAAAGTTACAGAGTAAAACGTAGAGAAAAATTGATGGTTTTTTCACCTCAATTTCAATATTTTTCTTTTTCAGCTGTTATTTTCTGTAGGAAACCCTTGTAGGATCTACACAAATGACCCCTTGCTGAATTCAGAATTTTGTCTACTTTTCAGAAATGGTTAGGTTTCTGGGATCCAGCATTGGTTTCATGCCCATTCCTGTCACTGACTGGAAGGAGGCTGAAAGCACAAACAATTGCAAAAATGGGGTATGCCCCAGTAAAATGCCAAAATTGTGTTGAAAAATTGGGTTTTCTGATTCAAGTCTGCCTGTTCCTGAAAGCTGAGTTTAGCACTACAAACCCTTTGTTGATGCCATTTTCAGGGGGAAATCCACAAGCCTTCTTCTGCAGCCACTTTTTCCATTTTTTTTTTAAAAAAACGAAATTTTCACTGTATTTTGGCCAATTTCTTGGCCTCCTTCAAGGGAACCCACAAAGTCTGGGTACCTCTAGAATCCCTAGGATGTTGGAAAAAAAGGACGCAAATTTGGCTTGGTTAGCTTATGTGGACAAAAAGTTATGAGGGCCTAAGCGCGAACTGCCCCAAATAGGCAAAAAAAGGCCTGGCACAGGAGGGGGGAAAGGCCTGGCAGCGAAGGGGTTAAAAACACGTCCGAAAATGGAATTCAAATATGAATGGTGCCATTAAGTGGAAGCAACACAGAAAATACACTGCTTCTGAACTGTGAGAGTCCAACCACATGCATGCATGTGTCGTAGTGGCTTGAACTTGGAATGTGTTGCGTGCACACTGTGCTGCTTTGAAAAACAGCATTCTCGAACCTTCAAAAAATGGAAAAAAATATGTAAATATATGACTACAGAAAAAGGTTAAAAAGTTTGTGTGACTGCCGTCAAAAAACATAACTCCTATTGTATATGACTGACTTCAATGAAGAGAGAAGACAGGCTATGTACATCCCCGTAAGCACACATGGCATGCGAGCTGTATTATTAAGGTTAGACAATCAAAAAGTCAAAAACAATAATTCCACAATGAATGTGGAAGTATATGGGAGGGGAAAAATCTTTTCTCATCAGAGTGTGCGTGCAATCGTTTGCACAATAACACATATAATAGTCTTGGATTGCACTTTGAGGAAAACGTCCACAATATTATTTGATGATGTCCACAATTCATATAGGACTAGGAAGGGGAGGGGGACATATTGTGTTCTCCACTGTATGCATGTGAAAATATGTAAAATTACACATACAACTATGATGAATAGCACATAAATTAAAAAATGGAAACCTATGGAATTTTGATGGAGACCGTCCAAGGACCATGTTTGTTCATGGACAAGACAGACTTTAGTTGGGAGTAAACTTCAGGCAATAATTACTGTTGAGTGCATGATTAGACAAAATACTTAGGAAATTATGTACTAACGCATTTTCTTGTTGCAAACCCTGAGATTTGGTAAACCTCAGGGTTTGGGACAAGCAAATGTAGTTTTCAATGTATGATACCCTTTTAGTGACTCAGTAATGTTATCAAATACCTAAATGAGCTGCGGAAATCATAATCAATCTCAGTTGTGAAGATGCAGATTTAGGGTATCCATGCGAAATAGCACTTCCTTATGGTATATTTTATTGTTCTGCAACTGAAATCTGGTTGCAAAACATTGATATTTTACCTACACCTCAAAGGAGATGGTAATCCACTCGCAAGTGGGAAGGGGTCACCAAAAGACTCCTTTTCCTTTGTGAATTGCCCAAAAATGTTTCTTGGGAGTAGACAGTGGTCCCATCTGCCCACTCCTATTAAATAATTTTACAAACTTTTTTTAAATTACATTCCATTTTGTCTTTAAAGAAAATGGACTGCATTAAAGAAAATAAAGATTGCTTTCTTTAAAAGCAATCACAGACATGATGGTCTGCTGACCGAAGTAGACCACCATTCCTGTCATGGCAGCAAATCGTATGGGTCCCATTTTTCGACCCACCTCATTAATATTCATGATGTCGGTCAAATTGTGACCTTCTGCAAATTGATATTTTGTGACCTGACCTATTTGTATATAGGTCAGTTTGCAAAATGCCACAGGAATCGCAAAAGTTGGTGCACAATTTGCGACCACTTATTCTGAGTCATATCTTAGTACATATGGCCTAAACTGTGCATGTTGTAGCATAGGGTAAAGAGTCACAAATAACTTAAACCATACATTTGTAGTTCAATGTTGAGGAAACATGACATATTATAAGGGGAAAACAAAAATTATCATTTGTGAATTCAATTGAAAGATTCATTGTAGCAAGAGAAATAAGGAGTCTGCCTGGCTGTGCAGTGGGAAAGACTGTCCAAGATGAGAGAGGCTTAGCGTGTCTCTTGTAGTGGAGGAGGTGCATCCAGAGAGAGATCACTGCACAAGAGCAAGCTAGGGAGGACCAGTAAGTCAAAGGAAAACTTGGGTCTCTCACTCTGGTTCCTCATAGTAACTTCAACTGCTGTGATCACGTAAGCCCAGCTGCACTGTAACTGCATGATTTTCATAAGACCAGATGGGGCCTGCAAAATCCTTGATCTCTGTAAAACCGGACAGGGGCTGGCACTGCCATGTTCCTAGTAGGCTGGGTCACGGCCTCACCTGCCTCCATTCTAATTGGGAAGGCAACTTCTATGACCACCATTGATCCGATCCGGGCTGAGACTGTCCACGGCCCAAGTGAGGAGAGACTGCACTGTCCCTGAGCCACACCACTCACTCAAAGGCCTGACACTGGGTGGACACGTAGAGAAACGCAATCTACATCCGTATTCTCCTTGCAGCCCAACAAACATTTTTATCACTACCTCCCATTCAGCAGAAACGCAGGAATGTCGTCTGAGCCTTCAAGGGGATATTAAGGATTTGAACGAGGGATCCCAGTACTCAAAGGGAAACAAGTGCACATTGAATCTATGTTTGATTGTGGACAACAAAAGGCTGCACCTGTGTTTGAGTCACATTATTTACCGATTTCCACATAATGGGGGGTATACACCAGGTAGGGGGCCACTCATGAGATAATTAGTAGAGAGGGAGTGGGGAGAGTGCAGCACCATAAAAACAACCACCACCCAGAGACACTAATGTGTGGAACTCATTAAAATGTGTATATTTAGTTAAACAAGGAGATTAAAAGTATTTTCCCTTTTCTTAGAAAAAGATAAGCATTGGGTTGGCTGGACGTTAGAGTTATTGAGTCGGTTAGTTGATTATTGAGTGTTAAGCTCGGGGACCATACACTATCTGCTTGAAAAGCTTAGGACTGCTCATCTTTGCAACCCATGGAGTTGGGTACTGAAGGGGTGATACTCGGCCCAGTTTGCAGAACCATCGTAGTACATGCCCCTGAACACCACTGGAAAACAACCCAACGTTGACAGTTGGGCCCACTAGCCTGTGGCAGCCCAAATGAGTTTTGACAAGTACACCACAAATCAGTCGCAATAAAGTATCAATGTTCATCCAGGGTTGTGGATAACACAAACCGTTAATAATATCCGACAAGATTCAAAATATATTCCCAATATAAACAGTAGGCAACTTAGTAAATATACACAACATACAAAACACAATACCATATGTAACATAGTAATTAAGCAATACAGCCAGTAATCTTCGGTGAAAACTCTTACACTGTGAATACATCAGCAATCTGAAATTAAACCGTTAATTACAGTACAGCAACAACTGCAAAACCCCTGATTTAATACTCTGAAATGTTTGCGAAGCTCCATGTTCACTAAGCTTGCAATAAACAGGGAAAGCGAGAAAGAATGAACCGGTGTAATAAAGTAGAAAAGCTGTAATACACAAGGTAAACAAACAGCCAGTGTTTACAAAAGTCTATTGTTCCTGAATCATGACACAATGGTGAAAAATAAGGGAGACATAAATTTCTGTCTACCACAGGTGCCTTTGTACAAGTATATAACGTTTAAGGTTTTCTACCCTAAATGTTGTCGAATATCTAAATCAATGCATAGCAAAGCAAAGATCGCAGCTACTCAATACACCAGGTTCAAAAATAACTTACAAAAAGAGGGCAGTGTTGTGAAATAGTTCTGTGACCTGATGAAAATCATGGAGTTATGCAAACCTCTGACTGTTGTGATGTAGGCAACACCAAATAAGCTCAGCACCCACCAGCTTCCAATAATCACAAACGCCATTTGGACTGGCTTGCTGGATCACCAACAGAGTGCTGGAGAACAAAACACTCAATCAATCCTTTGTACAGTGCGCTACTCATCCGCTAGGGACTCAAGGCACTGAAAGGAGGGGGTGCTACTGATCGAAGAGCCAGGTCTTGAGGCGTTTCCTGAAGGTCAGCAGGTCCTTGGTCCGTCGTAGGTGGACGGGGATGGAGTTCCAGGTCTTGGCGACGAGGTAGGAGAAAGATCTGCCGCCGGCTGTGGTTCAGTGGATGTGAGGGATGGTGGCAAGAGCAAGATTGGCAGAGTGGATTTGACATTTGGGAATGTGAGTCGCTCGTTGAGGTAGGCAGGGCCAGCGTTGTGGAGTACTTTGTGAGCATGGATGAGGAGTTTAAAGGTGATCCTCTTGTTGACGGGGAGCCAGTGTAGGTCTCTAAGGTGGGCTGAGATGTGGTTGCGGTGTGGGATGTCGAGAATGAGGCGTGCGGAGGCATTATGCATACGCTGCAATTTATTCTGGAGCTTGGCCGTGGTTCCCCCGTAGACCGCGTTGAAATAGTCCAGTCTGTTGCTGACGAGGGCGTGGGTGACCGTCCTTCTGGTTTCGGTGGGGATCCATCTGAAGATCTTGCGGAGCATGCAGAGAGTGTTGAAGCAGGAAGATGAGATGGCGTTGACTTGCTGCGTAGTGGTGAGCGCTGAGTCTAGGATGAAACCTAAGTTGCGTGAGTGGTTGGTCGGCATTGGTGCAGTTCCTAGGGTGGCTGGCCACCAGGAGTCGTCCCATGCGAAGCGGTTGGAGCTGAGGATGAGGATCTCCATCTTGTCTGAGTTCAGCTTTAGGCGGCTCCTCTCCATCCAGTTGGCGATGGCCTTTATTCCATAGTGGAGGTTGGTTTTGGCAGTAGCGGGGTCCTTGGTGAGGGAGAGGATCAGTTGGGAGTCGTCAGCATAGCAGATGATGTTGAGGTGGTGGGATCGGACAATGTTGGCGAGCGGTGCCATGTAGATGTTAAAAAGGGTTGGGCTGAGTGAGGATCCTTGGGGAACGCCGCAGATGATCTTGGTGGCTTCAGAGAGGAAGGGAGGGAGGCGGTCTCTCTGGGTTCTGCCGGAGAGGAAGGATGTGATCCAGTCCAGCGATTTGTGGTGGATCCCTGCGTCGTGGAGGCATGTGCAGAGGGTGTGGTGACAGATGGTGTCGAAGGCAGCCGAGAGGTCTAGGAGGATGAAGGCTGCAGTTTTGCCGTTGTCGAGCATGGTCCTGATGTCGTCGGTTGCGGCGATGAGGGTCACAGTTTCAAGGGTCACAGTGCATGTTTATTAACATCACTTGTGCAGTGTCTTGCATGTTTTAGGACAGAACCTTTTTGGCTCTAAACGGACTCTGTGCCAGTGTGATGTAATCACTAGAAAAGAATGTAATGAAAGCTTGGTCTAATATGTTGTAGTTCATCGGTACATGAAGAGAAATAATGACATCTGGTTTAGAACCCCGTGTCACGTAGTCATTGGAGGGTACCAGACTTGGGAGGATGCTGTAACTGGTGACAAGTTTGGGGATAAATTACCCAATGAAGAACAGTGCTGTCAAGGAGAGTTTGCCATGGTCCAAGTAAACTGCTCATGCGTGTCACATGTGCCTTCGTTGAAGTGCCTGAGTTGATGGATGGTATATGTGGAGTCAATGCGCTACACCAGCCGATATGAAGCGCTTGAATGTAAAGAAAGCTTCACTGAGAAGTCTAGGCATTGTTTGTCAAGAAGCTACAACCAAGAACATACTAAAAGGTATTTTGCTGCCACAAAAGTTATATGTAATACAGAGTGTTAAAGCTAAGGGCAGATGCAACTGAGTTTACAAAGCACAGTCAAAGACAATCAAAATTTACCACATAAGGTTGCAATTAGAAGCGTTGCAAGGCAGAGATCAACTGGGTGTCAGAAAATGAAAACTAATATATACAAAGGGGGAAATAAATAACTTACCAAGCCCGCTAAAGAGAGTCCTCGTGCCACAGCATTAATCAGTGTGGTTCAAGGATCAGTGCTCCACGTTGTGCTTGCAGAGCTGTCCATGCCCAAAGTAGCTGCCCTCCAGGATGCTTAGTGGGGCTCAGAACACCTTCATAGGTCTTCAAGGAGCAGTGAGGGCACAGTTTCAATTATTGTTTAAGAAGATCCCGAGGCTCACATGTCAAAAGACTTTGGAGAACGTTTGCATAAACACAATCATCAAACAGCACCAGAGAGCACGCTAATTTCAATGTCAGTAAATTCCACAGTTGTTTACAATGCTGCCATCTTCTTGAAACCAACTCCATCTTTTGATACTGCCAAAAAGCAAAATATTGGCGATAGATGAACTGCTTGGATAGAGACATTTGAAGATTTTATTGATGAACTTTAAGAGACTGATAACAGAAAGATTATCAAGTATCAAAAAAATTATAAAGAAAATGCTGACTGATGAAGAAGTCACATACCATAAGATTAAAAATGCTTTAAATCTCACTTCAATCCAGTACCAACCGTTGATTACAAACTTTAAGGCCCATATTTATACTTTTTTTAGCGCTGCATTTGCATAATTTTTTTACGCAAAAGCGGCGCAGACATGCAAAATATAAATACAATTGTATTTTGTAGGTTTGCGCCGTTTTTGCATCAAAAAGCGGCGCAAATGCGGCGCTAAAAAAGTATAAATATGGGCCTAAGTTTTCAGTCAAAAACATCAAAAAGTTGGTGAAACTATCGAAACATTTGTGGAAAGACTTGTTGCACTCATCAAACACTGTAAGTTCAATTAATTTAATGGTGAAAGTGCTACGTGTCTTAGAGGTAGATGAAGGTTGCTTGTCAGATTAATTCAGATGATGAATGCTGAGAGAAACTCTTAGGGGCATATTTATAATGATCTAGCGCCACCTTGTGCCACATTAACGTCCAGCGACATATTTACAGAGTGGCTCAATGCATGTATTCCACCTCTGTAACCCTTTGAACTACATTGTGCCTGTGCCAGGCATAATGTATGCAAAAGGGGTGTTGCCCCATTAGAGGAACCAGAAAAATGGTGTAATGAAATCTAGGAGATTTCCTTGTGCCATTTTGTACAGCACTTTTAACGCCTGCTCAAGAGCAGGCGTTAAAAGAGGGCTTCCATTCTTTAGAATGGGGTCCGATGTACATCAATAGCATCATGAGAAATTACGCTATTGTCCCATACCCTGCACCATGGTGCGCTGTATTTTAAATACGGCGCACACATGGTGGTGGTATGGGGATGCTGAGGGGCGCAGGAAAAGTGGTGCTGCGCTCTGTGCAGGGCCACTTTCCACAAATCTGCCCCTTAGTCTAGAGTGAGTGTTAATGGCTGCCAGAGCTGAGGAACGTGCTGAAAGAGAAGCTGCTGACATGGAGGCCGGAGTTGCCTATAGCGAGTCAGTCATGAGTGTGGAAAGTAATCTGAAGCAAAAGACTGAAAGACACAATGTGATAGCTACAAGTAAAAAGAAGGTGTGTTTTAGATGTGGATTTTTGTTTCCACACAAACTAAAGTGTCCAGACATTGTACAGATACGTAAAGTCTGAGGGAAAGAGAATAATTTTGTGACAGTGTGAAGACAAAATGGGCACCTGAATGTTCCAGAAGCAACACCCACAAAGCCAATTGGAAAAGTCATGATGACTAATGCAAGGAAAACAGGAGTGTGCTAAAGTGAGTGTAATAAAATCAACACAGTAGAAATACAAAAATGCAATGTAACTGTTATATACATATGTACAGTTAAAGGGACACTGGCCAGTCCTCATTGTGCGTGGGCCACTGGGCCACAGGCCAAAGTCCAAGGCCCCACCTGTCACCTGCAGCAGCATGGGGAGAACACTGCAGGGGCATCAGTTGGAAAATAGGCAGGCACCTCAGGAGGACAGGGGACAGGGGGAACCTCAGCCAGTAGATGAAAAAAGACCACTGGTTCTGGAGGGGGCAACATGCTTGGGGAGTGCAAGGTCACAGTCGCTCAAGTGGGTGACTTGCCCACATGCTATGGAGGGAGGGGCAACGTGCCCTGTGCATGATCCTGGGGAGTGTAAGGCCAAAGTCTCTCAGGTGAGTGTCTTGCCCACTGGTTCTGGAGGGGGCAACATGCCCATTGCTCCGTCCTGGGGAGTGCAAGGCCAGAGTCTCTCAGGTAGGTGACTTTTCCACTGGTTCTGGAGGAGGCATTGTGCCCTGTGCTCTTTATCCTGGGCAGGCTGGGGTTGGTGGGTGTCTTCCCCAGTTGTTCTGGAGGGGGCATTGTGCCCTATGCTCTTTATCCTGGGGAGGATGGGGTTGGTGGGTGTCTTACCCACTGGTTCTGGAGGGGGCATCGTGCCCTGTGCTCTTGGTCCTGGGGAGGCTGGGGTTGGTGGGTGTCTTCACCGCTTGTTCTGGAGGAGGCATAGTGCCCATGGCGCTTTATCCTGGGGAGTGCAAGGCCACAGTCTCTCAGGAGGGTGACTTGCCACCATGCTCTGGAGGGGGCAACATGCCCTGTGCTTGATCCTGGGGAGTGCAAGGCCACAGTCTCTCAAGTGGGTGTCATACCCAAAGGATTTACAGGGGGCAGGCCGCACAGCAGCCCATGGAGGCAGGACTACATACCGTCCACCAGCGGTGACTGCTGCTCAGTGGTGGTAGTGGTGCTGCTGCTGCTGGTGGGAGGCTCCAACCCATCCCCTGCATCCTTGGATGGCTGCCCACTGGTGGTGGTGGTGGTGCTGCTGCTGCTGCTGGTGGAGGTGGAGGGAAGCTCCAGCCCATCCCCTACAGCTTTGGACGGCTGCCCAATGGTGGTGGTGGTAGTGGTGCTGCTGCTGGAGGAGGGAGGCTCCAGCCCATCCCCTGCAGCCTCGGACGGCTGCACAACCATGGTTGGTGGTGGTGCTCGGTCTGAGTCCCTGCCCCTGGCTCCCTGCCCTTCCTTGCAGCAGCTGGGGCTGGCTCCTTGCCCTTCCTGGCAGCAGCTGAGGCTGGCACCTTGCCCTTCCTGGCAGCAGCTGGGGCTGGCTCTTTGGTCTTCCGGGCCACAGCTGGGGCAGGCACCCTTTCCTTGATGCTGCCTGGTGCGGGCTCCTTCACCCTCTGCACAGGTACCCTGGATCCTGGGTGTGAAGGTTGCTGAGACCATGGACTGGGTGGCGAAGGTGCTTGCCTGGGTTTTTGCCACCCTGGCCAGATGTGAAGGATTGGGGGGAGGGGTAGGGAAGAGGTCTAGTTGGGCAAGGACAAGCTTTTTAGGGACATCGGGGCAGAAAGAGGGAAAAGGTTTGCAAGTGTAGGAAGAGGGAGTGCTTGTAGGAAGTGTCTGCTGAGTTTGGGTGTAGGTGCGTGGGCTGGATGCTGTTGTGAGGTGGATGGCTGTTGGGTGTCTGAGTGCTTGCGTTTGTGTACTTTAGGAGGGGGGACAGACACAGTGGGAGAGGACACAGGGGACACAGTGGGTTGTGGAGGTGTCTGCCAGTGAGGTGTGTGTTCTGCTAGGTGTGGTGGTTATACTGGTATTGGAAGAGGATGTAGTGCATGCAGGTGTGAGTGTAGACAGAACTGGGAGGGAGGTGAAGGAGGAGGGAGAGACAGAGAGATTGTGGAGGTTGGTATGTCTGTATCTGGATGGTGTTTGTGTGAGTGCCTGTGGGATGATGTGTGGTGGTTGTATTTGCCTGTACCACTCTTGTGTGTTGTCTTGTGTGCATGCTCTACTGTCTGTGTGCTTGAGATAGGTTAGGGTTGAGGAGAATAGGACTGGAAAGAGGAAGTTGGAGGGGGCAGGGGGAGAACAGGGACAATGGCTGCCATCAGAGACGAGGCCAGAGCTTGGATCGATCTCTGTTGGGCCGCCAAGCCAGTGTTAATGCCCTACAGAAATGCATTCGTTTGTTGCATTTGGGCTGCCAGCCCCTCAATAGAATTCACAATGGTTGACTGCCCTACAGAGATGGACCTCAGCAGGTCATTATCCTCCTCACTCAGGGCAGCAGGGCTAACTGAGGCAGGGCCTGATGTGCCTGGGGCAAAGGAGATGCCCACCCTCCTAGGTGAGCGGGCACGGGCAACTCGCTGATGGGCTGCTGGGAGGGCGGTGCTGGTACGGCGGGTGATGGCTGTACCTGTAGCTGGGGTGGTCAAAGAGGTGTCTGCCACCACCAGGGAGCTTCCATCGGAGTAGCTTTATGTGTCAGAACTGTCCCCTTCAGTCTCCGCCATGGTGTTCCCCTCGTCTTCCATCCCACAGGTGCCCTCACCATCGGTGAACTCTGCCTCCTGGGTGCTGTGGGTTGCAGCTCCCTCCATTTCCGGTGCCTCTGCTCCTCCGCCAGATGATGCTAATGCACATAAGGACAGGGTAACAAAACAAAAAGAAGGGGGTAGAAACAAAGGATACACCTGGTCAGTGGCTGCACCAACACCTCTGTTGGCATACACACCACTCTCACACACAGGGAACAGCCCTATGCACTATGCTTTGCACTACCAGTTATTTTGCTAGCCACCAAGGCATGGTTAGGGGCACACACCGCCAAATGCAGCCCTGACCAGTTGTGGATGCCTATGACTTAGGTAGCAGGATTATCCCTTCAGGACCCTTGCCCTTGGGGACCTACTCTGCAATGTCAGGCCTGGCCTAAGGGCACCCACTGACACACATCCCCCACCCGGATACTGCCCTGCCATGCGTAAGCTGTAATGATGGGCACTGTACTCAAGCGCCCATCCAGCTTAGGATAGGCCACCACCAGTGTGCGGGCCATCAGGGTGGTCAGGGTTCAACGGGCACCACTTCCTCATTGGGAGGCCATCCCCAGCTGGGCCTCCGCTGTCTTCCATGCCAGCGTCTCAGGTCCTCCCACTGTTTCCGACAGTGGGTGCTCCGCCTGCCATAGACCCCCAGGGTCCGCACGTCCTTGGCGATGGCATGCCATATACTCTTCTTTTGATTGGCGCTGGCCTGCACAGGGAATACACACAGCAAAATAGTTTGTCCGACAGTCCTGCCTGTTATACTTATGGCCCACCAAACCCCTTCACATCATCATTTCCACACACATGGCCCAGCACACAACCAATACATCGCCCAGAGGACATCCACCCACCCCCCTACACAAGGCCTTCACACACACCACCCCATGCATTCTTGCCACATGCATCGTGCTCACAGTGTACTCACCTGTTGGTCTGAAGGGCCATACAGCAGTCCGTATCGGAGTAGGACCCTATCCACCAGTCCCTCCAACTCCTCCGAAGTAAAGGCAGGGGCCCTTTCCCCATTCACAGGGGCCATGGTAGGTCCCAGACGCAGGTCACAGCAGCACATGCAGTGTAGGTCCTCTCTCATTGAAGATCAGGTAGCAAGTTAGGAATCAGATAGAAAATGGCAGTGACGTCCGCGTGGAGCATACCGTCACCGCCGGCGTACATCACCATTGCCCACTGTACCCCATAGGGCCCAATGTTAACCAATGAGGAGTTACACAGCGGTTCCCGACCGCCTCTCGTAACAGCACACAAAGTCAGTGGAACTACCTCACTTCCATCTGTCCCTCCATACAGAAAAAGGCAGATGCTATTTCAAGGGGGGGCAGGCCCTTGATAAGAAATGCTTCACAGTTAAAATGTGGACATACAGGACATATCCCACTTACCCAATACAAATTGACATCATGCATTGTACTGTTGTGGCTCGAATGTTCAGTTTGTAACCAGCTCCTCACTTCTTTGTCCCTTAGATTGCTACCACATCGGATGAATAGGAGATGGAGATGGAGACATACCCCCGTGTGCAGGCCCCTGGTGGACTTGGCAACAATGGAGGAAAGGCAAATCATCCTCACCTATAGACTTGACAGGGTCACAATCACAAAGCTGTGTGCCCAATTGGAGCCTGACCTGATATCTGCTATCACCCCACTAGGATTCCCCCTATTGTGCAAGTTCTATCAGTGCTCCATTTCCTGGCCACTGATTCTTTCCAAGTGACAGTGGGCTTGGCAGCAGGAATATCACAGCCAATGTTCTCAATAGTGCTGACCAGAGTGTTGTCTGCCCTAAATAAACACATATGCAGCTACATTGTATTTCCCCAGGTGGAGGATTTGGCCACAGTGAAGGCTGACTTCTATGCAATGGGACATATCCCCAACGTAATTTGGGTGATTGATGGAACTCATATTGCATTTGTGCCCCCCTATCACAATGAACAAGTGTACAGAAATTGTCAGAGTGTTTACTCATAAATGTATAGATGGTGTGCTTGGCGGACCAGTACATCTCCCATGTCATTGCTAAGTATCCTGGGTCTGTGCATGATGCCTTTATCCTGAGGAATAGCAGCATCCCAAATGTGATGGGCCAACTACAGAGGCACAGGGTGTGGCTAATAGGTGAGCCCTGGTTCCCACAAGGTAGGTGTTGGTGTATGGGTATGGTGTTGGCCATATGGGATAGTGTGTGGCTAAATGTTGTCCCTCAATATTGCAGGTGACTCTGGTTACCCCAACCTATCGTGGCTGCTGACCCCTGTGAGGAATGCCAGGACAAGGGCAGAAGAACATTACAATGAGGCACATGGGCGAACAAGAAGGATAATCAAAAGAACCATAGGCCTCCTGAAGGCCAGATTCATGTGCCTCCATCTAACAGGTGGATCCCTGAGCTACTCACCCAAGAAGGTCTGCCAGATAATCGTGGCATGCTACATGTTCCACAACCTTGCCTTGAGACGGCATGTGCCTTTTCTGCAGGAGGAGGAGGCTGGAGATGCCCGTGTGGCAGCAGTGGACCCTGTTGACAGTGAGGATGAGGATGAGGACAACAGAACAGCAGTGATACGACAATACTTACAATGACACACAGGTAAGACAGTGTTACTACATTTCATTGATTTTACTTAGATTATCTTTGGCACTGGCATGCTGTTATTTCCCACTTCTATGCCCACTCACTGTACCCTTTGACAATTCATTTTGCAGATGTTGGTGCCCCACTATTTTTCCTGGTGTGATCACTGCAGGTAACTACAGGCCTTTCCTATGTGAACATAACTGTAAGGTTGAATTGCAATGTTTGAACCTGGTTAAACGAATACATACTTAAAAATGTTACATACTCCATACTTGTATTTTTTTCCAAGGGTGTTTATTGAAGTGCTAAGAAGAAGAGGGGCAAGTGCATTGGGATGGGGTGATGATGGAGGAAAGTCCAGGGTATTGTTCCAGTCTATTTGTAGCACGGGTGCATTGTAGAAGGTGACATAGGAAGGGGAGCAATGGCAGTTCAAGGTGGACAGGGTGACAGAGTGGGACACAAGGGGGGCAATCGGGAGAGTCTAATTTCCTGACGGGGTCTTGGCAATAGTCTCTGGCTTCTGCCTGGATCGCAGGGAACATTTGCGGGATGGTTCACCTTCTGCAGGGGGAGGGGTGCTGGTGGCATGTTGGTCCTGTGGCAGGGCCTCCTGTCCACTAGCGGCAGCCAAGGTGGAAGGCAGTTCAGATGACTGGCTAGGGGCAGAGGCCCACTGTTGTGAGACTTCCTCCTTCATAATGTTGGCCATGTCTGCCAGCACCCCTGCAATTGAGACCAGGGTGGTGTTGATGGCCTGCAAGTCCTCCCTGATCCCCTGGTACTGTCCCTCCTGCAGCCGCCTGTTCTCCTGCACGTTGTCCAGGATCTGGCCCATTGTTTCCTGGGAATGTTGGCAGGCTCCAAGGAGCTTGGTGAGTGCCTTCTGAATAGTCGGTTCCCTGGGCCTGTCCTCCCCCTGGTACACAGCTGTCCTTCTAGTTTCCCTGTTGTCCTGTGCCTCTGTCCCCTGAACCGTGTGCCCACTGCCATTGACCCTAGGTCCCTGATTGTCTTGGGTATGAGGTGTGCCCTGGGGTCCCTGTAGTGGTGGACACACTGCTGATTGATGTGTCCTGGGGACAGAGGTATGGGTACACTGGGTGGGTGCTCTGGTGGTGTTTCCAGATGGGGGAGGTTCAGTGGTTGTCTGTGACTGGGCCTGGGTAACCAACTGTCCAGAGGACCCTGATGGGCCAGGTTGGTCATCCAGATCCCAGCGACCAGAGTTGCTGTTATCACTGCGGGTCTTTTCAGTTGGGGGACTGGATAGTGCTGGCACCTCTTCTCCACTGACATTGTCTGGGATGCTTGTGGGGATGTAAATGTTGTGTTATTGTTTCTGTGTGTGACATATTGTGCATCTGTGGGTTGCCCTCTTTGGTTGTATTTGCCCTGGCAGCTTTAAGTTGTGTAAGTTGGTATGTGGTGGGCTAGATAATTCTCTCTAGTGTGCATGCTTTGGTGATAGGTGTCCATGCAGGGCTGTGAGTGATGTCCATGCACTGGTGGTGCATGCATGGCTTGCCATTGGGATGGGTGGGATGTGATGGTGGGGTGTGTGTGAGGTGGTGGAGTGATGGTGGGGTGGGGGTATGTATTGGCATGCAGGTAGGTGGGCTGATAGTAGTTTAGAATTGACTTACCAGAGTCCAGTCCTCCTCCTACTCTGGCCAGGCCCTCAGGATGCATGATTGGCAAGACTTGCTCCTCCCATGTTGTTAGTTGTGGGGGAGGGGGTGGAGGTCCACCACCAGTCCTCTGGATAGCGAGCTGGTGTCTTGCTGCTATGGAATGTACCTTCCCCTGTAGGTCGTTCAACTTCTTTCTGATGTCGTCCCTTGTTCTGGGGTGCTGTCCCACGGCGTTGACCCTGTCCACCATCCTCCGCCATAGCACCATCTTCCTAGCAATGGATATCTGCTGCACCTGGGCTCCAAATAGCTGAGGCTCTACCCTGATGATTTCCTCCACCATGACCCTTAGCTCCACCTCTGAGAATCTGGGGCGTCTTTGTGGTGCCATGGGTGTTGTGTGAGTTGTGTAGGTGAGGGTGTGTAGGGTGATGTGTTGGGGTGTGCGATGTGGGGTGTGGGTGGTGTGTAGGTGTAGGTGGTGGGTGGCTCTGGTTTTGTCTGTAGGCATGGTGTCTGTCTTGTGCCAATAGTTTCTAGTCGTAAGGGGTTGTGGGTAATGTGGGTGTGTGTTTTATAGTGGTGTGGGTGTGGTGTGTGTATGGATGTCAGGTGTGTGTTTTTTCAAATTGCCCAATGCAGTGTTGTTTTGTATGTGTGTGTGTATTTTGAGCGCCACCATTGAATGTCAGCCGTGGTGGTTCGTGGGCCATAGTGTGATGGGCATTGTTCTGTTGGTGTAAAAGTGTGGGTTTTGATACTGCAAGTTTATCACTGACCTTTGGTGTGGCGGACTTGTGTGTGTGGCTGAATAGTGACGGATTGGTGTGTGTGTCATAATATGGTCAATGGATATCCGGCGCAGTGGCGGTATGTTGGCGGCAGTCAGCGTGGCCGTAACTGGGATTTACAGCCAATTTCATAATGAGAAAACTAGGTCCTAACCATAACCATAACTACCTACTGGGTATCACCAGTAGTGTATATGTGTGTATATATATATATATATATATATATACAAAAAGACAGAAAGCGCAACCTGTTGAGAGTGCGCTTTTGTCTGGGGGACAACTTTGTTTTGCACAGTCCTGCCTTGAAACCAGCCTTGAAACCAGCACCACTGCAAATAGAAAGCAGGTCTGTTTGACTTTACTACATCGTCATATAAAGAGCAACAGGATGGAATAATTTCAGCAAAACTCGGTAACTGTGCTTTGAATTCGCCCACTGGTGGTTTTTAAATGTGCTTTAATGTGTGTTTGACTGCAGCAACCTACCAAGGCAGAAATGATTGTCGACTAAAGATGTAATATAAATGTGCAGGAATACCACTACCAGCATACATTGTGTAACTCACCAGAGCATTTAATCAAGTAATCAGGTGCCTGCAATCACTTCCTCAACCCAAGCATTTGGCCTGGGACCAAGGACAAGATGTCTGAAACGCAAAAGGCCTGGAAAATGTGTAAAGAATTCTCTGAATGTTACTGGCTTTGCTGCTTTCCAAAATAAACTGCAACCTGTTGAGAGTGAGCTTTTGTCCAGAGGACAACTTTGTTTTGCACCTAATTAACGGCCTGTCCAGCCGTGAAAGCAGCACCACTGCAGAGAGAAAGCAGGTCTGTGTGAATTCACTACATCGTCATATATAGAGCAACAGGATGGAATAATTTCAGCAAAACTCGGTAACTGTGCTTTGAATTCGCCTACTAAGGTTTTTAAATGTGCTTTAATTGTGTTTGGCTGCAGCAAACTACCAAGGCAGAAATGATTGTCGACTAAAGATGTAATGTAAATGTGCAGGACTAACACTACCAGGATACATTGTGTAATTCACCAGAGCATTTAATCAAGTAATCAGGTGCCTGCAATCATTTGCTCAACCCAAGCATTTGGCCTGTGACCAAGGACCAGATGTCTGAAACGCGTAAGACCTGGAAAATGTGTAAATAATTATTTGAATGTTACTGGCTTTGCTGCTTTCCAAAATAAACTGCAACCTGTTGAGAGTGAGCTTTTGTCCAGAGGACAACTTTGTTTTGCATAATGTATGTATATATATATATATATATATATATATATATATATATATATATATATATATATATATATATTTTATTTATTTTTTTCACTGAAAAAAACAAAGGTTACAGGGACGTAGGTTCTGAATTTACTCATACAAAACCATAGAAATTGAGCAGTTATAGTTGACTTATTTCAAGTAACTATAACTGGCACCATTGCCATGCAGTTTTCTTATAATAACTTTATTGCAAATGTTGCAGTGATACTATCAAAGATGCCATAGAAGATGTCATTAATGATATATTATTTGGAGCAATTAGCTGTGCATGGTGAAGGAGTGAGTTATAGTTACCTTAGGGCGCAAGTTGTACTTACTTGAAAGAACTTTAACTGCAGAATTTCTAACGTTTTGTATGAGTAAATTCAGAACCTAACTACAAAGTCCCTGTAACTTTTGCTTTTTTTCTGTGAATTTCGATTTTTTTTAACACAAAGTACATTTAATGGCTATACGTTAATCCAACCAATGCCGTGCATAGCCTGTGACCAGGTGCTGCAGCCAAGCCCTTATAACCACCCAACCCTGTACTGTGCACAGCTTTTGGTCGTGTACAGTGGGGGTTGGCTACATGGCCTGTCTCTGTCAGTGGAACTGTGAGTGGGTGAATGAGTGTCTGAGTAGGCCTGAAAGTGGGTGTGTGAGTATATGAGTATATGAGTCTATGAGTGGTTCTGAGTGGGTCCATGAGTGTCTGAGTGGGTGCATGAGTCTCTGAGTGCACGTATAAGTGAATGAATTAGAGTATGAATGCATCTGTGAATGTTTTTTTTTGTATATCCTCGAATATTCGAGGATGTTAGAGGATATAGCGCATGATGAAGAAAAATAATTTAAAACCCGTAATTTGACCATAAAACACCCCTATATCACATCTCTGGAGATAGGGTACCTCCACCTGACCCCTTATACCACTTATTTTTATTTTCAGCCCGGGGACCCTCTCTGATAACATAAAATAGCGGCAGAACTTTCTTCTCAGATTGTTACCAACCAATCAACATCACAAAACAAAATAAATTGATGGACGGAGTGTTGAAACTTTTCAAACACTCAACCCCAGTCGCAGATCTGGGTTTAATCCATCGTTATTTTGCTTGCCATGTCACCCCAACTTGGACCCAGCCATATGCAAATCAGTCTTGACCCTGTTCCCCATGGGAACAGTCCAGTTCGAACTCCTAGGCCAGGTCCTCCCTGGACAGGAAAAAAGCATCTTGGGACCGGTTTCAGGGTATCACCCTTCATCAGCCAGGCTAGCTTGAATCCAGTGGTGCAGCGAGCAAGGGACCCACATCTGGGCATTCCCCTGCCACTATACAGTGGGCAGGATAACCCTCACATTTGTGACAGGACAGAGTATTTCCTTCCATCAAGATCTAAATCAGGCTCCTAGTCTTAAACTATGAGATTTAAGGAGGGGCTCCACCACATTTTGTGCAACGATGACTGGGTCACCTGTAAGGAGTACCCACTGACGGGGATGTGTAAAGGATCGAGGTGTACATCAATCATGTTGCATTCAGCTTGTTGCAGAGACTACGCATACTAGTGTTCTAGTGATTGCTTAGATCTGTGGTCCTATGAAATGCAGAAGAAGTATGTCATGTGGTAGTGGCACAGTGTCGCAGGCAATGAAATCAATCAATCAATCAATCAATCAAAAAAAATGTATAGAGCATGCTATTCACCCATGAGGGTCTCAAGGTGCTGGGGGGCAAAAAAAGGGGGAGGGGCAGGGAGGGTCACTGTTCGAACAGCCACGTCTTGAGGCTCTTTCTGAAGAGCAGGAGGTCTTTGGTTTTGCGAAGATTGGTGGGGATGGAGTTCTAGGTTTTGGGGGCGAGGTAGGAGAAGGACCTGCCTCCTGTGGTGGTGCGTTGGATGCGGGGAACTGTGACTAGGGCGAGGTCGGCTGATCGGAGGTTGCGTGTGGGAGTGTGGAAGTTCACTCTTTCGTTGAGGTAGGTTGGGCCGGTGTTGTGGAGGGATTTGTGAACGTGGATGAGAATCTTGAATGTGATTCTCCTGTCTATGGGGAGCCAGTGAAGGAATTTGAGGTGTGGTGAGATTAGTTTGTGGCGGGGAAGGCCAAGGACGAGGTGTGCGGCTGTGTTTTGGATTCTCTGGAGTTTGCGTTTGAGTTTGAGTGTGGTGCTGGCGTAGAGGGCGTTGCCGTAGTCTAGTCTGCTGCTGATGAGTGCATGGCTGACTGTCTTCCTGGTTTCTGGGGGAATCCATTTGAAGGATTTTTTTAGAGTGCGGAGTGTGTGGAAGCAGGAGGAGGTTAGGGCATTGATTTGCTGTGTCATGGAGAGGGAGGGGTCTAGGATGATGCCGAGGTTGCGTGTGTGGTTTGCAGGGGTGGGTGCGGGGCCTAAGGTGGTGGGCCACTAGGAGTCGTCCCATGTGGTTTGTTGGGGCTGAAGATGATGATCTCGGTTTTGTTGGAGTTAAGCTTGAGGTGGTTAGTAGTCATCCAGTTGGCGGTGTCGAGGAGAGCAGCGTGTAGGTTGTTTTTGTCGGTGGTGGGGTTGTGGGTGAGGGAGAGGATGAGTTGGGTGTCATCTGCGTAGGAGAGGATAGTGATTCCGTGTGCTCGGAGGATGTTGGCTAGGGGGATCATGTAGATGTTGAAGAGTCTGGGGCTGAGGGAGGACCCTTGGGGGACTCCGCAGATGATCTTGGAAGTGGTGGAGTGGTAAGGTGGGAGGCGGACTCTCTGGGTCCGGTCTGTGAGGAAGGGGGTGAGCCAGTCTAAGGCTTTGTGGCGAATTCCTATGTTGTGGAGGCGTGTGCAGAGTGTGTGGTGGCAAACGGTGTCAAAGGCTGTGGAGAGGTCTAGGAGGCTGAGTGCGACAGTCTCGCCTTTGTCGACTTTGGTCCTGATGTCATCAGTGCATGCGATGAGGGCGGTTTCCGTGCTGTGGTTCTTGCGGAACCCGGATTGTGAGGGGTCAAGAGTGTTGTTTGCTTTGAGGAAGTGGGATAGGCGAGCGTTGACTAGTTTCTCTGCCACATTGGCGGGAAAAGGGAGGAGGGAGATGGGGCGATAGTTGGAGAGGATCTCCGGGTCGTTTTTTTTTTAGGAGAGCAGTGATTTCCGCGTGCTTCCAGGGGTCTGGGTAGGTGGCTGAGTCGAAAGAGGAACTGATTATGTCGCGGAGTATGGGGGCGATGGTTGGGCTGGCTTTGTTGTATATGCGATGTGGACAGGGGTCGGAGGGGGATCCAGAGTAGATGGAGTTCATGTTTTTTTCAGTTTCTTCGTTTGTGGTGGGGGTCCAGGTGGTGAGTGTGGTGGGGGGGTCATGAGTGGGGGTCGGGTTGGGTGAGTGAGGGGTGTGTGCGGTGGGTGTGTGTGGTATGAAGCTGTTGTGGATGTCCAGGATTTTGTGGTGTAAGTGGTTGGAGAGGGCGTCACATATGGGCTGTGTGTGTAAGGGGTCTATGTTGCTGGCTTTGGGTTTGGCAAGTTCATTAATGATGGTGAAGAGTTATTTGCTGTTTTGCGAGGCGTGTCTTGTAGTGATCTCTTTTGGCAGTGCGTATGAGTTGGTGATGGGTACGAATGGTAGTTTTGAGGGTGGAGAAGTTGGTTGTGGAGGTTTCTAGTCGCCATATTTTCTCTGCTTGGTGGCATTTGCGCTTGGAGTCTTGGAGTTCGGGGGTGAACCATGGGGTGTTCTTGATGTTGTGGGTGGCGATGTGTTGTCTGAGGGGGGCTAGCGTGTCTGCGCAGGTGGTGATCCATTTGGAGTTGGGGTCGTTGGTGTGGGGGGGTTGTGAGCCAGTTGGGAGTTTAGTCGTTCTGTGGGGATCTTGTCCCACATGCGGTAGGGTGTGGTGTGTTGATGGTGGTGTGTGGGGGGTTTGGTGAAGGAGAAGTGGACGCAGTGGTGTTCAGTCCAGAGGAGTTCAGTGGTGTGGGTGTAGTCTATGTGTTGGCTTGATGTGAAAATTGCGTCGAGCGTCTGTCCTGTTGAGTGGGTGGGTGCAGTGACCAGTTGTTTAAGTCCGAGGTTGGTGAGGTTGTCTATGAGGGAGGTAGAGTTGTGGTCTTGTAGGTTTTCCAAGTGGAAGTTGAAGTCACCGAGGAGGATGTAGTCTGTGGAGGTGAGGGCGTGCGAGCTGATGGTGTTAGCGATGGAGTCGCAGAAGGTGGGGCGTGGTCCTGGTGGTCTGTAGATTAAAGTACCTCTGAGGGTGGAGTTGTTGTTGATGTGGATCAGGAAGTGCATGTGTTCTGTGTTGTCGATAGTGTCTTGGGAGCTGGTGGTGACTTTGATGGTGTCCCTGTGTAGGATGGCGATGCCACCCCCTGGCCTGTTGATGCCGTCTTTGCGTTGGAGTTTGTATCCCTTGGGTGTCGCGATGGCTATGTCGGGTTCTGAGGAGGGGTTGGTCCAGGTTTCCGTGAGGAAGGCGATGTCAGATGAGTGTGATGTGATGAGGTCCCAGAGTTCTATGGCATGTTTGTGAAGGGAGGGGGTGCTGAGGAGCAGGCAGTTGAGGGGGTTGTTGTGGGCGGTATTGGTGTGGTGCACAAGGGTGTTGTTGTGGGGTGTGTTCTGGTTGTGGGCTGGTGTGTGGCGGGGTTGGTTGGTGGGGGCAGAGCAGGTGACTATTGCGTTGGGGTTGTTGTGTTTGTTGAAAGGGGGGTTGCTATGGTTGGTGTGTGGTGTGAGGGATGTGGAACAGGAGAAATGACAGGTGTGGAAGGTGAAGGGGCCATGAGTGTGTGTGGGGCTGGAAGGCGTGCACGTGGGGCGGGGGCCTGGGTTTTGTGAGTGGAGGGTGAGGGGGGAGTAGGTTTGTCTGGGCCAGGGGGACTGGTGCTGGGTGCGGTCTTGGCGTGTACGGGCGCAGACGGGCTTGCCTTTGCGCCAGCGGTGTGGCTGCCATAAAAAGAGGGGAGGGTGGGAGTGGTTGCTGGGAGGAGGGAGGGCTGGTTGAATGGGAAGGCTGGGGGGGTGGGGCCACGGGGGAAGGCAGCGGTGGGGAAATTGGCAACAGAAAAGAAGGTGAGGAGGAGGGGGGAGGCGGGAGGGGCCACAGGGGCTGCAGCAACTGGGAAATTGGCAACAGAGAAGCCGGTGAGGAGGAGGGGGGAGGCGGGAGGGGCCACAGGGGATGCAGCGGCAGGGAAATTGGCAACAGAGAAGACAGTGAGGAGGAGGGGGGAGGGACCGCAGGGGAAGCAGCGGCGGGGAAATTGGCAACAGAGAAGATGGTGAGGAGGAGGGGAGGCGGGAGGGGCCGCAGGAGACGCAGCAGCAGGGAAATTCACAACAGAGAAGATGCTGAGGAGGAGGGGGATGGGGGAGGGGCCGCAGGGGACGCAGCAGCGGGGAAATTGGCAACAGAAAAGACGGTGAGGAGGAGGGGGAGGCGGGAGGGGCCGCAGGGGATGCAGCAGCGGGGAAAATGACAAAGAATAAGATGGTGAGGAGGTGGTGCGGAGCGGGGAGCAACCTGCCTGCAGAAGCAGGGTCAAGGGTTGCTCCTCGCTACCGCGCCGCAGCGCCATAAAAGGAGGGGAGGGTGGGAGTGGCATCTGGGAGGAGGGAGGGCTGGTCGAATGGGAAGGCTGGGGGGGTGGGGCCGCAGGGGAAGGCAGCGGCGGGTAAATTGGCAACAGAAAAGACGATGAGGAGGAGGGGGAGGTGGGAGGGGCCGCAGGGGATGCAGCGGCGGGGAAATTGGCAACAGAGAAGATGGTGAGGAGGAGGGGGGAGGCGGGAGGGACTGCAGGGGATGCTGCAGCAGGGAAATTGGCAACAGAAAAGACAGTGAGGAGGAGGGGGGAGGCGGGAGGGGCCACAGGGGACGCAGCAGCGGGGAAAATGACAAAGAATAAGACTGTGAGGAGGTGGCGCAAGCCAACTCTGATACAGTTAGCTGGTGCACTGTGTACAGTCCGTAGTCGGTGGGCTTGTACTTTATTTATTAACTTGCCCTATGTTATGTTCAATCACACCACTATTCCTAAATCCCCAAGGGACCAGGAGCAACACCCTTCCTTGATAGTCCGGCCCTGTTTCATGATATCAGAAAATATGGGACTGATTTACTTAGGTTGCATCTCCCTTGCATCACGCAGGATGACGCAGGGCAGGGAAAAGGCTTACATGTGATTTACAAAGCCATGCAAAGCCTGATTGCGTATCTTTGTGAAGAAATGTAATGCAATGCAGCAGCTTGTGCTGTGTCGCATTACATTTCGAAGTGGCAGGTGTTCCAGGAGTGGAGTATCAGTGTTCCTGTGCATCCACCCACAGATTTAACACAATTTTAAATTTGCTAAGGTTTGTAAGGCTAGAATTGTGTGAAATTAGTACGGCTGCCACAGATAGCCAGAATAAGGAGGAAAATATTTTTTTGTTCCTCATTATTTCCACTTTCTCTGTGTGAGACATTCTGCATCATATATTGAAAGAGGAAAATGCCTCTTTATATTTTGTTTTTGTAAAGAAAAGTATGTCTTCCAGCACAAAAATAATCTTTCCTGTAACATAGCCACCCTTGCACCATGGTGCAAGAGTACTTGAGTTAGTGCTAGGCAGCCATAAGTGCACCAGCTCGGGGGGGAGTTGAAGAGCACCATATCTTAGTAGATATGACTCTCTTCAGCTCTCTCCTATTCATACAACGTAGCACAGCAACTTGCCTTGCTGCACTGCTCTGCGTGACTTCTTCATAAATCTACCCCAGTATTCCTCCTAACCATATCAAAAGAACAACCCACAACTAAAAACATTAACCACAACTCAAAATACACTTCAGTAGATGGTGGCAGCAGATCCTATACATTTTATAATCCATACATTACCCAGGTGGAGTAGGATGGGAAAGGAAATTGTAGCAAGTGTGACCATACTCTTTTGACATTTAACTAGATTGTTCCATGAAATGTGAAACAGAATGTTTCTCCTGAAAATTGTAGGTCTTCCCACATCTATCACTGTCCAGTCATGGCACTGACAACTCCACGTCCGTGTCAGACCTTCCTACGACCACAGTCTCAAGTACCATGATCAAAAGGTCTTCCAACGGTTCCTCCCAGATTGTAACCTCTGACACCTGACCTCTGAAGGTTTTGTGATACAACACATTCCTGATGAATTCCTCCCCTCCCCAATGGATAGCACCATTGTACCTTGACATTGAGGCCCATATTTATACTTTTTGACGCTAAACTGCGCTAATGCAGTTTAGCGTCAAAAAATTTAGCGCCGTCTAACGCCATTCTGAAGCGCCATGCGGGCGCCGTATTTATGGAATGGCGTTAGCCGGCGCAAGCAGACCGGCGCTGCCTGGTGTGCGTGGAAAAAAACCACGTAGACCAGGCAGCGCCGGCGTTGGGCAAAAATGACGTTAGGGCGTCTTAAAATGGGGCAAGTCAGGTTGAGGCAAAAAAATCGCCTCAACCCGATTTGCGCCATTTTTTTACGACGCCCAGACGCCATTTCATGACTCCTGTCTTAGTAAAGACAGGAGTCATGCCCCCTTGCCCAATGGCCATGCCCAGGGGACTTGTGTCCCCTGGGCATGGTCATTGGGCATAGTGGCATGTAGGGGGGCACAAATAAGGCCCCCCTATGCCACCCAAAAAAAATTAAAAAATATAAAAAATTATACTTACCTGAACTTACCTGAATGTCCCTGGGGTGGGTCCCTCCATCCTTGGGTGTCCTCCTGGGGTGGGCAGGGGTGGCAGGGGGGGTCCCTGGGGGCAGGGGAGGGCACCTGTGGGCTCATTTTGAGCCCACAGGCCCCTTAACGCCTACCCTGACCCAGGCGTTAAATAGTGGCGCAAATGCGGGGTTTTTTGACCCGCCAACTCCCGGGCGTGATTTTTGCCCGGGAGTATAAATACGACGCATTTGCGTCGCCGTCATTTTTTTAGACGGGAACGCCTTCCTTGCATCTCATTAACGCAAGGAAGGCGTTCACGCAAAAAAATGACGCTATTTGCCAATACTTTGGCGCTAGACGCGTCTAACGCCAAAGTATAAATATGGCGTTAGTTTTGCGCCGAAAAAAACAACGCAAATTCGGCGCAAACGGAGTATAAATACGGGCCCAAATCACTTGCTATGGAAATGGCTCGAATGGAAGCCTAAACCTATGCCCAGGGTGATGGTCTTGAATCAGTACTAATCATCCTGGCTTCAGATTGAATACCTTGTCTTCGTCGATTGGCCACTTTGTTTTGCTTGCCTTCGCCTCTGTAACACCTGTCAGTTGTCCAGCTTGGATGATGTAGGATACTGTAAAGGAAAACCCATCATGTACATGCTTGACTTAGTGACCTCAAAGTTCATTGCTAGATGAGTTTGTCTGTAGTTACAGACAAACAATTAAATCGCCTGTCCCAAAGATTGGTGATTTGCATTAGTAATTTGAACAGTCTTGGCAATGGTGCAAACGTATGTATGTATGTCGTATTTATAAAGCGCATTCCGACTCACGAAGAGCATCGAAGTGCTAAAGTAGAAGGAGAGAAACTCTCTACGTCACTATTTGCCTGTGGCCATTAAGGAGCTGTCTTTAGGTCGTTATGTTCAAATACATAAAGTAGCCAGTCCATTCTTGACTCTGAAATGAGGGTCTTGTCTGTTTACAATTCTTTCAGCAAGATCGAAAGACAATAACTATTATCTTCTCGATCTTTAGGATCACTCCACTAGTAGATGTCGTGGACATTATCTCCACTTCCGAATATTTGGAAAAGTCATCCACTATCACAAATATGTTCCACCCATCCAAAAGTCTGCCCCTTGCTCTCACCCAAAGCTCACTTGAGCTGTCTTCAGCAATCACTGGAATTGGGAAATCTGGGTTCCCCACCACCTGACACATTGGGCATGTCATCATTACAGACTCCACAAGCTCATCTAATTACTGAAGACACACTTTACTTCTAAGCTAAATCTTGATTTTCAACATTCCTTGGTGTCCACCATGAACCAGGTGTACCATCTGCACAGTGAGGTCTTTGGGAATGACAAGTCATTGTCCCCTAAATAAGCAGCCTTCCTTGTTTGTGTTTTACATTGTACAACAAGTCCAGCACTTTCTGTGCTTCAGAGGTTCTGTGCACTTTACAGGCCTTCAAGGCCACCCATTCCACGTTGTGATCCTGCTGAGAGACATCTGCAGACAGTCACTGCCTGCTGTGGATCCTAGGATCCTGTCTGTTGGGAATAGTTGCTGTTGCAGTCTCTCAACCACATAACTGACATATTCTTCGGTTTCCTATGGCGCCATGTAGTCTTCCAGAGTGGCGGAATGTAAATGTCTTGATAGATAAACAGACAGATTTTGCACTCCAGGTTTATATTCTATTCTGAACGAGTAGCCATGCAATCACCCATTTTTTAATTCTCATTGGCAGCTTGAATGGCAACTCCTGGAATAGCAGAATCAGAGCTTTGTGGTCGGTGTGCACCACAAATGATTTTCCATACAAGTCAAGGATAAAATAGCAACACCCCAATGTACCACAATGACCTCTTGCTTGATTAGAGAGCATGGTTGTTTGTGGGGACACGTTCCGCAGGGAAGCAGTAGCCAAAAAACAGTAATGTGACTTAAAGAAAAACACTTGTCCCATGTGTGAAGTAAGCTCACACTCTTGGACCCTTTGCACCATCTTCCTGAGTCTCACATGATGTTCCTCCAATGATGATGCATAAACAAGGATATCATTGCTCACATTGATGACACCCCTTATTCCTGTTCTCTCTTCTTGTACGGAATTCTAAAGTACTTCTGCCGCACTTGAGGTGTCAAAATGTAATTGCTTGTAGTTTCAAAGGCCCAGGTGCATCAAACTGGTGGTATATAGTAGGAACTTCGGTCAATTGTCAGCTAGTGGCACACAGATCGGAGGTTAATTTTTGAGAACCACCCCCTCACTTAGATCACTGACAATGTCTGTGACTACAGGGGTGATATGCCTCTCTCTTTTAATCATCAGATTGGGAAGATGCACATACACACATAGGGGGTCATTACGACCCTGGCGGTCAGTGGTAAAGCAGTGGTAAGACCACAAACAGGCCGGCGGAAAAATAAATTGAATTATGACCGTGCCGGATGCTGCTGCAGTCATCCGCCACTTCACCATTCCGACCGCCATGGCGGTGAAGCGCTGGCCTGGAGATTGCGGTCTCTAGCCCGACGGTCATCACTAGACCGCCGACGGTAGCAGGACCCTGCATACCGCCATGGATCTCGGGTGGTTGGGAACCGCCCTGAGATCGATGGCGGTAGGCACTATCAGTGCCAGGGAATTCCTTCCCTGGCACAGATAGGGGTCTCCCCCACCCCCCGCTACTCCCCACAAATCCTCCCCCCACAACATCCACCCCCTGCCACCCCCCAAAGGTGGCACAACCCCCCTCCCCACCCGAACATGCACATATACACACCCCTACACACACCCTCAACATGCACATATACACACCCCTACATGCACACATACACCCCAACAACACATACACGCACACATACAAACAGACATGCACACCGTCCGACCCGCACACATTTCCCATACACACAACACCCCCCACACGCATCCACTCACTCACTCACCACTCAACACTCTCACATGCACACCCCCATGCACGCACACAACACCCCTCACCCCCCTTCCCTAACGGACGATCAACTTACCTTGTCCGTTGATCCTCCGGGAGGGGACGGGATCCATGGGGGCAGCTTCACCACCAGAACACCGTCACCAGAACACCACCACACCGAATCATGGGACGTGATTCAGTGGGCGGTGTTCTGTTGACGTGGCGGTGGAGGTTGAGCAACCTCCTCTTTCCCACCGTCTGCCAGTATGGCTTCTGGCGGCTTTCCGTACGAAAAATGACGGTGGGCTGCCAGCGGTCATAATCCACGGCGTGGAAGACCGCCACCACTAGCGGTCTTCAGCACGGCGGTACCTCAGCGGTCTTGCGAAAAGACCGCCGAGGTCGTAATGACCCCCATAGTCTTACCTAGCCAGGTTGTTACGGTTTGTGGGTTGTGATCGAGGACACCCATGGCGTGGGTGCATCCACTTTCTCTGCTATGTCTGCCTCCTCCATCTTCTTTAATTGGGCCACCACATTTGGTCATGAGTGGAATGCCATGTGATGATGCCGTAGCACCATAGGTGGCATAGATTAGGCAATATGCAGTTTAATGACTTTTCCAATGTGACAGCCTATTCCTCTGGAAGGGTCTTGAACCTGTGCCAGCAAACTGTCCATCTTGGTACAGAGTACTTTAAAAAGCAAATTGTGTCAGGTGGAACCTCTCAGCAGTTCGTCAGATCAGTAACATGCCAGCCCCACCCTCATTAACATATACTTTGGATGGTTCAGAGAGCTGGTCATTTGTGACATTGGTTTGTAAAATGCTTGCCAGGGGTAATGGTTGAGCATGGCCATTTGCAAATTCACTGAATTTTGGGGAATCATTGATTCTTTAGTATCAAGAGTTTTGTAAAAGTCTCCGGTCATTATGTTAAAATTAATTCCTTTATTGATTGCTTTGATGAGTCTGTTCCCAGAAGAACATGGGGCAATATTTATACTCTGTTTGCGCCGGATTTGCGTAGTTTTTTTTTACGCAAATTCGACGCAAAACGAACTCCATATTTATACTCTGGCGTTAGACGCGTCTAGCGCCAAAGTTCATGGAGTTTGCGTCATTTTTTAGCGTGGACACCTACTTTGCGTTAATGATATGCAAGGTAGGCGTTCCCTTCTAAAAAATGACTCCGAGGCATGTGCGCCGTATTTACACTCCCGGGCAAAAATGACGCCCGGGAGTGGGCGGGTCAAAAAATATGACATCCAGCCGCTTTTGCGTCGTCTTTTAGCGCCTGGTCAGGGCAGGCTTTAAGGGACCTGTGGGCTCGGAAGGAGCCCAGAGGTGCCCTCCCATGCCCCCAGGGACACCCCCTGCCACCCTTGCCCACCCCAGGAGGACGCCCAAGGATGGAGGGACCCATCCCAGGGAACTTAAGGTAAGTTCAGGTAAGTATTTTTTTTATTTCTTTTTTGTGGCATAGGGGGGCCTGATTTGTGCCCCCCTACATGCCACTATGCCCAATGACCATGCCCAGGGGACATAAGTCCCCTGGGCATGGCCATTGGGCAAGGGGGCATGACTCCTGTCTTTGCTAAGACAGGAGTCATTTCAATGGGGGTTGGGAGTCCCAAAAAATGGCGCAAATCGGGTTGAGGCGAAAATTTTGCCTCAGCCTGACTTGCCCCATTTTTTGACGCCCAAGCTCCATATTCCCCTACGCCGGCGCTGCCTGGTGTAAGTCATTTTTTTTTACGCACACCAGGCAGCTCCGCCGGCTAACGCCGGCTAACGTCATTGAATAAATACGGTGCCCGCATGGCGCTTCAGAATGGCGTTAGCCAGCGTTAGATTTTTTGACGCACAACTGCGTTGGCGCAGTTGTGCGGCGAAAAGTATAAATATGGCCCATGGCATTTTGAAGGGGATTGCTGTTCCGACCTAATTTAAGCCCTCTTCAAATATATTGTTGACAGTAGCATCTCCTTCATCGCTGTTCAGATCACTTTCTCCCCTCTCACCAGGAAGACCAGTAAAGACATTCACCTTGTTGGTTTGTGCTGTTTTCAGCCTGTGATTTGATTGGCAGACATGTAAAGGTGATTCACCTTACCCTACGATGCACACTTTTTTCCTCTTGTCGAACTATCACTTTGCCTCTGGGATAGGCCTCCACAGTACCCAGAAGGCTGCTGGGTTTTTTGGACTCTTTTTCTTTTTCTGCAGCTTTGTGCTGGGAAATCAAGTTTATCAGCTGATTCAGAACTGCTTTACTATGTCACATTCTTGGCTTTGACAGTTCTTTCAAGCAACTCATACATCAAAATGTCTAGCAAGGGCTTGCCTAATTCCTGGAGAATGTATTCCCTAAGGTTAGAGGAAGCACAGCCTTGAATGATTTGGGCCCGGATTTCTCCAATTTTGTCCTGAAATGAGAAGGTAGGTGCTATCTCTTTGAGCCTAGGATAGTAGGCATTGATTGATTCTTCAGGGTCTTCTCATGCTTGCCTGAACAGACACGTCTCATAATCAGGATTAGCCCTGGGTTCAAAATGAGACTTTAAAGTGGTGACAATCATTTCATTTATAAAAGGGGGACCTGCTTCTTGTATGACCAACTTCCTCTGTCATGCAGCAGCAAAGAACACTGTCACAGTATCTCAGACCACTGGTCTGGGGCATCCTCTGAGGATAGGTGCCCCTTCCTGATGACTCAGGTTCAATTATCACATATTACTGGTCACATGGCAGCTTGTGTGTGTTAATTGTGTGTAGTGAGGCACTACAGTTATTTTCAAGCATGGTGTGCCTTGATTGCTGGACAGCGACACTCCAGAACTGTAATTTCCTTTGTTTAAACACTTAGATATGCTAGCTGTTTTTATTCAGAGGATTCACCCTTGCTGCAGAATGCCACCCGGCCTATAGTACACTGTGTTGCCTCTGTTCACTCTGAGGGCCAAATGCAGGCCAAAGAAAATAAGTAAACTTGCAAGTGGTAGCTCAAAGCCTTTGCTGACAATACTAGATGCAGATTTGTGCATTTTGCTTCAAATTTGCACTAACGTAGCTTTGTGGCAAAATGTTTAGGCCCATATTTATACTTTTTAATGCCATTCCTACACGCCATGTGGGCGCCTTATTTAAGGAATGAGATTAGCTGGCGAAAGGCGTAGGCGAAAATGGGGGTTGTGCATCAAAAAATGGTGCAAGTTAGGTTTGAGGCAAAAATCATGGCTCAAACCGAACTTGCGCCATTTTTTGACACACAACCCCCATTGAAATGACTCCTGTCTTAGCAAAGACAAGAGTCATGCCCCCTTGCCCAATGGCCATGCCCAGGGGACTTGTGTCATGTAGGGGGGCCCATGTACGGGGGCCCAAATTAGGACCCCCTATGCCACTTTAAAAAAATTAAAAAAATACTTACCTCAACTTACCTATACTTACCTGGGATGGGTCCCCCCCATCCATGGGTGTTCTCCAGGGGCGGGCGAGGGTGTCAGGGGGTGTCCCTGGGGGCAGGGAAGGTCACCTCATCAGGCTGTCGCTGTTTTTCAAGGCCCGCCCACTCCTGTGCGTCAAAATGACGCTGGAGTATAAATAAGGCGCACAGGCATTAAAGTCATTTTTTTTGGCGGGAACGCCTACCTTGCATGTCATTAACGCAAGGCAGTTAACCGCATCCAAAAAACGACGCACACAGAGTAATTTTGCCATCTGCGGGCTCGAGCATAAAAGTTTAATATGGTGCACAGTTTGCACCGAATGTGCATCAAAATTTTTGACACACATTCGGTGCAAACAGAATATAAATATGCCCCTTAGCGCCTGCTTGTGCCATTTAACAATACCAGCCGCATGCTGTATTAATTGAATGGCGCAAGCTGCCACTAAACTTGGGGGAGCGTCTTCAAGAAAGACGCTAGCTGGGTGGGGGTAGCGAAGTAGAGGGTTTTGCATCAGAAAATGACGCTAGCCTGGTTAGAGGCAAAAAATTCCTCTAACCAGACTAGCGCAATCTCCTGATGCACAACCACCAAAAACATCATTCCTGTCTTAGAAAAGACAGGAGTCCTGCCCACCACCCCAATGGCCAGCACAGGGGACAAGTGTCCCCTTGGCATGGCCATTGTACCCTGTGCCATGTAGAGGGCCCCAAGTTAGGGTCTCAGATGGCACTTTAAAAAAATATATAAATACTTACCAATACTTACCCTACTTACCTGGGATGGGGTCCCCCATCCTCTGATGTACCTTTGGTGTGGGTGTTCCTGGGGTTTGGAGAGGGCAACTGTGGACCGATTCCATGGTGTTTAACTATGGAAATGGGTCCACAGGTCCCCTAACGCCTAGTCTGACCAAGCTTGGCACCGTTATTTAGCTCCTCCTCCCACTAATGCGTCATTTTAGCACAGGGGGATAAATATGAGGCTATGGGAATAGCACCATTTTTTAGATGGGAACACCTGCCTTGCATCTCATTGACGCAAGGTAAATGAATGCCTCCCAAACATTTGTGTGAAAAAACAATTACGTAAATTCGGCACAAACAGAGTAGTTGCTGCTGGAACACCATAAATCCACCAGGTTGCTGGTGGGACACTGGCGACAAGGTTGGCAAAAACACATCCCAAGCCAGCCGCATCTCACCATCCTGCAGAATTCAGCATCGCACTTGCCAGTGTGCAAAAAGGTGGACAGCCTATTCACTGCTGAAGAAAACTCCCGCTGCTGGAAGAGCCCTTACATGGTTGATAGGTCCTGCCGCACCCACAGCCACGACCCTGCTGTGACTCACCACATCTCTGACACCCACGTCAGCAATTGCTGATCCCCGGGGTCTGGCCTGAACCCTGTGCACTGCTCTGCTCAAAGGGCACATGCCTATAGGGCCACCAGTGACCCATCGGCATCACCATGCACCAGGCCACACAGGAAAGGCCAGAAGAGGCCTTCTGCACTGCTCTTGCCCAGCTGCCCCTCTCCCCCTCATCACTGCATCGGAGGTACACTTGTGAAGTCTCCTTCTGAGGCAATGGGGCTGCACAGACCCCCATAAACAAATGAAAAGGGGACAATTACAGTATAACTACCTCCATACCAAAAGAAAAGAAAGAAAGTAAGTTTCATTGGTGTTCTAAAACATTGAAAAGGGGATCCAGGACACCTCCCGCACATCTGAAGGGAAAGCAGCACAAAAGTAAGAAAAAGGGACAGTATTATACAACCAAGAACCCAGACAGAAAAAGCACACACACACTTAGGGCCTCATTACGACTTTGGTGGCCTTTTCAGAAGGCCGCTGCAGTGGCAGCTACCAAAAGAGCACCATGTTGGTGGTAATCCGATCACTGTATTAAGAGTCAAACTCTGAAGACTGCCAGAAAACAGCCACAAATACGACACCGCCAGGAGACAGAAGGGCTGCAAAGAGGAAGTTCCACCACCAGCACCACCTGGCCAACAGAAGTCCACCCACCAGATTACGAGGCACAAATCACCACAGTGGAACTTTCACAACGGAAAACCATTGGCGATGCGAACCACCGCTCTCAGAAGCCACCACTGTCAGAACACAACACCACGTTGAACAATTTGAATAACCCACACCTGACACACATACACACACCAGACACACCTACTCCCTGCACTATATAACACACCACCACACAATCCACAACCTTTGCTATGAAGTCGATTCACACATACAGAGAGAGCAGGCAAATAGACTCATATAGCACCAGTACACCATAGGCACAAATACACATCTCACCAAGCACACACAACACAACTGCACTACCAACACAAAACACACATAATGACCATACACACACACACACACACACCACAAGCATCCAACAACCAATATGCCCCACTCTCAGCCTATCAATCACCCTACACTGCACCCTTACACACACACCAACCCCCCACAACACAACCACTACTGTGTCCCCACATAAGCACCCACGGTTCAAGGAGGAGGAGTTGAGGGTCATGGTTGATGAAATTGTCAAGGTAGAGGTACAACTGTTTGGAACACAGGTACAGGTACAGCAAACATCAATTGCCAGGAAAATTGAGTTGTGGCAGAGAATAGTCGACAGGGTCAACTCAGTAGGCAGCCATCCATGCAAAAGGGAGGACATCAGGAAGAGGTGGAACAACCTCAGGGGTAAGGTGTGCTTGATGACATCACAACACCAGATAGCTGTGCACAAGACTAGCTGTGGGCCCCCACCTTCTCCCCCTCAGCTCATATATTGGGAGGAGAGGGTCTTAGACATACTGCATCCTGGGGGTCTGACGGGAATGCCTTTATGACTATTGTACTAGCTATATTCAACTGGATGGTACAACTGAGGACCACTACATGACAATGATAGAAATGCCAAGGGACAACACAAAGCCAGACTAGGCTAAACACACATACAGCACTGTGACTAATCCAATTAGCCAATAATGAGGATCCACAACCCCGAAAGTGAGCCACCAATGTATGGAATGTAAGATGGCAGACTCCATGCACATGCACAGCATGCACAGACAGGAAAATTAACCTTCCATACTCCCATACCCTCCTCCCATTGGGACACCATACTGCTATGTCCAGCCATCTTCCACTCACCACTACCAAGTCTTAATAGTCACTAGCTAACAGTGCAGAACAGTCATGTCAACCATCAGTCAGTACCAGTATCCACACACACAGCCAGAGATACTAAACCTGAATGACCCCAACCTAAAAGAAATACGGTACACATGTCACAGACCACTATCTACCACCAATGGTATGCTGTGCTGCATGTCATTGTCATCGCTGAGAATCATGTCAAGCCAATGTATGCAAATGCTTGAGAGAAGAGCAAGCACATCTTCAATATGTAACTCACTTTTTCCACAGGTACCCCTGACAGTGCCACCCTGGAGAGGATACCAGGGATTGTCAGCCCACCTCAGGATGAAGGCCCCAGTGAGGACAACATGCCTGGATGTCTGGACACAGACAACCTACCTGGTCTATCTGGGATACCAGGTCAGTCTATGACTCCCTGCCTCACCCTGCTCACATCAATACCCCCTCAACCATGTGGCTTTAATATCACAGCCTACCCTTTGTCTCCAAACCTGTGTCCCAAGGACAGATAAAACTATTGTGAGCTCCACAGTACAGGGACCTGAGTCAACCCCTCACACCCCAGACAATGATGTTCCTGCTAACACTGGAAGTGGGAACATTGTGCCAGGAGCACAGGCACATGGGGGCAGGGCCATGGGAGCGAAGCTGTGGGGCAGAGGATGGATCCCCAAGGGACTCGACTGACCAGGAAACCATCTCCCTAGTCCTGGGAGCATACCAAAGTTCTCAGGACAGGATGGGCCAGATCATAACCATGCTGGGAGAAAACCAAAAGCTGCAGAGGGAATACCACCAGGAGGTCATGCAGCAGTGGCAGGCCCACAATGCCACCATGGTCATCATTGCAGGGGTGCTGACGGATATCAACACCACCCGGTGTGCTTCCTCCACTCGCCAGCAGGCCCCTTCCGCTACCAAAATAACATCAGACCCATCCACATCAACGGTAGCTAGTGGAATAGAGGCCCTGCCAGGGAAACCACAACCCTCAGACATTCCTCCCTCTGTAGCTGAAACCCCACCACAAACACAGACTCCCATCCAGACATCCTGCTGGAGCAGATGACAAGATCACACTCACTGCCAGGAAGTGAGCCTCACCTGACATGTCTCCCTTTTGTGCCACTGAGACACCCTTTTGACTGTTCAATGACATGACTCCATCTCCCCATTGGCAATTGGACCTTTGCTACCTACAGCTGTACCTCCTACTCTGATGATGCCATCTACCATGACCTCACTCATCACCTCTTGAACAATGTATGCACCAAATAATTTCCACCATATAATTGTGTCATGAGTTCCAAATATGCACAATAAACACAAATGGAACACAGCTACTATATATGTGTCTTATTACAAGATCAACAAAAGTCATGATTGCCAAATGTGATATTGCTATTCACCCCTACATCCAACAGGCAGTGTAATGGACGGCAAAGGGAGGCATCCTCATCAGGAGACACAGTACAACAGATATGTCTCAGGACACATGTCAGACAGTCCAAAATTGTGGCCAACACTAGAGTATAGTCAATATTCCAACATGCAAAAAGACAATTACAGAGATTACTATCAGGGTGGAAGACATGGAGCCGCACAAAGCATATATGCAGCTCATAGAGTCAATCAATCAATCGCTGCATTTGTAAAGCGCGCTACTTACCTGCGAGGGTCTCAAGGCGCTGGGGAGCGGGGGTGCTACTGGTCGAAGAGCCAGGTCTTGAGGAGTCTTCTGAAGGCCAGCAGGTCCTGGGTCTGTCGTAAGATGGTGGGGAGAGTGTTCCAGGTCTTGGCGGCTAGGTAGGAGAAGGATCTGCCGCCGGCGGTGGTTTTTCGGATGCGGGGGACTGTGGCAAGGGCGAGGTTGGCTGAGCGGAGGCTTCGGGTGGGGGTGCAGAAGCTGAGTCGGTTGTTAAGGTAGGTGGGTCCGGTGTTGTGCAGTGCTTTGTGTGCATGGATCAGGAGCTTGAAGGTGATCCTTTTGTTGACGGGGAGCCAGTGCAGGCCTCTCAGGTGGAGTGTGATGTGGCTGCGGCGGGGGACATCGAGGATGAGTCGGGGCGAGGCGTTCTGGATGCGTTGGAGTCGTCTCAGGAGCACCATAGAGGCCCTGCCCAGTGTATAATACCTCTTAACCAGCCCCCCCCAGAGACCACCTATACAATTCAGTCATAAACTATTCATCATGAATCCCTGTAGCTGCCATCTGTCATGTACAACCCTCAATCCTCAAATCATTCAGCAATGGCTAGTGACTATGGATGCCTTCAGTCATAGTTATCATAGGCACATAGTTCATTCTCACAGTCAGTGGGTGGAATTACATGAGAGCAGGAGAATGTTGCAAGCATTGCCCAATACTGCTCTGTACATTGGACATATGAATCTGGGGAACTTCATAGGGTACACTTGTTAGATTTGAGACACTTGTAATGTGTACCTTACATACACCTGTCTGCAATAATGTGGATAAACACCTGCCAACCCACTATCACCATACCTGTATGTCACTGGAAGTACTGATTGATCTGATCAGCTCAGTACTAGAGTCAGCTACACCTTCCTCCTCTGCCTCCTTATCACTTGCCATGTTAGCATAACCAGCTACCTCACCCTCACCATCAGCTAGCGATGGTATCTGACGTCCCAGGGCTAGATTGTGGAGCATGCATCAGGCCACTATTATTTGGCATACCTTTTGGGGTGAGTAGAGAAGGGCACCTCCAGATAGGTCCAGGCACCTGAATCTGTCCTTCAGGAGGCCAAATGTCCTTTCGATTACACACCTTATCCTACTGTGGGCCTCATTGAAACAGATGTCCCCATCCCTGGCAAGGTACCTCACTGGTGTCAGCAGCAAGGGAAGGTTAGGATAGCCAGAGTCACCTGTGTAACAAAATGTAGGACCTATGATATAACAGGTACAGTGACAGGGAAGAATGTGCTGACAGATGCCATAACAGTGAACCATCTTCAAATGCATACATACCAAGGAGCCAAGATCTCTCTGTGTGTAGTCATGCCATCATGTGTGGGGCATTGCTGTTCCTCAAATTGAAGGAGTCATGCACAGATCCAGGAAATGTGGCTGTGACCTTTGAGATGTATCGACCTGCCAGACACATCACCTGAACATTAATGGAGGGGTAGATTGTCCTGTTCCTATACAACTGTTCATAGGCACTGGGAGAGACCCGGGCTATATGGGTGCCATCAATGGCCCCTATCACCTGAGGGATGTGTGCCATATCATAAAAGTCTGTCTTCACATAGGCAAAATCCGCACATTGGGGGAACCTGATATAGCTGTCCAGGTGTCTCAACAATGCACACAGTACATCATTCAATATAAGACTGAACATGGGTTATGATATCTCTGCTGCCAAACCCACTGCATTATGAAAGGAGCCTGTGTCAAAAAAGTGTAGCACTGATAGGACTTGTACTGTGGGAGGGATGGCAAAGGGATCATGTTGGGCTGGTAAGAGATCAGGCTCCAACTGTGTTCATAGATCCATGATGGTCTGACGATTCAGACGATAGGTCTGGATGATATGTCTGTCCTGTATGATTGCAAGGTCAACTAGTGGATGGTACACTAGTGGTTATCTCAATCTTCTCATGGCAGGATATCTAGGTAGAAAGTAGAGAATGTACATTGAGAAAGAAATACACTTGACACATGTAAGCAGAACATTTCAAAATAGCACACACTTAATACTGTAGGACATGCGTAGCACTCCTGACTTATACTATATTGTGCATGCAGAAGCGCTTTGGACACCAGCTTTGTAGCACAATGCTGAACCTATAAGTCGTATAAGACACATATCACATGTGTAGTGTACCATATGTGGCAGACTGGGCTGTCTTGCACTGATTATTACAAATATAATATGGTGTCATCACCTATGTGCCACCGAGTATCCAAGCAAGTCCATCAACAGATATACTGTCACATCACGTCACTGTGTCATGTGTCACATGTGTCAGCACTACCATCATGGCACAACATGGGGTTACTCTCCAGTTTGATCTAAAATGTGTCAGGTGCACTTTAATTGGCAGATCAATGCATTATATGTGCACAAAATGGCAGCCGCCTGTCCTGCAGCACTGGATAGACAAAAGTGACCTAAGTCCGTCGGCGTATGTTGTCATGGATGTAGGCGGTCACAACCACTGTATAACTTGTCATTGGTTAACATTGCTGCCTATGGGGATTGGGGCCAATGGAGATGACCGTCGGCAGTTACAGTCCAGTATGTGGCTGCCATGACCGCCATTTTCTGCAGCCTTGCTCACTTGACTCCTGACACTGTTGCCAGCAAGACCTCCATGATCTGAGCTGCTGTATACTGTCTCTGGGAGCCATCATGCCATATCCTGCAGGTAACAGGGCTCCAGCCTTCACCCCCAGAAGAGCTGGAGAAGCTTGTGGATGGGGTTCTACCCCTGTATGAACAGCTATATGGTGCACCAGAGGAGCAGGTGAGCCCAATAACATGGTCATGTCTGATAGGGGTGTGTGTGATGGTGAATGGGGTAGGTGTACCAGTGACGGAGTATAAATACATGCAGAGGGCATCAAGTAAAGGCATGTTAGCAAAAAGGATGGGTATGTGTGGCACTGGGTGAGTTGGATGTGTATAGGCCACTCCTGTTGGTATGGTACCAGTGTACATAATTTTCTCTTTTTGTGTGTCTCATCCATGCAGATGAAGGTACATCAGAAGAAAGGGATCTGGTGTGCCATTGCCAAGGAAGTGCAGACCCTAAGAGTCCGTAGCTGGCAGAGCACCCACTGTCACAAGAGGTGGGAGGACCTGACACGCTGGGCCCGGAAGACCACTGAGGCCCAGCTGGGGATGTCCTCCCAACAAGTTGTAAATGTGTTTTGAGGGTTTGCTGTCAGTGGATGTACATCTCCCATATACAGACTTCTCCATGTCTGCATTGTGGACATGGTCTAATCACATTGGCACATTTGTGACTTCATCCTGTCTTCACTATGGATGTGAGCTTGTAAATCACCCTACCCATTGAGTATGACCTGCTCCTTACATCAGCATTGGCCCATTTGTTTATCTAAGGTGTCAGTCCACTCCCTTCTGTATAGCACACCTGTTTATGCAACTGCGTGACTCAGCTTATATCATTGGGACTACATACATCAGGTACTGGTAATGTTTTTGACTCCATGTGAGGCAGCCTTTACATTTCCAGCACAGACATGGCTTGTATAGGACTGGAATAATAGCTTGACAGTGTATCTCCATATCTTGGTAATCTGCTATCTATTGGGTATGTGAAGGTTTCTCAAGTGCCCTCATTTGATATGTACCTTTGATATGGTCTGATTACAATAATCATGCATTTCTAAGTGCTAGACTTGTGCGGATTAAAGCTTGAATACAATGGGATGGTACTACAGGTAGTAAGTGCCTAGACAGACCTCTTCATCTACAAAATGTAATGTTAATGCCATATATGCCACTGCCCTAGCAATTCCAGTGCAGCATAGCTTATTAGATGCCTACATCATGTCTCAATGGTTACTTGGGGGCACATGTAATGGTGTGGAAAATTGTCTGCCTTCTTTGGCCAAGCTGAAGTGGGTGATTAGGACAGGATTGGGTATTGTATGACTTATGAAATTCTGATGTGAAATTAATGTTGTATTTTTTCTTCTGAGGCTGCCCTACATAGTTGTGTGATGTGTTGTCAGTGCAAATGCAGTGGTGTTGGTCCATGTATGCATAATGCTTACATGTATGTTCCATCTAAGATGCATGTTGTCTGGATTTAGGTACAGATATTCCCAAATCTGGATGGTGGGAGTGAGGGTGGTGTTATCATGTTGTGAAGTGCTACTGGTGATATTGCATGTGTGCTGGTATTGTATGTGGACCATGATGGCATATATGTGTTACTGATGTTCATCAGTTGTCACACTGCACTCAGTAATTGGATATGGATGTGTGTTACGTGCAATATGGGCCATTGAAGATGTACTTAATTGCATGAATAGTTGTGATACATATGTGTTTGGTGTCTGTACCTCTTCCTCTGTGATTGGGTCAGACTAATCACATGCCGGTACCCATGACTTGTATTGTTCACATCATATGTCAACTGTATGGCTGTCTAACTTGTAGTGGCATAAGCACTTCTTAGATATAAATTGCCTTTATTGTACAGAGTGTTATGTCAGCCATATGATGTGGCAGGCAGGCAGATGCTGTGTGTGTTGAGGGGGTGTAGATATATTCAGTGTTATGGACATATTACAAAGTACATTGACTAATTAGCTGGAGTAACAGTACAGGCCTGATGTGTTTGGTTCAGTGAGCTGCACTTAAAATGGTTGATAGGAGTATGGAGAGGAATGATGTGAACAAGGGAGACATTTGTAGCACATCCAGGGCATGATGTCCATGAAGACAGAGCTATGGTGGTGTTCATGTGGATGACTCCAGTCGTGTAGACTTACTTGGATGTAGATGTAGGTGTGAGGGTTGGCATACAGGGGTGGGTAATGGTGGGATGTTGTGACATAATGCAGGACATGTTTATTGCCACATGAGATACGCTAGGCATGAAATGTATTGTCACAGATGTGCATGTTAACACTTGTGTATGTGACGTATATGTTAACCTTCTCTCTCCCTATCTCTCTCACTTCCTCTTTCTCTCTCACTATTTGTGTGCATCAGCATCGCCAAGCAAAGGCGAGTGGGGATGCTGCAGGCCACGGGACCCAGAGTGCTGCTACCAGCGATGGCGAGGGACCCAATGGCATGGAGGGCAAGGGGAGTGCCACGGGGGAGACCGGATCATCCACATCATCTTCTGAATCCCCCTCCAGTGGACACTCCCTGGCAGTGTCAGACCCTTCTGGGACCACCCAAGCCCCATCATTGTCCGCCACCCCCCTTACTATCACTGTTCTCCCTGTAGCACCCCACGCAGTTGGCCGTGCCCGCTCACCCAGGAGGGTGGGAGTCTCCTTCACCACGGGCACCTCTGACCGTTCCCCAGTCAGTCCTGCTGTCCTCAGTGAGAAGGCTATTGACCTCCTGACATCAATTTCTGTGGGTCAGTCGACCATCGTGAATGCCATCCAGAGACTGGCAGCTCAAGTCCAGCAGAGCAATGCGTTCCTGGAGGGCATTCACAATTCATGGCTGGCCTACAGAGATCCTTTCAGGCTCTGTCCTCCACACTGATGGCAGCCAGTCACTCTCTGTCTACCGTCCTCCCTCCTCCTACTTCTTCCTAATCCCAAACCCCTCTTCCCAAACCCAGTCAAAGCACACCAACACACAGGCATGCATCCACCTCAACAGCCAAGAGTAGCTCTGACAAACACAAGCACCACAAGACCCACCACCAGCATGCACAAACAATACCCACCTGCAGACACACCAACATCCACTACCTACACAGACTCCCCCACCACCCCCTCCTTCACAGACACTACACCAGACACACCTGCAGCCACCACACCAACATTCACTGATTCAGCCACAACCCTTATCTTTCCTATAGTCACCACAATAGCAGACCTGCCGACATCCACCCTAGTCACCACATCTGCAGCCACCACAACCACCGACACTCCCACATGCAGCATATCTACCATGCCTGGAGACACCACCCCAACATACAGTCACCCATCCAGCATGGCATCTCCCGGCACCGTCTCTCCCGCCTCCCAAGACACCTAAACACCCACACTTAGCCACAGAACAGACACCCAGCACCCACAAGCACTCGCCCCACACACTTGCACCCAAGACATTTACACCAACACCTCCTACAACCACTCCCTCTACCTCCACTCCCAAACCTTTTTGCCATGACTGCCCCTATGTGTCTAAAAAGCATTTCCTCTCAGAATTTTCCCTGTTGCCTACTCCTCTCCCATCCAGTGAAACCCCCAAACGATCTGTGGCCCTCCCCAAGTCCAGCCTTCCACCTCCAAGTCCTCCCCTGCCCCCCTCTGCTAGTACCTATGCCCCTCCCCCTGTCAAGAAGCCAACCACTTTCAAGCCGAAGACCAAGGAATCCCTTCCCAAGCCTAAATCCAAGCCCAAGTCCAAAGACAGCCTTCCCAAGCCCAACCCCCCCTCCGCCCACCCCCAATCCCTGAGGTGCCTGCCTACCCCCTTGATGCCCCGACCCTGCGGAGGTCATATAGCAGTCAGGAGTCAAGTAGGGGCACAGAGATGTGTCATTTGTGCCTTTGGCATGTTGGACTTTGGACTGCCCAAGTGCCTTATATTTGTACATAGTTATTTATTTATATTCATCCTTTTATATTTCTATTTATTATATCTGGGCAAACCAGTTGTTGGTTTGATGGTGACAATCTTGCCCTAACACTTCTTTCCACATGGTTGTTGTGTAATTTGCAGCTTTGGTTTGTGTGTGTGCGACATGTGTGTGTGTGTTGGTTGTGCTAGCTGTTGTGTCTGGCCTGCATGTGTGTGGCCCTGCCATTTGTATCGCTGTGATGGCTGTGTATTGTGTGAAGGATATGTTTGTGTTTGGTACATGCATGTATGTAGATGAATTGTGTATTGTTTGTGTTGACTTGTGTAATGGTGGCATTGTGTGCCCTTGTATGGTTGTTGTGCATGCGTGCGTGTGGTGATGAATATGTCAGATGCGTTGTGTGTTGTGTTAGCATGGTATGACGATAGTTTAATGTATGGCTGTGTGATTGTGTTTATTGGTTGTCAGGTGCTGTTACAAGTTGTATGTAGGTAGAGTCATGTGGAGGTGAGTAGTGAAATTGCTTGCCGAAGCGTTTATGTAGTTGTGGTTGTGGTATCCTTGTGTGAATGTGTGCTGTTGTGTATAGTTGTGTTGGACTGTGCCAGAGCTGTGTATCTCCGGGTTGATGTGTGTATAGCACATGTGTGTTGGCTGTGGTGTGTGTAGTATGGGTGTGCATGTGTGTAGTATGGGTATGTGTATGTAGGCATGTGTGCGTATGGGTGTGTGGTTCCGTGTGTGTGTGTGTCACCATCGTTGGCCATCCTGGTTGTGTGTGTGGTGTGTGTGTGTATACTTTGGGTTTTCCCTACAGTGTCAGGTAGGTGTGTACTCACGGTTGTTGTCTTTGTTACTGGTTCCTGAGTCATTTTGCGAGCAGGAGAAGTGGTAAGACTTCTATTTCGGGTTCCATGGCGGCTGGTATGTGTTCTTAAAGGTGAGTGTCTCCTTTTATAGAGTTGGTTTTCGTCAGGGTTTTCGTAGTGGTGGGACTGTGGCGGAAACCTTGGCGGTGTGCAGCCTCATAATAAGTCAGGCAGGAACAAGATCAACATCGACCTGAAGGTGGCTACCGTCATCCGTGGTGGCATGGCCACACTGACAGTACTGGCGGCAGTTTGGCTGCCTTCTGTTGGGAAGACTGCCATGGTTGTAATTTGGCAGTCTTCTGCACGGATCACAGGTGCAGTACCTTGGAAAATGATGAGGAAACAAACATGCTGAATGGAGTCGGGGAGGTAAGACATCGCTGAAGCCAATATGGTGTTGGTTTCTTGCTGCTCTTGAGGAGGTGAGGCCCGGTTCCCTACTGCTAGGCAGGGGAGGTGAGGCGTCAGTTCCTTACGGTTGCAGGGGAGATGATGTGGTGTCAGTGATGAGGTGTCAGTTCCTTAAGGCCCAGGAAGGTCAGTGAATCCAGAAGGTCAAGATGGGAGGCATCAAATTTGCGGAGTCACAATCACACTACGAGGCCACTGGTGCTGCAGAAGAGCTGGAGTCGGATGTCATGGACGTCAGTGACATGGCACTTAGGACTCACGCTGTGGGGGGACTTTAGAGGCACTGCAGGTCGTAGTCATTTCACTCAGCGGGGATCATGGGCAATGTGCTTAGTTTCTTCTTAGTTGCACAAGAGCTCACTTCCAAGGGCCCAGGAACTGGATTTGGCACCACTTGGCAAGTCAGTACTCTCAGCAAGAGAGTCCAGGCACTGGTAGGTGGAGTCTTTGATGGCCCTGAGACTTCTTAACAGGAGGCAGGCTCAGATCAAACCCTTTGAGAACCTTGAAAGCAGGATGTAGAAAGCAAAGTCCAGTCCTTTCACTCTCAGGATAGAAGTAGCAGGCCAGTACAACAAAGCAACAGGCAGAGTGGCAGCCCCTCCTACAGCATCCAGCTCTTCTTCCTGGCAGACTGTCCTCAGTCCAGCAGTTTTTTAACTATGTGGTGTCAGAGGTCCAGTACTTATACCCATTTCTGTCTTTGAAATAGGCAGACTTAAAAGAGAAGTCCTTGTGGTGCACCTGACCCTGTCTTTTCCTGTCCTGGCCCCAGACATACTCCAGGAGGTTGGAGACTGCTTTGTGTGAGGACAAACAGCTTGGTGATGGGCCATGCACAATGAGGGTCCCCTCTTATAGAAATAAACAGTTTATCAAAAATACACTTCACAAAGAACATAATTTCATATAACAGTCCATGTCACACCAAACAGGTTCTAGAGTCAACCAAAGTTTTTTCAGAATATGATTTCACATTTGGAGAATCGAACATCCAAAGAAGATTGTATTTCCATCCAACACGTGTTTCGTCTTGGGAAATGTTTACATCCCTTACGACTTCTTCAGGGCTTATATGTCCACAACATTTCAGAAACAAGCGGTAAAAAATGTGTCCAAATCAATATGTGCTTCAAACATATAATACTATCCAATTGGTAATTCGGATCCCGATCTGTGAGATCACCAAATATCTATTGTAGGGAGCAGCGTCTTGGAGTTCGGACAATCTTCTTTGGATGTTGGATCCAGAATTCCGCAGCCAGGCTACTACTACATATAAAGCCGCAAGACCACATCTCCCCTGCCTTGAGAGCACTACACTGGTTACCCGTTGCCAGAAGATGCACTTTCAAACTGCTTTGTATCACCCACAAAGCTATACATGGAACAGGACCACTTTTTATCAGAAAGAAAATTACCAAATACATCCAACAAAGAACCCTCCGCTCTAGACTGGCACCCCGCCTTAGAACACCACCATACAAGAAAAAGACTGTAGGTGGTACATCCTTCTCCGTCCAAGCAGCAAAACTATGGAATTCATTACCCCCAACTATAAGAGCCACAGATAACTTTCTTGTTTTCAGAAAACTACTCAAGAGTTGGCTCTTTCCTTCATAACCACCTTTTTCAAACAACTATGAACTGCATATGCCTATGTGGATAAATATTTTTTTCAGATTATATGTATATTTCTATTTATTTATAGTTTCTTTGGAAAATATGTATTGCTACTGTCATAACAATAAAATACACACATACTCTTTTAAACCTGTCTGACTAAGTATTTTTTACCCATGTTTCTAATTATGTATTGTATGTGCCTATGTGTGTATTCGTGTGTGTGTGTATAAATATATATATATTTATATGTGTATGTATGTGTATATGTTGTTTCTGTGCTTGGCATGTTGTGGATCATTGCATGGCTCCTGGTTTTTTGGGTTGTTATACTAGATATCTATGAATTTCTGCTCTAATTTTTCATCACTCTTATGTCATGTCTCTATCAAACTATCCTCCATTCTCACTCTGACTCATCCCAAATCCCTTCGACCACTTTCATCTCCTAAATATCTCTGCCTAAGCTCTTCCCTCCACCTCCACATCTAACTCACCAAACCTCACTCTACCTCTGTGACCTCCCACACAACCCTACTAAATTCTCCTGCATTCATCTCACCCTGCTACTATGCTCTCTCTAGCCCTTCCACATACTCTTCCCCCCTCTGCCCCCCTTTATTCATCCCAAGCCTTTGGATTGAGTAAATGAAGGATATACTCCCAATTAACACTTTTAGATTTCTTTCCTGCTCCACCCCTCCATTACTCCAGTCAATCTAACTAACAAACTCTCATATCCGCAGCTCAAATTAACTCATAATAATACTAAAACTGTACTCATTATTAAATGATACTAATCCATCACTAATTCTTGTTGGGTTCCGGAGTAGCATACTACTCATCGAAAAGCGCTTCGACGCCTCGTCAGGGGTAGTAAGCGCTATATAAATACGATTACAATACAATACAATATAATACATAGTGCACTTAACTAGGGACTCCCCTCTAAATCAAATATCCCAGTAATGGATAAACCAATCACCAATACAATTTACACAGAGAGAATATGCACTTTAGCACTGGTTAGCAGTGTCATAAAGCCAACAAAAACTGTTCAGTAAAAATAGAAGGAAGAAGGCAACAATTTTAGGGATAATCTTGCAAAAAGGGCCAGGTCCAACACCGCTCCAAACCAAGCAGACAGATGCAAGTCAGCAATGTTCCGACAGGTAATCCTATGACAGCCAGACATCTCTTTGGATGACATACTAGTCTTTGCCCGTTTCCACAAGTTATCATATAGCAGAGCTGAAGATATGGATTCAGCCCTAAGCAAGGCACAACCATGAGTGGGCTCCATATGAGCATCAGCGTAAATGAAGAACAGGTTGACACAATCCAGAAAAGACCAGTGCCCCTCATCCAGCAGGTGTATCAAGGCAACAGGGAGGCAGATGTGGCAACTGTGGCTAGAACAGAGGACCTCAAACATATGCCTCGCCAGAGGGTGAACATGCTCAAAATGTGGCAAAGTGAACCACTTTGAAAAAGTGTGCCAAAGTGGAAAGCAAGGACACCACGAAAAGTACCCAAAGAAGATGACCGCATCCCTGTGACAGCTGTCCCTCGATGAGCCTACAGATGAGGAATCACCAAGCAGTTGCGGGGTTTCTTGGTGATTCCTCATCTATCGGGAGGATGACAAAGAGGACACCTTTGTAATTTTGTTTGCTGGGAGGAAAGGCATCGATAAGATGCCGGCCCCGATGTGCACAATGAGAATCAGAGGTACCATCATTGCTGCACTCATTGACACAAGCACATCTGTTAATATGATGGACTCACCCCACGCCTGGTATTGTCACCAAGCTGTGCACGAATCTGAACGTGCGGAGGCACAGAGCCCCTGCCTCTCCAAGGAATTATAGAATCGACATAATCGAAGACCATTCAACCCGAGCAAAGTTCCACATCACTAAAGGTGGCACAGGCATGTGACTGGGGTGCCACACAGCAGAAGATCTAGAACTAGTGTTCTATGCCAGACAGATGCATGAGTTACATGCTTACACCATGCTGGTCAAGTTCCCTCAGTTATTCACTGGCCATGGAAAATTGGAAGGAAAGCATATCAGATTGCACATAGACAACTTGGTAAGGCCAATGGCACTGCAGCATCAGACGGTCTCCTTCCACCTGCAGCCACAAGTGGAACAAGAACTGTGGGACCTAGAACAGAAATAAGTCACAGAGAAAGTGACATGCCCCATACTGTGGGTGTCCCCATTAGTCATTGTACCCAAACTGAAACAACCAGGAGCAATCAGATTGTGCGTGGACATGAGACTTCCAAACCTGGACATCTAAAGAGAGCACCACACCACACTACCTATGGAAAACATCATGAAGGACGTGAATGGTGCAAAGTGATCATCTGAGTTAGAATTAAATTCAGGGTACCATCAGCTAGAGCCTGAACTGGCCAGCCAGTACATTACAACATTTTTCACACAAGTAGGCCTCAGGAGATTAAACTTTGCCGTCTCTTTGGCTGAAGGGGTGACCCTGTCTGGGCAGATCGGAGTGATCAACATAAGTGACGACATATTGATCTTTTCAGAAAACCTCAAGGAACATCACTTGAGGCTGAGAGCCACCCTTCAGCTACTGGTGCATTGTGGCCTGATGCTGCATCGACAAAAATGCCCATTCTACCAAGACTTCATAAAGTTCTTCAGCTACATATTCTCAAGAGATGGCTTAAAGGTGTACCCCAAGAAAGCAGACACCATCAGGAATGTGTCCGTACCCCAGAATCCACCAGAGATGAGGAGCTTCCTAGGTATGGTGACATATTGCAGAAGGTTCATCCTGAACCTGGCAACTCTATTAGAACCCTTATGGACATGAACTAATGCAAACACTCAGAGGGAGTGGAGCCAGAAGCTGATAAAGCGTTCCGCACCATCAAAGAAGCCCTCCTTGACACCTCCACCATTGTATACCTCCACCAGCAGTGGGGGACAGACCTAGTGGTTGACGCCAGACCGATACAGCCAGAAGCAGTACTTCTGCGAGAAAAAGCAGATAAAGTATGGGTCCCCATCGCTTATGGCAGTTGGGCATTCTCCAACACTGAGACCAGATATGCTCAAATCAAATGAGAGGCCCGGGCCATCCTATGGCCTTGCACCACTTCCACCTGCATCTTTGTGGTCGGAAGGCCCAGATTGTCACAGATCACAAGCTACTGATTCCACTCAGCCTGACTAGTACCCCTGAGGATTGAGAGGTGGGCCATGCAGCTGCAACCATCCTCCTTTGAAGACGTCTGCCATCCGGGGGCAGATTATGTGTCAAGGCACCTTCCACCTCCCAAAGGAAAACAGCAGATGAAAGACAATGAAGTAACAGAGTTCTTTGTGGAAATGATCGTACATAAAGCTTGCCCTAAAGCACTCACCATCCAAGAAATTCAAGACGCGACCAAGGTGGATGAGAATAGCTCCTGGGCAAAGGAAACCCTAGCCCAGAGACAGTCAAATCAAATCAAATCATTAACATTTATAAAGCGCGCTACTCACCCGTGCGGGTCTCAAGGCGCTAGGGGGAAGGGGGTTACTGCTGCTCGAAAAGCCAGGTCTTGAGGAGTCTCCGGAATGCAGAGTGGTCCTGGGTGGTCCTGAGGCTGGTGGGGAGGGTGTTCCAGGTCTTGGCTGCCAGGTAGGAGAAAGACCTCCCACCCGCCGTGGAGCGGCGGATGCGAGGGACGGCAGCGCGCGAGGCCGGTGGAACGGAGGAGACGGGTGGGGGCGTAGAAGCTGAGGCGTCGGTTGAGGTATTCAGGTCCCTTGTCGTGGAGGGCTTTGTGTGCGTGGGTGAGAAGTCGGAAGGTGATCCTTTTGATGACTGGGAGCCAATGCAGGTGTCTCAGGTGTGCGGAGATGTGGCTGTTGTGGGGTATGTCGAGGATGAGGCGGGCGGAGGCGTTTTGAATACGTTGCAGACGTTTTTGGAGTTTTGCGGTGGTCCCAGCATAAAGGGTGTTGCCGTAGTCCAGGCGGCTAGTGACTAGGGCGTGGGTCATGGTTTTTCTGGTGTCGGTGGGGATCCAGCGGAAGATCTTGCGGAGCATGCGGAGGGTGAGGAAGCAGGAGGAGGACACGGCGTTGACTTGTTTGGTCATGGTGAGAAGAGGGTCCAAGATGAAGCCGAGGTTGCAGGCGTGGTCTGAGGGGGTCGGTGCGGTGCCAAGGGCCAGGGGCCACCAGGAGTCGTCCCATGCGGCCTGGGTGTTGCCGAGGATGAGGACTTCCGTTTTGTCTGAGTTCAGTTTTAGATGGCTGAGCCTCATCCAATCTGCGACGTCCTTCATGCCATCTTGTAGGTTGGTCTTAGCGCTGGTGGGGTCCTTGGTGAGGGAAAGTATAAGTTGAGTGTCGTCGGCGTAGGAGGTGATGATGATGTTGTGCTTGCGTACGATGTCGGCGAGGGGGCTCATGTAGACATTGAAGAGTGTCGGGCTGAGCGAGGAGCCTTGAGGGACGCCGCAGATGATCTCGGTGGGGTCTGAGCGAAAAGGTGGGTGGTAGACTCTTTGAGAGCGGTTGGAGAGGAAGGAGGCGATCCAGTCCAGGGCCTGGCCTTGGATCCCGGTGGAGCGGAGGCGGGTTATTAGGGTGCGGTGACAGACGGTGTCGAAGGCAGCCGAGAGGTCGAGGAGGATGAGGGCGACTGTTTCACCGTTGTCCATCAGGGTTCTGATGTTGTCTGTGACTGAGATGAGGGCGGTTTCAGTGCTGTGGTTGGTTCGGAATCCGGATTGTGAAGGGTCGAGAAGGTTGTTGTCTTCCAGGAAGTTGGTAAGCTGTTTGTTGACGGTCTTCTCTATTACCTTGGCAGGGAAGGGGAGGAGCGAGATGGGGCGGAAGTTTTTCAGGTCGCTTGGGTCAGCCGTAGGTTTCTTTAGTAGGGCGTTGACTTCGGCGTGTTTCCAGCTTTCGGGGAAGGTAGCAGATGAAAAAGAGGAGTTGATGATGGTCTGGAGATGAGGGGCGATGATGTCGTCGGCTTTATTGAAGATGAAGTGAGGGCAGGGGTCCGAGGGGGCGCCGGAGTGGATAGAGTTCATGGTGGTTTTTGTCTCTTCAGTGTTGATGTGGGTCCAGGCGCTGAGGGTGATGGCAGGGGGTGTGGGTTCGGTGTTGCTTGGCTGGGTCTGGTGTCCGAAGCTGTCGTGGAGGTCGGTGATTTTGCGATGGAAGAAGATGGCGAGGGAGTTGCACAGGTCTTGTGAGGGCGTGATGGCGTTGGCGTTGGCGTTGGAGAACTCTTTAACGATGCTGAAGAGTTCTCTGCTGTTGTGGCTGTTTTTGTCCAGTCTGTCGGTGAAGAAATTCCTTTTGGCTGCACGGATCAGGTGGTGGTGTTCGCGGGTCGCGTTCTTGAGGGCGGTCATGTTGTCAGCGGTGTGGTCCTTGCGCCAGGCTTTCTCGAGGGCGCGACAGGTTTTCTTCGATTCCTTAAGGGTGTCAGAGAACCAGAGAGGTTTTTTGGTGTTGGCCTGTCGATGCGTGCGTCTGAGGGGAGCAAGGTTGTCTGCGCAGTTGGTGATCCAGTTCATGAGGCTGAGGGCTGCATCGTTGGGGTCGTCGGTGGTGAGGGTAGGTTGGTTGACGGTGAGTGCGGAGAAGAGCTGTTCTTCGGGGATTTTGTTCCACTGTCGACAAGGGATGGGTTGAGTGCGGAGGTGGCGGGGCTCGCGTCGGAATGTGAAGTGGACACAGCTGTGGTCGGTCCACTGTAGAGCGGAGGCGTGGCTGAAGGAGACGTGTTTGCTGGCGGAGAAGATAGGGTCAAGCGTGTGTCCGGCGATGTGGGTGGGGGTGTTCACCAGTTGCTTGAGGCCGAGGTTGGCGAGGTTGGCGAGCAGGGCGGTGGTGTTGGGGTCGTTGTTGTGTTCCAGATGGAAGTTGAGGTCGCCTAGGAGGATGTAGTCCGGCGAGGGCGTGCGGGGAGACGAAGTCGGTGATGGAGTCGCTGAAAGGGGCGCGCGGTCCGGGGGGACGGTAGATGAGGGATCCTCTGAGGGTGGTCCTGGGGTCGGTGCGAATCTGGAAATGCAGGTGTTCTGCGGCGAGGGGGCTGTCTTCGGTGGAGGTGGTGACGCTGATGGAGTCTTTGAAGACGATGGCGATTCCTCCTCCTACTTGGTTGGTGCGGTCTTTCCTGGAAATCTTGTAGCCTTCGGGGATGGCTATGACGATGTCTGGGGCCGAAGAGGCGTTCATCCAGGTCTCCGTGATGAAGGCGACGTACGGTGCTGTGAAGTCCAGGAGGTCCCAGAGTTCAACGGCGTGCTTGTGGACCGATCGAGCGTTGACCAGGATGCATTTGAGGTGGTTGATGGCACATTGGCTGGTGGTCATGGTAGTTGCGTGGTGGAACATACGTTTGCAGGAGTGGCAGGCGAAAGGTCCATGGGTACGTTTTGGGTTAGCTTGGAAGCAGGTGTTGGAGCGTCCTGGGTTGAGGGCGTGGAGGGTGGTGGGGTCGTAGCGGAGCAGAGGGGTTTGGGAGTGCTGTGGACCAGGGGTCGTGGCGCTGGGCGCGGGCCAGGCGCAGACGGGCGCAGACGGGCGCAGTCGGGCGCAGTCGGGCTTGCCTCTGGTGCGCCTCCGGCGCGCCAGCGGCGCGGTCACGCAGCGGCCGCCATATGAGGGATGAGGGGGGGGGAGGGGTCAGCTGGGGGCGAATGGGAGCTGGGGGGTGGGGGCGTGCAGGAGGTGGCGGCGGGAAAGTGGAGGGAGGGGGGACAGGTAGAGGGAAGAAGAGCTGGGGGAGGGGGGTTAAGGGTGGTGGGGGGTGAGTTTTAGGAAGTTTTGGAGTTTAGGGAGAGAGATAGGAGTAAGGTTGGGAAGATAGGGGAGGGGGGGTTGTAGAGGTGGGTGAGGGTGAGAGGTAGAGTGAAAGGATAGGAAGATAGGGGTGGTAACAGAGGGGGTGGCGAGTGGGGGGGAAGATAGAGAGATAGGTAGATAGGAGGAGGTGGTGAGTGAGGGAGACAGAGAGAGAGATAGAGAGATAGGTAGATAGAGATGGGGGTAGATAGGGGTGATAGAGAGGGGGAGAGACGAGTCAGGAGCGGGAAGAACCATGGAGTAGGTAACAGTGGTAACATTTCCTCGACAGGTCCTGGTCATTGATGCAGGTTGAGCAAACTACAAGGAACCAGATACGGAGAGTGTGTCACGAGCTGAGAAAAAGTAAGGAAGGCCTGCTGCTGAGAGGTTGACAAATAGCGATGGCGCAAAGTCTTTCGCCCAGGGTGATTGATCTGGCACACCAAGGTCACCAGGGTGTCATCAAACCTGAAGCAAGACTAGACAGCAAGGTGTGGTTCCCAAGGATGGATACTCAGGTGGAGGACAGAGTGTGAAGCTGGCACTCTTCTGCCATCACCAGCGGGGACTCACCTTCAGCCCCGGTGTTAACTGAAGAGCCCAGCCCAAAACCCTGTTTGAAGATAAGCATTGATTACAGACTTTTCCCAGATGGGCCTCTCACAATAGTGCTTATAGACTCTCACACCAAATTCCCTGTTGTAGAATTTGTTCAATCAATGGCATTCTAAAAAGTGAAACCCATTTTGGAGAAGACATTTTCAGTGAAGGGCCTACCGAAAAATTTAAATCAGACAATAGTCCACCATTCTAGGGACAGGAGCTCCAGGAATTCCTGTCACCTCTTGCCATTGGCCACATCCCCTCCTCCCCCAAGTGGCCTCAAGCTAATGGTGAGGTCAAACAATCCATGAGGACTTTGAACAGAGCACTAAGGATAGGCGTCGACCATGGTGAAGACACAGAATTCTGTCTGCATCAGTTCCTGAGAGCCTACCGGCAGAACCCACACAGCACCACGAATAGTGCCCCAGGGGATCTCCCGTTCCAGGGATCCATGAGAGACAGCATCAGACATCCAGGCCCTCCAATAGAAAAGAAAGAACACAAACAACAAAGTCCTTGTACAAAGGGCAAGGACCCCAACCCTCCATGTCAGGGACAATGTCATCATATGGCACTGTCACCCAGGGTGACAATTCCGGAAACCCTATGAGCCAGAGAATTAGTGAGTCATGAAAGTTAATGGGACCATGGTCACTGTTCAGCAAGGACATCACACCATGGAGCAAAATGTGTCCTTTTTCAAAAAGACTTACAGCCCTGCCCGAATGAGGAGATTGATGAAGATGATGACACAGACCGAGAGGGACCGCTCATGTCAACGTCAGCACAAGAGAGTGCTCCCTCAGTGGGTCCTGGTACTCTGAGGTGTCCTGCCAATTACCGGTGTGTGACCCTCAAAAGCGAAGATTTGTCTATGTCTCCAGCTGGGCAAACCCAAGACACATGCAACCTGGAGAGTGGGAGTGAAGAAGGTGCCCGGAATCAGAGGTATGATCTCTGCCCAAACCCCACTCACAGCCAGAGACTTAGGGATCATGTGTATCCCTGATGGACATTTGAATGACTGATTGCAGATTTAAAAAAGTTGGAAGGGATGTAGAGTGCCACCCAGCCTCTACTATACTTTGTTACCACCTTTCTCTCTGATGGCTAGGTGCGGCCCGAGGAGATAGATAAAAGGGCAAGTGGTCACTTGGGGCCTTTGCCGACATCGATACTGAGTGCGTTTCATGCTGTGTCCTGCGCTGTAATGGTCACAGTGACACAATATATCCACCAGCACGGACGTGACACATGCTGTGTGCATATCCCACGTGATTTTCAATCTACACCTCACCCACCCCACGGGTCTTGGTGTCTCGTTGTGCAGCCCTGTCAGGAGGAGAAATGCTGTTTGCGATCTCTGGTGGTGAAGTGCACTCACCGAACCTTAATGTTTTGATTGCTGTGAATCTTTCGGGCCGCACTCCTTACCATCTTGGTGTTCTGGACTAATGATGCTGCTGCTTCTTACCTAGGTGACCGGTGCCATGTCTGCAGGGACACAACCCTGCCACCCCTCAGCGGACTGGAGGTAGGCCCCAAAAGTCCCCTCTTCTACCGCCTCGCAGGAGATGAACTGCCTGACCACTTGGCCCGGAGCCTGACCAATGAAATGCTGTATGGCAGGGTTGGATCAGGCTGTAGTTATCCCTGTCACCATTTGTCATGTGGCAGTATTTCAGTGTGACAGGCAATGAAATACTGAGTAAGCTGGTACATTGTGTACAGGCCCTAGTTGAGGGGCTTTTGCCTCACTGGTCACACCACTGTGCCTATAGCCCCATGGACTTCGGGACCAATACCCCTCCTTCATGGTCCATCCAAAGTCCACGATGCATGCATTTACAAGGTACTCTTCCTATTCGATCAGATCTGAGAGGTGATAGTTCTGACCCATTCAAAATACAACACCATTACTGAGTACTATTTTTACTGAACAATATACAGTATGGAAACCTTAATGAGAAGAGCAAGCAGCAGCCTCTCAATCTTACAGCCAAGCCCCACCATATCTTCTCTCAAAAGTAAAGGGGCCTCGTGGGCATTATTTGTACCCATGCCTCTCTGCAGAGACACCCGAACTAAGCCAATCACCTTTCACATTCACAGTCCTTCAAAACTTGACCTATTTGCGTACAGTTGCGGAGGGGCATCGCCATTCTGGCTGAGCCAGCAGATGAAAAATAAAATGATAGCTTGCTATTGTTTTATTTTTCATCATTTTTCATCTGCTGGCTCAGCTAGCAGAGTGTACATGGTGGGGTGGGCCATGGAGGTAGGAGGAGGTGAGGGTGCCCTAAGTGCACATGTGTGTTTGGTCCGCCGTCTGAGGCCGGCCAAACACACTTGCGCACTTAGATTTCTCCAATCCAGCTGTGGCTGGAGAAAGAGCACAGACCCCAGGCTTGTGTCTGAGCAGCAGGATTGCTTGGGAGCCTGAGCTGGTGTTCCAGTGAATGATGGAATACCACAAGAGGAGCCAGGCAGCTGGAGGCAGCGGAAGACGGGCGGCGCAAGGGTAAATCCTTTCTTTTTTTTAAAGAAAATGTTGTCTTCCCCATACCCCCCCTTGACATATGTGGCGGCCGCCGCTGTTTGCGTTCTCATTTCTCCCAACCTTTTGACCATTGAAAACTGATCCATTGGCTTTGCATATGCTTGTTATGGAAAGGCCCTTCAATCCACCGCCTTAAATCAATCTTTTTAAAATAGGAAATACTGAATACTGGAAAAAGGATGGCGATAATAGCTACATTTTAAGTGATGCAGACCACGCTAGCTTCTAGTAAAGCATCACCAGAGGTACAAGGACACGGAGAGACCCAAATCTTAGAGAAGAATTTGTCAGGTGGAGCAAGAGGGGGTGCACATATTTACCGTCGTTTCCAACAAATGCTCCTCTAGATATACGTTTTTACCAGCAGCCATGTTTACAAATTTCATTTCTCAAAATATTTCTGCCTGAAACATATGTTAGGAGCTTGCTCTGGTGGCTCAGTGGACGAATGCACCTACTATAGGGATCTGTGCTTCCACAATGATCGCAGGTTTGAATCCTTGCATGGACACAAAGCGTTTCATCCTTCCAAGATCAATACATGTGCGCAACTGAGTTAGGTAGCAGTGAAATTCTGTTATCAGGCGCCGAGAAGCCCAGAGGGCAATGTTCTGCTTACAGAAACCCCAGTTACGACTGTATGAGATCTTTGTGTGATATAAGATTTTTTCGCGGATCGATCACAATGTTAAATGAAACGCAGGCATCAATTCATGTTCTTCACGTACTGCTTTCGATGCCCTTGGACATGTGAAAGCCCGTGCCCTTTAACACCTGACAGTTGTATAGATTGGAAGGTGTGTGTGAGGGGGAGAAAGCAGTCTCCTGGTATTATGCAGTCTTTCAAATGAAATCATTTGAATAATAGTAGAATTTCTGTTTCTAAACAAATATTATTAAGAAAAAAAGCCCCGGATCTTAGAATGATAATGGTTCTAACTGTCGGAGCAATACTGCCACCTAACGTCTTCACGAAATAATGCGACTTTTAGTTAGACAAAAACTGTATCTGGTTTGTTTCTGTAATTCAAATGGTTGTTTTCATTTTTGATAGCAGAGGCAATGCGAGACTGTGTGATGGGCCTGTCACCCACCGACTGCAGTGAGAATCTCTTGTGAGTTGTCCCATGAGGCTTTCACAGTGCTGGTGCAGTGAGGGCGACACTCCCAGCAATTGTGCAATGGGCCGTGTTTCAAATTGAGGGTGACATAATGAATGAAAGGCTAGGCTGCTTTTTCGGTATCAGCTACAGACATATTTAGCAAGTGCATTAAGTGGAATGGACAAGGTGTGGGGGGTCTCTATAGGCGGATTGACCAAATAAGTGTTACTAAGATTTGTTTCTAATGGGCGTGTCCTATTTAATTGAGGGACTGGTTTAAAACATGCAAGCTAAAATTATGGGGCACAATTCAGAAAAGTGGCCCTGCACCTAATGCAGCGCCACTTTCCTTGCGCCCCTTAGCGTCCCCCTACCACCAGCATGTGCATGTTGTATGTAAAATACAGCGCACCATAGCGCAGTGTAGGCTGGCAATAGCGTAATTTTTTTGACGCTATTGATGTACTCTGCAAGAGTAGCGCCAACATTGTGGCACTACTCCTGCAGAGTACTCAGGGGCCCATTATAGATAATGGTATGCCCCCTTTTAGCCCCCTCTGAGCAAGCATAAAAACTGCCGAAAAAAATGGCACAAGGCAATCTCCTAGATTACCTTGCGCCATTTTTTCAGCCCATCAACAGGGGAATACCCCCCTTGCATACGTTCCCCTGGCGCAGGCATAAAGAGGCGCAAAGGGTTACAAATTGGCGCAATGCATGCATTGCACCACTTTGTAAATATGACGCAGGGAAAATGTCACTTTAATGATCCCTTAGCGTAAAAAAATGACACTATGCTGGCGCTAAAGTGGCGCTAAGAGCTCTTAAATCAGCCCCAAGTGTTTCACAGAAGGTGGCACCTGACCAGTATTTGGGTGCTACTCTTTGAGTTTTCTGCTGTTGTATCCAGATGCATTAAACAACAAAACCTTCTAAAAAAAAGTCACAGATATTAGCTTTTCAAGTACTTGTTAGCCCTTGTTAGCCATATGAGTAACAACAATGATTTTTTCATGAATAATTATGAATGAAAATATTTCGTTTAAGAAAATACAAGACTGTGAAATAACTTTGCTAAGGTTGAACTATTCGTATATTATTCACTGTTATTCTCCCCTTCACATCTTATGTTTTAATTTATGTGATTGAGATCTCTACTGGGATACACAATAAGTCTATCATCTCTATCTTCAGCAGTCTCTCTCTCTGGTTGGACACCTACACCCTTTTTCTCCATGCATCATCCTGAATGCCTCACTGCACATATGTCACACATCTTTCCTTTTGAGCACCATATTACCGCTTTTTTTTCTGCACATACTTCCTTTCATCTCCTCCACCTAACCAGCCCCCACCCAATAAACCTTAAGTGCTGCATTTTCTTTTCCTTTAGCGCTGTCTGTTTTTTAGAAGCTGTGTACCTCCTTCACACATTTTATCATCGAATCACAGTAACAATTGTCTCATATGTGGCCATAGCACTTTCTGCTTTGCAGACATTCCAAGGAGTGGATGTGCTTGTAGTCTGAACACCTTTATTAGCCACTGAGAAACTCACACTGCATTCAGCCTCAGTTCCACAGCTTTAAAACATGCTCCATCATTAAAGCCTACCCACACCCTGAGCTCCCACACATATGACTCAGTTAACCGAATGTGGTACATAGGGCCTCATTCACAAGAATCTGATGGATCAGGATTGATGCATCAGATTTCTTGTGCTTCCCTAAGATCCACTAACGATGCCATGGATGCAGTCTATATACAATACAGAGCTCCATGGTGCACGTTTTCACAGATGCGTCAGAAATTCTGACTCATCTTTTGGCTCCAAACTCATGTATTGCTGGAGTAGCATTGTAAAAATGACACTACTCCTGTAATGTGAGGTGGTTCCCATTGGAAAAAGCCGTGCATCAAATTTACGCCTGCTCTGATAAGACAGTAAAATTCTGACACAGTGAAGTCACGGAATGATACAGTGAAATGTAAATTTCTCTGTGTCAGTTCTGCATGGCGTTCTGCCTAGGAATGCCTACCCTGCATACATTATACCTGGCACAGGTATAATTTGACACAGGGCTTTACAAATTTACGCATTTGGCCCAAATCCTCAGTTTGTAAATATGGAGCAGTGCAGTGCACTGCTAGCGCCACCACTGCATAAAGACAATGTCACAGCAGTAGTGCAAAGAGCTTGTGAATGAGGCCCATAGAGTCATATGCTGCATGAAAAAATGATTCAGAAAGACCATACCTGGGAAAATCAAATACTCTTAGAGTGTGCAAGATGAAGTAAAACATGTGTAATGAAAACAGGGATGGCATCAGTGACATACATTACCTTATAGGTTTTTACAGTCATTGTTGAGAAATTGATCAGTGTATTTGTCAAAGTTAAGGACATTAATGTAGGGCCAAAAAGGACAGGTTTCAATTACGGATGGTATTGGAACCTAGCAGGATCCACCCCACTTACAGCGCTTGCATTAACTATTTGTTGACAGACCATTGTTTCCAATCAATAAAATATACTTAAAGTATGTTTTTGGTCAGCCAATTGATCTTCATTGAATAGTTTTGTTACACACCTCAGGTGTTTGCTTGTGCTTCAATTGCATTCCTCCCTATTCTTATGTTTCTACCCGGGATCTATCTATCCAGTTAGATAGATAGATAGATAGATAGATAGATAGATAGATAGATAGATAGATAGATAGATAGATAGATAGATTTATTTTACAAAGTGGCGCAATGCATGTATTGCACCACTTTGTGACTATGGCATGTGTAAAAAGTCACGCTATGGCGGCGCTAAGGTGGAGCAAGGGCCTCCTAAATCAGGTCCTAAGTGATTTCCATCCCCGTTCACTAGAGTTTTATAGTACCCAAGCAGCAACTTTTCAGTTTTAAATTACAAACAGATTATAATACTGATTATATTCCTAGACATCAGCATGTTATTTTCTGTAAATACAAGGTTGTGCCCGAACTCCAGTTCAGTGCATTCAAAAATTCCAAGTTCTCGTATCGTAAAACATTTCTTCCCAAAATTTCAGCATGTCTTTAGCAGCAAACAAATTAATTTAGCCCCAAACAGCTTGTCATTTTCTGCCTAAATACTGCTGTCCCTAATGTTAGGACGTCATATTCTGCAAGTTCACCCTTTTTGTCACTAGATGCAAGCTTTTAATGCTCAGCAAATAAACGATTTCAATCACCAGGGTCAGCACTGATAGAGCGTTCCGACCTAATAAATTACCTGTATTTGGACGCTCTTGGGTCGATGAATCTTTTGACCAAGTGGGGCTCTCTTCACCCGAGATTAGTCAATTTAATCAAATCAATAATCAATAATGAACATAAGCAATGCCCTGATCAACATAACACTTCACAATTAATCCAGAAAACATTTCGGCGAACCATGACCTTTCGGCCATGAATAACCACACCAGTTCATTCAAAGTTAATGTATTTATTTCCCTATATTAACAAAGCTAGCACAATATAAATGTGTCTCAACACCAAATGATATATGTAAATGAACATTAATAGCTGTCCATAACGGCGAAAAAGATGCAATCTATGCAGCATTTGAATAACAATGCATTCGATAATAGCAACGCAAACCACTAAAACTATAATCTGTAATGGGCTAATTGCATACATTAGTCAGCATAACAAGGTCTCGAATTGCATCGTGCAACAAATGAATCCTCATCTAACCTCAAATTAGCATCTGCATGTGGGACTTCATGCAAAAACAATTTAGCAACATTAATTTGGAAAACTCCTAACTAGGGCTCTTATCAAAAATCAGCAGTTGGTTACCTAAAAAGAAACACAATGCAATTGTACATTTTCCTTTCATATTTACCAAATTCAATCAGCATTCAAGGAAGTCTTCGTCTCACAGGTACCGGATTCGATCAGCATGGGACGGGGCAAAGGGGCAGGGTGGACGGGGCAATTGCCTCACAGCGGCAAGATAAAAGGACAAAACTACTACTTTATGCAAAGGGACGAATCAAAGTTAAAGTCTCTAGGGCGAGAATTACTTAAAGTCTCTTTCTCTCGATTAGAGAAAGCATCAAAGTCTCATTCAAAATGGCGTCGAACATCAATTGGCATCGTAGAAGATGGCAAAATGACGAAGTCGGCAAGATGGGCCATAATGTCTGCAATGTCTAATGTCCTCAATAGGTGCAATGGGTAATGGCGCGTAATGGGCTGCTTTCTTCCTGTGCACCAGGTTTAAATAGACAACAGTTCAAATCCAGTAGGGTCTTCCATTGGAGAGTTCATAGGTTGGCTTCAAATTGTCCAATCAAAAAAAACTATTCACAAGCTTCTACCTAGGCATACATTATCCTTGGAGTCGGGAACGTAAGTTGCAACATATTTTACCAATTAACTCACTTTCAGAGCTTCCATTGTCTGCACCTGCAGATTGACCTTGGAGCAAAGAAGAAGATGCCAGGCTGGCACGAAACCTTAAAGATAAGCATGTGAACCGATCTCACTGGAAAAGTACAGCTTCAAGCAAGAATACACGTTTTATTAGCACATTAGAAAAACACGAGCATCTAAACCATGAGACAAGGCAACTAGGCCGAAGCCTCCACTAAAGTTATGCTAAGTTAAAACATTTCAAACAAGCAAATCATGGCACACGTTTACGGTTATGTCAGATTAGTACAATTCTAATACATCACGTTATATAAAGCACGCTTATAAATGTTGGCGAACTACTCTGAGGGCACATTTGTCCCCGTACAATCTTTATTAGTTCGGTTAAAGTCACACTCGATTATTACGGCACTACGTTTATGCGCTAATAAATGTAAAACCTTCGTTTCTGCGTCATCAATCCCTCCTCTGATGACTACTTGTCATCACACAAAACTATTCCCACAAATTTGATTCCATTAAAATTCTGTCAGTTCTCTTTGCCTTTTAGTTCCCCTTGTTCTTGCCTTGTATTCTTCTGCCATTCTTTTCATCACCTTCTCATCCTTCCTTCTCTTAATTCTTGCCATGATCATTAGTATTCCCCTCTTTATTCCCCAAATCCCAAAGATGCAAATTAGTACTATTAGTATTCCCTGTATTATTTTTAGTAATATTCCATTCCAAATGCCACCAAGCCAATTTCCCACTGAAGCAATTCCCTTTCCAACCTTCTCCCACACTCCTGGTTCTTTCAATTCCTTCAAGTCTGCACTCTCTTTTGTTAGATTTGCAAGCATTGTTTTAATCTTCACACTGTTGTCTGGTATATACGTGCAACAGTGACGCGCACCAAGCATTTTGCAAACGCCGCCATCCTTTGCTAAAAGAATGTCTAGGGCAAGCCTGTTTTGAAGAGTCATAGCTCTTTCTGCTGCAAGTTCAGCATCCATCAGGATTATAGCACCTGAAAACTTTGTCAACATGTTATCCACTATAGTAGACAACTTTCTTATTTTGATGGAATTCAACACAACTCCCAATGAAGGAATCATGGCTCCAAATATATCTCCTACCACAGCAGCTGCGGTCTCTCTTGTCTGGATACGATGAGATCCAGATGTCTTTGGAATCACCGATAGGTCATCCAGTTGATAAACCTTTGGGAACACTATACCCAAATAACATCTCCCCCACCATCCCTTTGGAAGACGATAATAGGCATTATGCCCACAAATGTAATATACACCAGGTATGACAGGGTCAAGTCCGTTCAGCATGAATGTCCATTTGGCCTTAAAGATAAACGTATGTTTACATTCACTCGCTCCCACGAAAATGTTATCATAATAAGATTCACCACGATATATACAAAATTTCCCTACATGCCAAGCGTCTAAAGCTATTTTCCCTTGTGTTTTTATTGCGGCAAAAGCATAATTATCTACTGAAGTCCTCTTACTTAGCTCTTTTTCTAATTTCGCATTCATTTGTGCCCTTCTATCATCTGTGCGATCTAAAAAGCTTATTTCTACTGCTGAGAGCGAGCAGGTAAGATTTTCCCTATGAGCGTGAGCTGTTTCAAAAGGTTGCATTGGCTCGAAAAATTCCCTCATTATTTTTGCATCCCAATCTTTAGCAATCTGGCTTAATTGCGTTATTATAGGAACATATGCAAAGGTAACATCATAATTTGAGTAAAAATACTGTATGTTAGTTTGACCATAAAATCTAGAAGTTACTAAACTACATGTAATCCCATATGTAAGAGGCATGTGGTGATAAGTCACCCCTTCCATTACCGATGTCGGTATCTGTGTACACACATAACAATCTTTCGCATCCATAGTCTCAACATATTCTGTTAGTAGGCGATAGAAAACATTATACGAAAGTTCCTTCTTATCATGCAAGTGTCTCTCATCTAATTCTAGTCTTTTCAATGCGGTTAGTTCAGTGACAGTAACAGGAGCAGAAGTAGAAGCATCAATTTTCTCATTCTCACCCTTACCACGCGTTGCAAGCACTATTGCCATTATTATTAGTACACATGCAGTTATCAAGCCTATACACGCATATTTACAATATTTCACTCTACTGTTTTGTGTAGCGTATTTAGTCATGATCTGTATAGAATCAGAGAGCTAGAAGCACTTATAAAGAAACGACTTAGCAATTAGTTACTAAGCTGAACGAGCGCAATGTTCACACAGTTTTCTTCAGGAGCCCAGTCACTTATCGGTTAGCAGCATTTGTCTCAATTCGGCAATAACTCAGTCTTTTATCAGTTAGCAACGTTGTCTCAAATCGGGTTTAAGAGTCAATCAGGTTATCAAAGTCTTATCAAGTTAGCAAATGTCTCATCCGGTTTAGCAATGTCTCAGCTGGTTGTATCACGTTAGATTATAGCAAGCAATGTCATTTATCAGTTTTTTTTTTTTTTTCCGTCAATAGTGTCCATAAAACTTTTCTTTTCTATTGGTATCTCTTCTTCTTCGTTCTCGAGGCTAAGAGATACAAATTCGTCGGTCCAATCGTCATTGACTACATATGCCCATTCTGGACCAGAATATCTCCTGTTTGGTATCCTTTTCCTTTTCAATTTTGCATCTCTCTTTGATTCTGCCTCACTGGTACTTTCCTCTTTGGCCAAGTCCTTTTCTTCACTTGATGTTGGTACCACGACAGACACTTCCTTTCTTTTCTCTTTCACTCTTGGCCCTTCACTGTCGTTCAACGTTTCTCTAGTTCTTAGTTTTACTGGTGATATACTTGGTCTTCTCCTTGCACTGTGTCCACTTGATGGACCTGCGATCTCTTCTGAGGAAGTTTGAACAGTTTCGTTCTGTTCTGCCTTGTCCCCTCCTTCTGGGGAGTCAATCAGGTTTTTCTTTTCTTTTTCTGTACCGTCTGCTTCTGGGAAAGCCCTCCTCTGATCAGGCTCTCCTGCTTCTTCACCTCTTTCGAGCCCTTTGTCACCGTTACTTTCTTCAGGCTCTTTGTCACTTTCAGCTGCTTCAGGCTCTTTGTTACCTTCAGCTGCTTCAGGCTCTTTGTTACCTTCAGCTGCTTCAGGCTCTTTGTTACCTTCAGCTGCTTCGTCGCTGTCTGAGGTTTCTCCTTGGTCTTCCCCAAGTGAATCGGTTGTTTCGTCCTCAGAGAATATTTCTCTCTCTTCTATTTCTGCCTGTTCGCTTCTAGTTCTGTTTTGCTCTGTCTCAGCGCTCGGCACTTTGTTATCAGGTACTGGCAGTTTCAGCGCTTCAACTTCCTCATCTGTGGGACACAACACTTTCTTTGTATGACTGGCGTGAATCCAGTTGGGAACTCCCGCACACTTCACAGCGGTAGTGGTCGTCAGGATCACTTGGAAAGGGCCTTTCCAACGGGGTTCCAGACACGACTTCCTCACGTGCTTCTTTATCACGACCCAGTCACCTGCTTTCTGTGTGTGGCCTGGACCTTGGATCGGTGACAAGGTGGTTGCTTCCACCTGGTGAGAGAAAGAGCGAACCACGTCAGCCAGACCTTTGCAGTAGTCTAACACCATATCATCTGTAATATTCAAAAGCGCGTTTGCGGGAACTGCAGGAAGTCTCATGGCCCTGCCCATGAGAATTTCGTGCGGGGACAATCCAGTCTTTCTGTCAGGGGTGTTTCTCATTGACATTAACACCAAAGGCAATGCGTCAGGCCATTTCAAATTTGTCGATGCACATATTTTCGCCATTCTTGATTTCAGTGTACCATTCATTTGTTCCACCAGTCCTGATGCTTCAGGGCGATAGCTACAATGCAGTTTTTGCTCAATGTTCAGCGCTGCGCAAAGTAACTTTATCACCTCGTTATTGAAGTGACTTCCTCTATCTGATTCTAAAGAGATTGGGAATCCGAAACGTGGTATCAACTCCCTCAACAATAGTTTTGCAACTGTAAGGCTGTCATTTCTACGTGTGCGGTATGCTTCAATCCAGTGACTAAAAATGCACACAATCACCAACACATACTTCAGACCTCCATGCACAGGCATCTCAATAAAGTCCATCTGCATTCTGCTGAACGGGCCACCCGCCCTACCAATGTGGCTCACGTTCACAACCGTTCCCTTTCCTGGGTTCATCTGTTGACAAATGACACAACGATGGCAAACTGCTTCTGCAACTTGACGGAATCTGGGGTTAAACCAATCAGTTTTGAACAATCCTATCATGGCATCTCTCCCTAGGTGAGCCTGCCCATGATAGAACCGCGCTAGCTGCGATAAGAGACTATTTGGTAAAACAAATTTTCCCTCATTTGAAACCCATAACTCATCTGGTCTCCTTGTACATTGTGACTTAATCCAGGAAACTCTTTCATCCTCCCTGACGCTATTCTGTAATGCTTTTAGTTCATCCATTGTATCCACGACCTTCAAGGCAAATGCTTCAGCTGGTTCGAGTTCTGGTTCACTTATCAAATTCCATTCATCCCTGAGCAATATACAGTTCAAGGCACAAAATCTTGCGACTTGATCCGCATATGCATTTCCCAGGGAAACATAGTCCTGTCCTTTTGTATGAGCACTACACTTTACCACTGCAATTTCGGCTGGCATCTGAATGGCGTGTAACAATTCCCTTATTCTCTCCCCGTTTTTCACTGGGGACCCTGAAGAGGTCAGGAAACCTCTCTGTGACCATAGTTGCCCAAAGTCGTGCACAATTCCAAACCCGTACTGACTGTCAGTGTAAATGGTAACCTTCATCAATGTAGACATTTGGCATGCTCTTGTAAGGGCTACAAGCTCTGCTACTTGTGCGGAATAGACTCCTTGGAGCCAGGATGCTTCCAAGACACCTGTTACAGTACATACAGCATATCCTGCTTTCAATATTCCCAGTGCATCTCTTAAACATGACCCATCAACAAAAACAATTTGGTCATTTTCATCAAGCTTAGTATCCTTAATGTCAGGTCGGGGTTTTGTGCAAAATTCAGTCACCTGAAGGCAGTCGTGCTCGACGTCTTCAGCGTTCTCAATTTCAGCATTTTCACCGGGAAGCAAGGTTGCTGGATTCAACGTAGTGCACCTTTTCAGCTGCACATTCGGTGAGCCCAGAATTATCGTTTCATACCTTGTGAGTCTTGCTCCAGTCATGTGTTGCATTCGGGAGCGGGTCAAAAGTATCTCAACTGAGTGAGGGACCATGACTGTTAATGGGTGTCCCATCACTATTCCTTCACTCTGAGTGAGGCTGATACCAACTGCTGCTACGGCGCGCAAACACCCTGAAAGTGCTGCTGCGACCGGATCCAAAGTAGCTGAAAAATACGCTACTGGTCTGTTTATGCCACCATGGGCTTGGGTCAAGACAGACAAAGAACATGCATCACGTTCATGACAAAACAATGTGAAAGGCTTTGTGTAATCAGGCATACCTAAAGCTGGAGCCCTGCACATGCATTCTTTCAATTCAATAAAAGCATCCATCTCATCTCCTTTCAGCTCAATTTCATCCAAGGCATCCTTCTGGGTCAGTTTCAGTAAAGGCTTTGCTAGAGTTGAAAAGTTGGGAATCCACTGGCGACAGTAGCTCACCATCCCCAAAAACTTCCTCACCTCCCTCCTTGTCTTTGGTGGACTCATTTGAAGTACACTTGTTATTCTTTCCTTCATTATTCTCCGTGACCCTTTCTCTATTTGATGACCCAAGTATTTTACTTTCTTCTGACAGAACTGCAACTTTGAAGGAGACACCTTGTGTCCATTCCTTCCCAAATGGTTCAGTATAGCAATGGTGTCGGCTGTGCAGCCACTTTCTGTCTTAGATGCAATCAGTAAGTCATCGATGTACTGTACTAGGGTTGACTCGAATGGCAATTCTAACGCTTCCAAGTCTTTCTTTAGAATCTGATTGAAAATTGACGGTGACTCCGAAAACCCTTGAGGAATTCGACACCAACTGTAAACTCTGTCTAAGAATTTGAAACAAAAGAGAAATTGGCTGTCCTCATGAAGAGGCACCGAAAAGAATGCTTGTGACAAGTCAATGACTTAGAACCACTCGGCATCGCAAGGGACTTGAAACATTATCACAGCTGGATTCGGTACTACAGGGCAGCATTTAATTATGATGTCATTTATTTTCCTCAAGTCCTGCACGATTCGGACCTTTCCACTCGGCTTTATTAGTCCCATGATTGGTGAATTACATGGACTGCTTAACACTTCTTTCAGCACTCCCTGTTTTACAAACTCGTCAATGAGTTGGGCGACTTTCATGAGGGTGTCTTGTGCCATGTGGTATTGTGGGGTCTGGGGAAAGGTTACATTGGGTTTTACGGTCACTTTCACTGGTTCCACTCCTTTCATCAATCCCACCTCTTTTCCTGTCATATCCCACACTTCCTTTCCGACTGTTTCCCGTAATTCAGCTGGAATATCTTCTTCAGTTATCATCGGAAAAAGGTTTATTTTAAATATCAATACACCTTAGTAGAAGTTTGTTATCACATAATTAACTCACTCTACACCCCAACAATAACCCACATTTTTATATATCTCTTATTTACTTATATTATTTACAATTCATCACATTTAACACTTCTTTTAATTTCTATATCTCTTCTTTCATTGAACATGACTAAATTATTAGTATGTACTCTATAGAGCTATGAAGAAATACACAACCAGGTATGGAACTACCGTAAACAAATGCCCAGCACAATTCTTCCAGAATGCTCTCTCATCAGATGCAAATATCTGCAGAAGCTCGAAAGCACAATTTTGTTATTCCTTCCTTTCAAAATACCTTCACAAACAATGTAACTAGGAAAGAAACATTCTGCTAAACTACCATGATATTTTAGGTGTCATTTCTTTGAAGCATCATTTAGTAAAATGTGCGGATGCATGGTGGTATTTCCAACATTTATATTCATAACAGGAAAGATCAATGTAACCTTTTCATCAAAGTTACACATTGCCATAGTAGTTCCTGGCATGAACAAAACTACTTTGTGCCAAAACTACTTTGTGCCAATATTCTTCGTATGGAAGAGCAGAATGGTGTCACTACCACTGAAGCCAGCCAATAAACAGAGAGACAGAATTCAAATAACAAAAGATCTGTGATAACCAGTTTATGGCAGAATTCTCAAAGAAAATCACAAAGTACACCCATGGTATCTGTTCCTGCATTAGTGCAAATTTACAGCTTTTATACATGAGCTAGCATTTAATGAGGCAGACCAGGAAATCGAACTCCTAGACAATATTTGTAAACACCATTTTAGCAGGAGGAAAATATGCATGTCTTTTTACAGGACAAGTAGACTGATGACACAAACTGTCCCATGGACAATTTAGACATTTTATAAAATTCCACACTCCTGACAACATATTGTTAACTGCTGCAAATGAATCCTCTGTTCCCTCCAGACTAAATTTGTTCACTGTAAGAATTTTGGCAACCTTTGCATGGGTCAAATATTTTTAAATGTAATCCCTACATAAGAAAGTTCTAATTTGTTGTACACCTGTGGTTCCTAACCTTTTTACTCCTGGGGACCACCAGTGAAACGTTACTGGAAGCCAGGTACCCCCAAGCAATTTGCACAATTTAAATTTCAAACATGAAATCATTCTTTTTATATTGAAAAAATATGCAAAAATCTAAACATTTTATTGGAAATGTTGGTGCTGCATCTTGGCGACCAACTTTTCAATTTTTAACCATAAGTGCCTCTCTTCTCTCCCTATCCTTTTTGTCACATTTAATTAATTTTTATTATAGCATCTCTCATACCAGTGTAGGTGTTGGAGCACTTTACAGCACTTTAAAATGAAAGACTGGGAAAAAACAGCTTTCTAATTTGTGCTATGCAGTTGGCATGCAGCTCCTTAATTGCAGTTCATAGCTCAATGTGCTAGATTACTATTATGAACTGTACAGTAACTAAAGAATCTCTGTTACAAAAGCAGTAACCCACTGTGCCATCCACATAAAATACTGTTTTTTTTTTTTTTTTTTTTTTTTTTTTTTTTCATAATACACATCCTATGCATCCTGCATATTAACCATCTGCACTATCTTTCAGTCAAAAATGCCACTGTTCAAAACTCTCATTCCTCCCCAGCAGGTACATTAATCACTGGAGTTATCTTGACGCTTTTATTTTCGCTGTACAATGCTCTTTGCAGTGCTTTTAAAGCCATTAACAAGTAATAAAGTCTGAATTTTGTGTCTCACTACGTGTGATAATTTAACAATTAAACTTACATTTTTTTCCAGTGTGTAAGCATGTTACAGCCATCCCTTGTCTACTTGCAAACCTTTCCCATACTCAGTCTTGCCCCAAATCATAGTATAGTAATTGGAGTAGTGGTCACATTTTTCAGGCCAGTGTATCGCCTTCTTACAATCCTCCCACAAATCTCATGGTACAATAATGCTAAACAATGTATCCGGATCCTTCCAAAGCAGCCCTTCCCATGGCTATTATTCTGTTTAACTCTCTACATTTTTATGTACGTCGAGAGACTGTGTCTTGTGATCTCCAGCTGTGTTTTTTTTATTGCTGAGCACCTCCTTCCACATCTTGATGTTATGGATTGTGTGATGTGCACACGTGGACATATCCCATAGTAAATTGTGTGATCCCTCTCGCCCCTTGCCAATAAATTTTTCCATTTAATTTGATATCTGTTCGTACTTCTGTTCATTTTTTTCTTATTGCATTAGCCACTTCCTCTTTACCCTGGCTATGGAATAACTGTCTAATTCTTTCACAAGGTCTCTTACATTTTGCTTTTATTTTTCACTTCCTCATCCATCAAACGCCATTCCAGGGTGCGGCTTTCACGTTCCGTCTCTGCCTGCTGTTGTAGAGGCAGCTCAGAGTGTTTGGTCCCTGCTGTGGTGCCCTCACGCTGTAGTGTATTTCCCAAATGTCTTCAAACAAAATCGATATTTTGTTCCTGTGACTGTGCACTTGTCACAGGAAGAGAGCTTGACAAGCCCCTATGGATTTTTTTTTTTTATCCTCCACAATACAGGACAGCCCCACATTCAATGCACATCCCATATGCAACTAGCATGTAGGCAGCATTGTAAAGCACCACACATGTCCGCAAAGCTACAGAAACACTACTGTCATTTTCCTTGCAAAGTCAAAGTCTAAGTACAGTAGTGCCTATAGGCCTTCTTTCGCCTCTATTTGGTACGCTGGACTGTCCTTGGGGCTATGTTGATGTGTCTCTACTTTGCCTTTACTAAGAGGGTTCCTCGTGACTGTCTTACCCTAGCCTTTTGTTACATAACACGAAGACAATTACAATCGTTCCAGAAAACAGTAGGATGTCGGTGTATTTTTTTTACACCGCTCATACCCCGTGACACAGAAGGGATAACAATGGGTATATTCACACACGCAGCCTCTCTTTGCCAGCCGCAATTATTGATTAGTAAAAGCAGGAAGCAAGCCGGTCTGCATCCATGCCACAATTTCAGCCAGCCATGTCCACCTTAGCTCACAAAAAGTTTGAAATCAGACAGTACCCAAGGTGCTAGTGACGGCGTCCACACTGGCGTCCTTTGGGGTGAATCAAGAGATGACAGAATAGTCAGGAGGGACAGGGTGCGGCTGTATGATATTGGAAGCTGGACCAGATCCTTGGCCAGTGACACACAGATAATGCAATAGCGGTGAACAAGTCAAGCAACCACATGTGACGGCAGAACCATAGACAAGGGTCACAGTACAATTAGCCCTGTGGGGTGATCCTACTCCCAACCCTTGTATCAATATGTAGTGAGTGCAGGGGGGGTGTTTGTACTGTGTGATGTTTGCAGATTAAATCAGTCAATTGTCATAAAAATCTGTATTATGTCGCCCATGAGTCCACCCACCTAGTCTTAAATTTTCTAAAAATTCTTATCCTAAATCGCAAATGCATGAAGTCAAAATAAATTACAGTACACCACCTTGTTGTCAACCCTTCCTTCATCAATCAAAAACCACTTTCGCACACACACGTATTTATATCTCAAAAACCACTTTCAGACACACACACGTATTTATACCTCAAAAACCACTTTTGCACACACATGGATTTATACCTCAAAAACCACTTTCGCACACACACAGATTTATAACTCAAAAACCACTTTCGCACACACACGGATTTATACCTCAAAAACCACTTTTACACACACATGGATTTATACCTCAAAAACCACTTTCGCACACACACGGATTTATACCTCAAAAACCACTTTTACACACACATTGATTTATACCTCAAAAACCACTTCTACAGTTTACACCATTTCACATGAGTAGCCGATAGTTCAATATGCCATAAGCATTGTTCAAAGAGCTGCAATATTACAGGAAACAGATAACATAACAATTTTTTAACACAACAAACAGAGCCTGCCTGCTCCACTGGAATGAACCACAATCATCCAGTTACTGGAATGAAACACTATCACTCCTATAAACACAAGGAAGCTGAAATCACATGCCAGTTCCTCTTAAATGTACACATAGAACCTGGAACGGACTACTACCATCCCATATCTGGGCAACGCCCTTTTACAACACCCTCTCTGACCAGAGTTATCCGCCCCAGCCCCTCCGGCTGGGGACCTCAAACAGCGACTCGCACTGTGTTCTGAAGCAACACCGCTAGTTGCCTCTATTCCTCGGACATCTTTTTTTTTTAACAGTAACCAGCTACATGAAATACAGGAAGCTATTCTAAGTATACAGCTGCAGCGCAGGGAGGAAGGAAATGGTGTAATACAATGGAAGAACCAAATTAACACAGAATGCTAGCAGCCTGCGGACTGTTATAGTTAACTATCTGAATGTTTTCACGAGGTGCATTATCGGAGCCCGCAACAGAGGACAACAGAGGAAGAAATGCCCTTGGCATGCCACCGGAGACAGAGAAATAAAAAGATGTCATTACAAAAAGCTGGCTAAGGGGTACGGCAAATAGAAATATTAAGCATAAATGCATAACCACTCTATGCAGGAAACATATTAACGAAACACCCCAGTTACCTCCCTGTTTCGCAATATTTACACCGGAAAAACAGTAGAGCAAACAGCGAGAGCAGGACCACGAAGCAGCAATAGATACTCACGACAGCTCCAGACTCCGTCGCAGGAGGGGCCCTGTCCAATGGGTCAGCTGTCGCCCCAACCGAAACAGGAGCCGGGCTGAAGGAAACTATTCGCTGAACGAGACCGCAATTCTTCCATTCTCCACCAAATGTAGAAGCCTAATTATTCAGCACCCATTCAGGATACAAACGACCGTTAGCCAGCTCTTCTAGATAAACATAATATCAATTTATTAGGGATAGAATAGAAAGACATGTACATGGAGGATGCTCTGTACTAGTGTACACTCGAGCAGCCTAATACAAGGAAGTAATACATGATCTTTTATAGTATTAAACCACAAACATAATTCAACGTCTTATTGGTTCTTTGGCTTTGACGTATGATTGACGCATGACTACTTCTCCATTATGGCTGAGGTCGTTTTTCCTATCATACTATATATAGTAACAAAAAGCATAGAAAAGGATTTTACACAAGGTGGCCTACGTGCCTAATATCACATGGTCCATCTTGTGACAGAACTCGAGAACATCACGTACTCAGACTGGTACTTTCCAGAAGGGAGATTGCTTCAGCTAGCATGCAATGACGAGGATCTTTCATGATGTCTGTTCAGAGGGCAAGCCTTGCAACATAATGCGTTCCTAGCAGTAGCGAATTACATTTGTAGGCCTCTTTACTTAATGATAGGCCTGTGCAGAGATTGTCATTGTGTATCACAGGGTCCACTTGGCATAGCATACCTAAGACCTGTAAAATGCGATTCCACACTCTGTGTCAGTTCTGCATGGCGTTCTGCCTAGGAATGCCTACCCTGCATACATTATACCTGGCACAGGTATAATTTGACACAGGGCTTTACAAATTTACGCATTTGGCCCAAATCCTCAGTTTGTAAATATGGAGCAGTGCAGTGCACTGCTAGCGCCACCACTGCATAAAGACAATGTCACAGCAGTAGTGCAAAGAGCTTGTGAATGAGGCCCATAGAGTCATATGCTGCATGAAAAAATGATTCAGAAAGACCATACCTGGGAAAATCAAATACTCTTAGAGTGTGCAAGATGAAGTAAAACATGTGTAATGAAAACAGGGATGGCATCAGTGACATACATTACCTTATAGGTTTTTACAGTCATTGTTGAGAAATTGATCAGTGTATTTGTCAAAGTTAAGGACATTAATGTAGGGCCAAAAAGGACAGGTTTCAATTACGGATGGTATTGGAACCTAGCAGGATCCACCCCACTTACAGCGCTTGCATTAACTATTTGTTGACAGACCATTGTTTCCAATCAATAAAATATACTTAAAGTATGTTTTTGGTCAGCCAATTGATCTTCATTGAATAGTTTTGTTACACACCTCAGGTGTTTGCTTGTGCTTCAATTGCATTCCTCCCTATTCTTATGTTTCTACCCGGGATCTATCTATCCAGTTAGATAGATAGATAGATAGATAGATAGATAGATAGATAGATAGATAGATAGATAGATAGATAGATAGATAGATAGATAGATAGATAGATTTATTTTACAAAGTGGCGCAATGCATGTATTGCACCACTTTGTGACTATGGCATGTGTAAAAAGTCACGCTATGGCGGCGCTAAGGTGGAGCAAGGGCCTCCTAAATCAGGTCCTAAGTGATTTCCATCCCCGTTCACTAGAGTTTTATAGTACCCAAGCAGCAACTTTTCAGTTTTAAATTACAAACAGATTATAATACTGATTATATTCCTAGACATCAGCATGTTATTTTCTGTAAATACAAGGTTGTGCCCGAACTCCAGTTCAGTGCATTCAAAAATTCCAAGTTCTCGTATCGTAAAACATTTCTTCCCAAAATTTCAGCATGTCTTTAGCAGCAAACAAATTAATTTAGCCCCAAACAGCTTGTCATTTTCTGCCTAAATACTGCTGTCCCTAATGTTAGGACGTCATATTCTGCAAGTTCACCCTTTTTGTCACTAGATGCAAGCTTTTAATGCTCAGCAAATAAACGATTTCAATCACCAGGGTCAGCACTGATAGAGCGTTCCGACCTAATAAATTACCTGTATTTGGACGCTCTTGGGTCGATGAATCTTTTGACCAAGTGGGGCTCTCTTCACCCGAGATTAGTCAATTTAATCAAATCAATAATCAATAATGAACATAAGCAATGCCCTGATCAACATAACACTTCACAATTAATCCAGAAAACATTTCGGCGAACCATGACCTTTCGGCCATGAATAACCACACCAGTTCATTCAAAGTTAATGTATTTATTTCCCTATATTAACAAAGCTAGCACAATATAAATGTGTCTCAACACCAAATGATATATGTAAATGAACATTAATAGCTGTCCATAACGGCGAAAAAGATGCAATCTATGCAGCATTTGAATAACAATGCATTCGATAATAGCAACGCAAACCACTAAAACTATAATCTGTAATGGGCTAATTGCATACATTAGTCAGCATAACAAGGTCTCGAATTGCATCGTGCAACAAATGAATCCTCATCTAACCTCAAATTAGCATCTGCATGTGGGACTTCATGCAAAAACAATTTAGCAACATTAATTTGGAAAACTCCTAACTAGGGCTCTTATCAAAAATCAGCAGTTGGTTACCTAAAAAGAAACACAATGCAATTGTACATTTTCCTTTCATATTTACCAAATTCAATCAGCATTCAAGGAAGTCTTCGTCTCACAGGTACCGGATTCGATCAGCATGGGACGGGGCAAAGGGGCAGGGTGGACGGGGCAATTGCCTCACAGCGGCAAGATAAAAGGACAAAACTACTACTTTATGCAAAGGGACGAATCAAAGTTAAAGTCTCTAGGGCGAGAATTACTTAAAGTCTCTTTCTCTCGATTAGAGAAAGCATCAAAGTCTCATTCAAAATGGCGTCGAACATCAATTGGCATCGTAGAAGATGGCAAAATGACGAAGTCGGCAAGATGGGCCATAATGTCTGCAATGTCTAATGTCCTCAATAGGTGCAATGGGTAATGGCGCGTAATGGGCTGCTTTCTTCCTGTGCACCAGGTTTAAATAGACAACAGTTCAAATCCAGTAGGGTCTTCCATTGGAGAGTTCATAGGTTGGCTTCAAATTGTCCAATCAAAAAAAACTATTCACAAGCTTCTACCTAGGCATACATTATCCTTGGAGTCGGGAACGTAAGTTGCAACATATTTTACCAATTAACTCACTTTCAGAGCTTCCATTGTCTGCACCTGCAGATTGACCTTGGAGCAAAGAAGAAGATGCCAGGCTGGCACGAAACCTTAAAGATAAGCATGTGAACCGATCTCACTGGAAAAGTACAGCTTCAAGCAAGAATACACGTTTTATTAGCACATTAGAAAAACACGAGCATCTAAACCATGAGACAAGGCAACTAGGCCGAAGCCTCCACTAAAGTTATGCTAAGTTAAAACATTTCAAACAAGCAAATCATGGCACACGTTTACGGTTATGTCAGATTAGTACAATTCTAATACATCACGTTATATAAAGCACGCTTATAAATGTTGGCGAACTACTCTGAGGGCACATTTGTCCCCGTACAATCTTTATTAGTTCGGTTAAAGTCACACTCGATTATTACGGCACTACGTTTATGCGCTAATAAATGTAAAACCTTCGTTTCTGCGTCATCAATCCCTCCTCTGATGACTACTTGTCATCACACAAAACTATTCCCACAAATTTGATTCCATTAAAATTCTGTCAGTTCTCTTTGCCTTTTAGTTCCCCTTGTTCTTGCCTTGTATTCTTCTGCCATTCTTTTCATCACCTTCTCATCCTTCCTTCTCTTAATTCTTGCCATGATCATTAGTATTCCCCTCTTTATTCCCCAAATCCCAAAGATGCAAATTAGTACTATTAGTATTCCCTGTATTATTTTTAGTAATATTCCATTCCAAATGCCACCAAGCCAATTTCCCACTGAAGCAATTCCCTTTCCAACCTTCTCCCACACTCCTGGTTCTTTCAATTCCTTCAAGTCTGCACTCTCTTTTGTTAGATTTGCAAGCATTGTTTTAATCTTCACACTGTTGTCTGGTATATACGTGCAACAGTGACGCGCACCAAGCATTTTGCAAACGCCGCCATCCTTTGCTAAAAGAATGTCTAGGGCAAGCCTGTTTTGAAGAGTCATAGCTCTTTCTGCTGCAAGTTCAGCATCCATCAGGATTATAGCACCTGAAAACTTTGTCAACATGTTATCCACTATAGTAGACAACTTTCTTATTTTGATGGAATTCAACACAACTCCCAATGAAGGAATCATGGCTCCAAATATATCTCCTACCACAGCAGCTGCGGTCTCTCTTGTCTGGATACGATGAGATCCAGATGTCTTTGGAATCACCGATAGGTCATCCAGTTGATAAACCTTTGGGAACACTATACCCAAATAACATCTCCCCCACCATCCCTTTGGAAGACGATAATAGGCATTATGCCCACAAATGTAATATACACCAGGTATGACAGGGTCAAGTCCGTTCAGCATGAATGTCCATTTGGCCTTAAAGATAAACGTATGTTTACATTCACTCGCTCCCACGAAAATGTTATCATAATAAGATTCACCACGATATATACAAAATTTCCCTACATGCCAAGCGTCTAAAGCTATTTTCCCTTGTGTTTTTATTGCGGCAAAAGCATAATTATCTACTGAAGTCCTCTTACTTAGCTCTTTTTCTAATTTCGCATTCATTTGTGCCCTTCTATCATCTGTGCGATCTAAAAAGCTTATTTCTACTGCTGAGAGCGAGCAGGTAAGATTTTCCCTATGAGCGTGAGCTGTTTCAAAAGGTTGCATTGGCTCGAAAAATTCCCTCATTATTTTTGCATCCCAATCTTTAGCAATCTGGCTTAATTGCGTTATTATAGGAACATATGCAAAGGTAACATCATAATTTGAGTAAAAATACTGTATGTTAGTTTGACCATAAAATCTAGAAGTTACTAAACTACATGTAATCCCATATGTAAGAGGCATGTGGTGATAAGTCACCCCTTCCATTACCGATGTCGGTATCTGTGTACACACATAACAATCTTTCGCATCCATAGTCTCAACATATTCTGTTAGTAGGCGATAGAAAACATTATACGAAAGTTCCTTCTTATCATGCAAGTGTCTCTCATCTAATTCTAGTCTTTTCAATGCGGTTAGTTCAGTGACAGTAACAGGAGCAGAAGTAGAAGCATCAATTTTCTCATTCTCACCCTTACCACGCGTTGCAAGCACTATTGCCATTATTATTAGTACACATGCAGTTATCAAGCCTATACACGCATATTTACAATATTTCACTCTACTGTTTTGTGTAGCGTATTTAGTCATGATCTGTATAGAATCAGAGAGCTAGAAGCACTTATAAAGAAACGACTTAGCAATTAGTTACTAAGCTGAACGAGCGCAATGTTCACACAGTTTTCTTCAGGAGCCCAGTCACTTATCGGTTAGCAGCATTTGTCTCAATTCGGCAATAACTCAGTCTTTTATCAGTTAGCAACGTTGTCTCAAATCGGGTTTAAGAGTCAATCAGGTTATCAAAGTCTTATCAAGTTAGCAAATGTCTCATCCGGTTTAGCAATGTCTCAGCTGGTTGTATCACGTTAGATTATAGCAAGCAATGTCATTTATCAGTTTTTTTTTTTTTTTCCGTCAATAGTGTCCATAAAACTTTTCTTTTCTATTGGTATCTCTTCTTCTTCGTTCTCGAGGCTAAGAGATACAAATTCGTCGGTCCAATCGTCATTGACTACATATGCCCATTCTGGACCAGAATATCTCCTGTTTGGTATCCTTTTCCTTTTCAATTTTGCATCTCTCTTTGATTCTGCCTCACTGGTACTTTCCTCTTTGGCCAAGTCCTTTTCTTCACTTGATGTTGGTACCACGACAGACACTTCCTTTCTTTTCTCTTTCACTCTTGGCCCTTCACTGTCGTTCAACGTTTCTCTAGTTCTTAGTTTTACTGGTGATATACTTGGTCTTCTCCTTGCACTGTGTCCACTTGATGGACCTGCGATCTCTTCTGAGGAAGTTTGAACAGTTTCGTTCTGTTCTGCCTTGTCCCCTCCTTCTGGGGAGTCAATCAGGTTTTTCTTTTCTTTTTCTGTACCGTCTGCTTCTGGGAAAGCCCTCCTCTGATCAGGCTCTCCTGCTTCTTCACCTCTTTCGAGCCCTTTGTCACCGTTACTTTCTTCAGGCTCTTTGTCACTTTCAGCTGCTTCAGGCTCTTTGTTACCTTCAGCTGCTTCAGGCTCTTTGTTACCTTCAGCTGCTTCAGGCTCTTTGTTACCTTCAGCTGCTTCGTCGCTGTCTGAGGTTTCTCCTTGGTCTTCCCCAAGTGAATCGGTTGTTTCGTCCTCAGAGAATATTTCTCTCTCTTCTATTTCTGCCTGTTCGCTTCTAGTTCTGTTTTGCTCTGTCTCAGCGCTCGGCACTTTGTTATCAGGTACTGGCAGTTTCAGCGCTTCAACTTCCTCATCTGTGGGACACAACACTTTCTTTGTATGACTGGCGTGAATCCAGTTGGGAACTCCCGCACACTTCACAGCGGTAGTGGTCGTCAGGATCACTTGGAAAGGGCCTTTCCAACGGGGTTCCAGACACGACTTCCTCACGTGCTTCTTTATCACGACCCAGTCACCTGCTTTCTGTGTGTGGCCTGGACCTTGGATCGGTGACAAGGTGGTTGCTTCCACCTGGTGAGAGAAAGAGCGAACCACGTCAGCCAGACCTTTGCAGTAGTCTAACACCATATCATCTGTAATATTCAAAAGCGCGTTTGCGGGAACTGCAGGAAGTCTCATGGCCCTGCCCATGAGAATTTCGTGCGGGGACAATCCAGTCTTTCTGTCAGGGGTGTTTCTCATTGACATTAACACCAAAGGCAATGCGTCAGGCCATTTCAAATTTGTCGATGCACATATTTTCGCCATTCTTGATTTCAGTGTACCATTCATTTGTTCCACCAGTCCTGATGCTTCAGGGCGATAGCTACAATGCAGTTTTTGCTCAATGTTCAGCGCTGCGCAAAGTAACTTTATCACCTCGTTATTGAAGTGACTTCCTCTATCTGATTCTAAAGAGATTGGGAATCCGAAACGTGGTATCAACTCCCTCAACAATAGTTTTGCAACTGTAAGGCTGTCATTTCTACGTGTGCGGTATGCTTCAATCCAGTGACTAAAAATGCACACAATCACCAACACATACTTCAGACCTCCATGCACAGGCATCTCAATAAAGTCCATCTGCATTCTGCTGAACGGGCCACCCGCCCTACCAATGTGGCTCACGTTCACAACCGTTCCCTTTCCTGGGTTCATCTGTTGACAAATGACACAACGATGGCAAACTGCTTCTGCAACTTGACGGAATCTGGGGTTAAACCAATCAGTTTTGAACAATCCTATCATGGCATCTCTCCCTAGGTGAGCCTGCCCATGATAGAACCGCGCTAGCTGCGATAAGAGACTATTTGGTAAAACAAATTTTCCCTCATTTGAAACCCATAACTCATCTGGTCTCCTTGTACATTGTGACTTAATCCAGGAAACTCTTTCATCCTCCCTGACGCTATTCTGTAATGCTTTTAGTTCATCCATTGTATCCACGACCTTCAAGGCAAATGCTTCAGCTGGTTCGAGTTCTGGTTCACTTATCAAATTCCATTCATCCCTGAGCAATATACAGTTCAAGGCACAAAATCTTGCGACTTGATCCGCATATGCATTTCCCAGGGAAACATAGTCCTGTCCTTTTGTATGAGCACTACACTTTACCACTGCAATTTCGGCTGGCATCTGAATGGCGTGTAACAATTCCCTTATTCTCTCCCCGTTTTTCACTGGGGACCCTGAAGAGGTCAGGAAACCTCTCTGTGACCATAGTTGCCCAAAGTCGTGCACAATTCCAAACCCGTACTGACTGTCAGTGTAAATGGTAACCTTCATCAATGTAGACATTTGGCATGCTCTTGTAAGGGCTACAAGCTCTGCTACTTGTGCGGAATAGACTCCTTGGAGCCAGGATGCTTCCAAGACACCTGTTACAGTACATACAGCATATCCTGCTTTCAATATTCCCAGTGCATCTCTTAAACATGACCCATCAACAAAAACAATTTGGTCATTTTCATCAAGCTTAGTATCCTTAATGTCAGGTCGGGGTTTTGTGCAAAATTCAGTCACCTGAAGGCAGTCGTGCTCGACGTCTTCAGCGTTCTCAATTTCAGCATTTTCACCGGGAAGCAAGGTTGCTGGATTCAACGTAGTGCACCTTTTCAGCTGCACATTCGGTGAGCCCAGAATTATCGTTTCATACCTTGTGAGTCTTGCTCCAGTCATGTGTTGCATTCGGGAGCGGGTCAAAAGTATCTCAACTGAGTGAGGGACCATGACTGTTAATGGGTGTCCCATCACTATTCCTTCACTCTGAGTGAGGCTGATACCAACTGCTGCTACGGCGCGCAAACACCCTGAAAGTGCTGCTGCGACCGGATCCAAAGTAGCTGAAAAATACGCTACTGGTCTGTTTATGCCACCATGGGCTTGGGTCAAGACAGACAAAGAACATGCATCACGTTCATGACAAAACAATGTGAAAGGCTTTGTGTAATCAGGCATACCTAAAGCTGGAGCCCTGCACATGCATTCTTTCAATTCAATAAAAGCATCCATCTCATCTCCTTTCAGCTCAATTTCATCCAAGGCATCCTTCTGGGTCAGTTTCAGTAAAGGCTTTGCTAGAGTTGAAAAGTTGGGAATCCACTGGCGACAGTAGCTCACCATCCCCAAAAACTTCCTCACCTCCCTCCTTGTCTTTGGTGGACTCATTTGAAGTACACTTGTTATTCTTTCCTTCATTATTCTCCGTGACCCTTTCTCTATTTGATGACCCAAGTATTTTACTTTCTTCTGACAGAACTGCAACTTTGAAGGAGACACCTTGTGTCCATTCCTTCCCAAATGGTTCAGTATAGCAATGGTGTCGGCTGTGCAGCCACTTTCTGTCTTAGATGCAATCAGTAAGTCATCGATGTACTGTACTAGGGTTGACTCGAATGGCAATTCTAACGCTTCCAAGTCTTTCTTTAGAATCTGATTGAAAATTGACGGTGACTCCGAAAACCCTTGAGGAATTCGACACCAACTGTAAACTCTGTCTAAGAATTTGAAACAAAAGAGAAATTGGCTGTCCTCATGAAGAGGCACCGAAAAGAATGCTTGTGACAAGTCAATGACTTAGAACCACTCGGCATCGCAAGGGACTTGAAACATTATCACAGCTGGATTCGGTACTACAGGGCAGCATTTAATTATGATGTCATTTATTTTCCTCAAGTCCTGCACGATTCGGACCTTTCCACTCGGCTTTATTAGTCCCATGATTGGTGAATTACATGGACTGCTTAACACTTCTTTCAGCACTCCCTGTTTTACAAACTCGTCAATGAGTTGGGCGACTTTCATGAGGGTGTCTTGTGCCATGTGGTATTGTGGGGTCTGGGGAAAGGTTACATTGGGTTTTACGGTCACTTTCACTGGTTCCACTCCTTTCATCAATCCCACCTCTTTTCCTGTCATATCCCACACTTCCTTTCCGACTGTTTCCCGTAATTCAGCTGGAATATCTTCTTCAGTTATCATCGGAAAAAGGTTAATCAGAGGATATTCTTCATCGACAGTTTCCATCTCATCCCCTTCTACACTGTCCTCTTCTTCCCCATCACTGCTCGTCTAAATTCTAATTCCATTGTGTGAACACATTATCGAACATCCCAGTTTGCACAATAGGTCTCTCCCTAACAGTGCTATCGGGCTTGAGTCACATACCACAAAATTATGTAACCCTTGATAGTTACCAATTCTGACTTGTACTGGATCTGTGATTGGGTTCGTCAGGTGCCTGTTTGCTACTCCCACTACTTGAACTGTTCTCCCTGAGAGTGGCAAATTTGGTACTTCAATGCTCCTAACAGTTGAACGTGTGGCTCCTGTGTCAACCAAGAATGAAACACGATGACCCATAACTCTTCCCTCCACATATGGACCCTTTTGATCAACTTCCAAGGATGCTGCAAGCACACAATTTCCCTCCTCATCTGAACTTTCACTCTCCCATACATTGTTTATTCCATTCTCACTGTGTAATGGGAACTGTTGTACGGTGCCATTTGTATTCATCACCTGACCCGAGACCTGTGGAGGAACCATCACTTGCTGCTGACTCACTGGTGCCAAAGGTATTTGCCTTTGCTGATTAGTTACCATGGGAAACTGCTGTTGCATTGGCTGCATTTGCGTCATCTGCATACGGGGCATCTGCATCTGCTGCGGCTGCATGGGCTGTAATCCCTGCAGCTGATTTATGGTCTGAAAATTTGGGTTTGGACCTCTCATTTTCGGTCCCCTCATTGTCTGGAATGCATTGACATCATTGTTTTGCTGACCAACACCTGCACCTTCCTGCACCACCATCGGGCACTCGCGTTTCCAATGTCCGACGATTCCGCACACGTGACACGGCATCACCCTTTTCATTGCCTGCACACCATTCGGAATTGCAACAGTGTTCAAATCCGGACCATTACTCCCAAAACCTCCTCTGCCTCTGCCTCTCGCCTGTGGCTGAAACAGCATGTTTCCCTGCGGCTGCGGCTGCGGTATCTGCTGTTGGAACCCTTGCAACCCTTGCAAACCTGTCTGAGCTGCTTTAAGTTGCATCACCATCACTTTCTCTTTCAACCTTTTCTGTTTCACTTCAATTTCGTCGCTACAGTATTTCGCATAATTCAACACCTCATCAATAGGTTTCGACTGCCAACAAATCAAATGCGTCTTTATCATCTGACTTATCTCTGGTCTCAGCCCTTCCACAAATCTAAACACAAAATGAAGCATGTCCTTCGCCTCTATTGTTTCCGTGCCACTGTAGTTCTTGAACGCCTTCAACAACCTCTCATAGTAACCATGAATCGACTCTTTAGCCTCTTGGGCAGTTCGATCAATCTTCTGCCAATCCACATTTTTCACGGCAACCTTCGTCTTCAAATGCTCAATCACCTTATAGTACAAGCTCATTACCATAGGTGATGGTGCACCCGTATCCCTGTCTCTCTCTGGTTCACTTGTCGGCCAACCTACAGCCCTTTTGCAGTCTTCCCACAAATCTGCCGGAACCACAATCTCAAAGAGGGTGTTCAGGTCTTCCCAAAGACATTTTGCAAGCTTCACAAACCTATCAGTCTGTTGATACCATTCAATCAGTTTCTCTCTCAGTTTGGGAAAATCATCCGTAAAAGACTGAATGTCGCTTCTGTGCCACGGTACATGTATTAATTTTCCCCCTGCTGTCTCCCTCATTGGTAACATGGTTATTGCATCACTACTCTGTGGTCTTTTCTCGTTGTGCTCTGGGACACTGTCTTTCCTCTTTTCCTTTTTCTTTGCCCATCTGCTTTCCCATTTGTCTAAGCACCTCCACACTTGTGCACTCTGCAGCAATTCTCTAAGGTGCGTTTTCATGCCTGCTGACCTCATGTGTTCAAAGTCTGTGGTCCCGAAATCCAATCTATAGCTCCTGCTCAAGTGTTTTGTCTTGTCTATCTCAACCCCGTTTTTGTCAGCTATTTCTTGCAACCTTCTATGTACCTTGTTCACTTCTCTCGTAATCCTAGGACATAGATACCTCAGCTCTTCTTCCGAGTAGGACTCTAACCTATTCAAACCCATAGTCCCTTCCACCAATTCTTCTGCTTCCATGTTCAACCTGACCCTATTCAGATAGTCTTCTCCCTTCCCACTGGCTGAGCTTTGTGTGGAATTCAGACTGTTGAACCACTGTGTCAGCTGTTGCGCATTCAACCCCATCAGTGTAGCATTCACATCGACTGCCATTCATGGTTGCGGCAACTTTTCAGTGTTCGATGATAGCGGTATCATCAGTGGGGGACTCGACCTCACCACTGTTGACTGAGCACATATGGGACTAAACTCCATCAAGGACCCAGATCCAGTTGGCAGAGCCGCTATCGGGGTTGTCTCTGGAGTGTTTTCTATGCACCTCCTTTCCGTCCCACTCTGCACCATTGATCCTTGACCGCTCATACCTGAGTTAGGCTGAATGTACAAAGGTACCGGTGGACCTACAGTAATGGGTAAGGATATCGCATCTGGGTTCTGTCCATTCCCCAGGTTCTGAGGCATGTTCATTCCCACACTATGGGTCATCATTGCCGGCATGCCCGTCTGACTCCCCGTCATCTGAGCATGTGCGGTTCCCCCCTGCATCTGCTTTTGAGGCATCAAAAACTGGGTTGATTCAGCTTGTGCCAATGTTGGGTTGCGACCATTCTGTACTCCCATTACGGTTGGATCTAGAATCACTCCCGTACTGTTGTCACTGCTGTAGTACCTTGGGACCTGCGGCTGATAATCTTCTGCTGTTTTCAATATAGGCACATCTGGATATATTCTCCTAACCTGCGGTATGTGCGGGGTGAACAGTAAACTCGGGTCCTTAGATCCTGATGGCGTTTCTGAACTCGGAGTTTCATTATTCTGTACCGGTGCCGGAGGGGCAGAACTGGTACTTGGACCTTGTCCACTCTCTGCATAAGGTGGTGGACGGTCGTTCAGCAATTGCATGATGAACTCCTCATCCTCTGACTTGTCTTCTCTCCTTAACTTTTCCTCGTCCTCTCTATCTTTGGAACTCCTCCTGTTTGTTTTACAGGTAGCTTTCTTGCCTGTCGCCTCTTCTTCCTTAGCAATTGCGGGAAACAATTTTATCCCCTGCAATACAGTATATCTGTCCTCCACAACTTCTGTGCATTATCCCACCTAGCGTCCGCTAGTGTCTTTTCTGCCTTTCTTATCCTGGTCTCGAACTTCTTTTGCTGTTGCTGTCTAGCCATTAGTTCCCAAATCGCTAGAGCCTCAAACTGTGCTGGCCTTGGAGGTACCTTCATGTCGTACATCGCAAATCTCAAATTCTCTAGGATCCTTATATTGAATGTCCCATGGATCGGGAACGCTACGCTCCCATGTTTCTCTGTCAGCTTGTGCCATTGCTTTAGCCAAAGGCACGGAGCTACCCCCCTTTCCTCCATTACAATGTAAGCTGGTGTACCTTCGGGTGGCGTCTCCTCTCCTACGCTCGCTTTAATGTAAGACTCCCCCTTCATCGCACTCTTTAATGCTTTAAAAAATTTCATTTTCTCGTCTTTTATTTCACAAAGTTTGTAATCAATAAGTGACTTAAATTCCCGGAATACTCTTCGCTTGCCTTTCCCCTTCCAATCGAGCCCCACGGACTGCGTCCAATCCGTGCGCGACCCTTCTCTGCAACCAACCTATCCCAGCGCGGCTCCTAGTGACGTCACACTCACACACACTGCGGCTGAAAAAGCCTCGCGGCTTGTCCTCCTTCACTCAACTCCTCTCGTAACAACTTCTGGCATGTATCGCGAGCAACCAAATAATAATAAAACAGATCTGTCGGTTTACTACAGGAAGGGTAACACAATCGCTTCAGGACCTTAGGGATTTTTCACTAGCCTCGGCAGTTATTCCATCTTTCTCGGTCCCCACTTTCGCAAGCAAATCTGACCCGCAGACTCTGCTCTCAACTTGTCAATGATCTATTCTAGTGCACTTAGAATTTGTCAAAGCCCGAAGTCGAAGTTTTCTTTCACTCCCTTAACACACGTACCGACTCGTTGACCACGCCCGGTCAACCTATTAAACCGACCAGACCACAACATAAAACAAGTGTCTCATACACTTTTCAACATACTCCGGAGTCTCTTGACCTCGCAGGGCCCGTCTCAACAACAACAACCACGTGGACCTTTTTCCGCACAAAGCGCCACATGCACATGAAGTTCGACGACTTCCCTACTCTCACACTCGGAGTCGCACCTCCGCTATTCTCTAAAATCCTCGCAACCTTTTCAAACAATCTGCGGCAATAAGCTGTGCAAGCGCAAAACCCTGACTTCACTCATACCGTCACTAGTACCGCCAACGCCGATTCCACACCTCCATTCTCTCCATTCGCAAGCTCCGAGATCCCGGGAAAGTCGCGGGGGACTTAGGGCATCATCATTCTCTCAATCTGTTTTACTCAAGAAAAATCTAATTCAACACCATATACTTCTCGAGTGGGGTCTCAAAGAGCGCAACCGTTACCTCTCGAGCGGGGTCCCAAAGGGCGAAACCGTTACCTCGAGTGGGGTCCCAAAGGGCGAAACCGTTATCTCTCGAGTGAGGTCCCAAAGGGCGTAACCGTTATCTCTCGAGTGAGGTCCCAAAGGGCGTAACCGTTATCTCTCGAGTGAGGTCCCAAAGGGCGAAACCGTCCTCTGCTACCATCTACTGATAGAGCGTTCCGACCTAATAAATTACCTGTATTTGGACGCTCTTGGGTCGATGAATCTTTTGACCAAGTGGGGCTCTCTTCACCCGAGATTAGTCAATTTAATCAAATCAATAATCAATAACGAACATAAGCAATGCCCTGATCAACATAACACTTCACAATTAATCCAGAAAACATTTCGGCGAACCATGACCTTTCGGCCATGAATAACCACACCAGTTCATTCAAAGTTAATGTATTTATTTCCCTATATTAACAAAGCTAGCACGATATAAATGTGTCTCAACACCAAATGATATATGTAAATGAACATTAATAGCTGTCCATAACGGCGAAAAAGATGCAATCTATGCAGCATTTGAATAACAATGCATTCGATAATAGCAACGCAAACCACTAAAACTATAATCTGTAATGGGCTAATTGCATACATTAGTCAGCATAACAAGGTCTCGAATTGCATCGTGCAACAAATGAATCCTCATCTAACCTCAAATTAGCATCTGCATGTGGGACTTCATGCAAAAACAATTTAGCAACATTAATTTGGAAAACTCCTAACTAGGGCTCTTATCAAAAATCAGCAGTTGGTTACCTAAAAAGAAACACAATGCAATTGTACATTTTCCTTTCATATTTACCAAATTCAATCAGCCTTCAAGGAAGTCTTCGTCTCACAGGTACCGGATTCGATCAGCATGGGACGGGGCAAAGGGGCAGGGTGGACGGGGCAATTGCCTCACAGCGGCAAGATAAAAGGACAAAACTACTACTTTATGCAAAGGGACGAATCAAAGTTAAAGTCTCTAGGGCGAGAATTACTTAAAGTCTCTTTCTCTTGATTAGAGAAAGCATCAAAGTCTCATTCAAAATGGCGTCGAACATCAATTGGCATCGTAGAAGATGGCAAAATGACGAAGTCGGCAAGATGGGCCATAATGTCTGCAATGTCTAATGTCCTCAATAGGTGCAATGGGTAATGGCGCGTAATGGGCTGCTTTCTTCCTGTGCACCAGGTTTAAATAGACAACAGTTCAAATCCAGTAGGGTCTTCCATTGGAGAGTTCATAGGTTGCCTTCAAATTGTCCAATCAAAAACAACTATTCACAAGCTTCTACCTAGGCATACATTATCCTTGGAGTCGGAACGTAAGTTACAACATATTTTACCAATTAACTCACTTTCAGAGCTTCCATTGTCTGCACCTGCAGATTGACCTTGGAGCAAAGAAGAAGATGCCAGGCTGGCACGAAACCTTAAAGATAAGCATGTGAACCGATCTCACTGGAAAAGTACAGCTTCAAGCAAGAATACACGTTTTATTAGCACATTAGAAAAACACGAGCATCTAAACCATGAGACAAGGCAACTAGGCCGAAGCCTCCACTAAAGTTATGCTAAGTTAAAACATTTCAAACAAGCAAATCATGGCACACGTTTACGGTTATGTCAGATTAGTACAATTCTAATACATCACGTTATATAAAGCACGCTTATAAATGTTGGCGAACTACTCTGAGGGCACATTTGTCCCCGTACAATCTTTATTAGTTCGGTTAAAGTCACACTCGATTATTACGGCACTACGTTTATGCGCTAATAAATGTAAAACCTTCGTTTCTGCGTCATCAGCACTACCACCAAGTACTGTTTTATGTTCCCAATCATATGTCAAAAATTGCTTCTGGTAGCCGAGCTGATCCTTGAAGCCTATGCACAATTTCATATTTCCTTCGTCAATATAAAATATCAAATTGCTGCCAACATATGGTAATAACAGTTTGTAACGGCAAGGCTCAAGCATATGATAGAAACAGTTTGTAATGCCGTGGTTCAATCTCATAGTCTATTTAAGGAACAGAATGCAACTTTACTGGTAATACTGCCATCATATTTCAAGAACAACTTCTGGTGCCCAGGAGCAGTTTACCGGTTATGCCCTTGAGCAATCTCACGTGATTCAGTGCCACCTATCTTATCAAGGCTTCAAATGCTCAAATTCAGACTTAACCTTTGAGTGAACCCCTACATTACCCTTTATAGCCTCGAATGCCCCAGTATCATTACCAGAAGCAAGGGTTAACTTCTTGTGACCAAATAAACCCCAAATGTAGATTATGCAAAGTCTCGACATGTCCAAATATAACCATATAAGCCTAAGCACAGAATTCTTTTAGGCAAAAGCAGGATATGTTGTTCGCCTGGTTAAATGAGTCACCTTCAATATCTTTTAAAAATGGACAAAGGAAAGGTAATGCACAGACTTACGTTTATTAATTTTTAAATGCCACAGCTTTGTTTAAATTGGGGAAAAAAGTTCAACTCCTAATCTTTATTTTCATTAAAAAAAAAAAAAAAAAAAAGATTTCGGACTTGATTTGTAAAGGCCTCTAACGTGTTGTTTAACTCTGCAGTTAGCATATAGCAAGGCCTCACCAGTGGCCTATTGCCATTTTCTCTTTGTCAATCCTATTTTACTGAAGAAAAAAAACAAATGTAAACACGGTGGGACCTTTAGTCCAATACCTTTAATATTTAAATAAAAACTAACGGTCCCAACAATAGAAAGTGCTATTGCATAGCTAAACAGGTTGGACTGAAGTTGTCACACTCACACGTGACATTATGCCACTTGGCATCTATTATTTCGTTTTGTGGAAATATAGGGCCGCCGCCGGCCTGGCGGTGCCTGCCAGAATACCGCTGCGCGGTCAAAAGACCGCCGCGGGTATTCTGGGTTTCCCGCTGGGCTGGCGGGCGACCGCCAGAAGGCCGCCCGCCAGCCCAGCGGGAAATACCCTTCCATGAGGATGCCGGCTCCGAATGGAGCCGGCGGAGTGGAAGGGGTGCGACGGGTGCAGTTGCACCCGTCGCGATTTTCAGTGTCTGCATGGCAGACACTGAAAATCTTTGTGGGGCCCTGTTACGGGGGCCCCTGCAGTGCCCATGCCATTGGCATGGGCACTGCAGGGGCCCCCAGGGGCCCCACGACACCCCATACCGCCATTCTCTTCCTGGCGGCCAAAACCGCCAGCAACAGGATGGCGGTATGGGGCTCGGAATCCCCATGGCGGCGCAGCAAGCTGCGCCGCCATGGAGGATTCCCCAGGGCAGCGGGAAACCGGCGGTACACCGCCGGTTTTCCGTTTCTGACCACGGCTGTACCGCCGCGGTCAGAATGCCCATGGGAGCACCGCCAGCCTGTTGCCGGTGCTCCCGCGGTCGTTGGCCCTGGCGGTTTTTACCGCCAGGGTCTGAATGACCCCCATAATGTGTCGTTAGAAGCTTGATAATATCACTCAATATTGTATATCTATTTTCTTCTATCGATTTAGTGTAGCTTTACTTTCATTTAGATTGTGTATGGCACTGCATATCCTGAATGCACTGAGTGCAAATGATCAAATGCAAACCCTGTGTGAAATACCCATTGTTCTAATATAGTACACGTTAAAGGCCTCAGGCACTAGGTGCTCTCTGTTGCTAAAACTATTGTAAGCTTGCATTGGGCTTAGAGTAGGTCCATTTCTTGCCACTGGTGACTTCATCGTCATCATTAAGCGCTTCTTATTCATTAGCATCTGTGGGCTTTCCTTCCTCTTTTTGGGTTAAAACATGAACACGTTACTGTGTCCCCACACTGTTTGCTTTTTTAGGTGCTACTTCTTCCTTTTTGCTTAAACCCTCTACGAGACTGCACATGTTTTCCAGCTGTCTCACTCATGTGCTTTTCACTTGCACCCGTCTGTGATGTGCTTTCTCTTTCATGATTCCCAAGCCGGTGTTGCTTTCTTGCTTGTGTGCATCTACCCAGTCCCAGCTCCAAATACTTTGTAGCCCATTAGATTCTCTCCACCTTGCTCTACGCTATTCTTCCTCTCACTTATTTGCTCCACTCATGCACACCATGTTGTATTCCCCCACCTGTTCTTCGCTTGTCGCTTCTGTCTGTCTGTTGTTTGAACAACAAGGTAACCTTAGACTGAGTTTGTGTTTTACAAATATATGTGGTGTTAGGATGCACCAACCTGTTTCAGAACAAAAATACATTCAAACAATCTAAATATAAGAATATTATAATGAGGGTATGGACAAATTAAATTCAACTTCATCAGAGGCAATTTGGGGCTATCAAAGGAAACTAAAAAAATACTAGGATTCTGCCAGTGTTCAAATTTACCTTACTCCACTTTCCTAAGAACAACATAGAATGTGAGTTACGTATCTCAGTGTTGTAGCAAAACTTGAGTCCCTCCCTCCACCCCCAGCAAAGTACATGGAGAAGCCCCCCGCACCGGACTCAGTAAGGAGCTCTCAGGTCCCCTGGAGCTCAGAGCCCCACTCCACACTGTGGGGACTGCATGGGCTTTTGTTACGCTACTGATTTATCTGCTGAAGCACAGAGCATGGCCTGCTTATGGATGAAGGGATTTATAATGTGCTTATTCCTTTGTGCAGACAAGTGCTAATTTCTCTTCTTTCTTAATGACTGCACTGGCTCCCACATTTTTTTGAAGTGAGAAAATTTACATTAATCTTCAATCACCACAGATAAGAACTTGTCAGTCTGCTTCAAGTCACTGAGGATGCTTGGGGATTTCCATTAGGGCCGTCTGAGACGCTTTGGTACTCAAATCAAAGCCAGGGTCATTGGAATTATGCGATCTTGTCCTAAGTATCTAGGGAATTCACTCTAGTCGTAGGGTAGAAAGTGTCGGTCTCACCTAACTGAACAGCACTTTAGACCTTGCAAAACCTTAGAGAATCCACATCATCATTTCCAGTAGTTTGGAATTTGCAATTCCCATCAGACTTCCCTTTCATGAGCCAAACATCAGAACTACCTTGAGTACCATGCCAAGGAGCTCGGAGGGAGTTCTTCTCCTTTATCCTTTAGTTAGCACTCCTCGTCCTTGACAACAAACCCTTCCGTACCCCCTTATCTCAAACTTACAACAGGCCTTTCATTAACTGTAGGCTTGTACAGATGCACCTAGGAATAAAGAAAATGCAACGCAAGCACAACTCCACATTGAAGGTCAAACATAGGGAAACATTACAGGCCTTAACTCAAGTCAATTTAAAACATAAATCAATGCACATTTGAATACATGGTTATCCATTAATTTCTCCTAAAAAGTTCAATAAATGATGAATAACTTTAATGACGTAACGTAATGTCTTAATCCCAACCCATTGAATATAAATGTGTACCTGTATTATTTTCAAACAATAAACAATAAATGTGCTTACATGCATATATCTTTTTCTACATTTCTACTTGTGAGTGCACCTTAATTAATATGATTTTCGATGCACCATGTTAACGTGAATACATTAGAGTACAAGTTACACGTCATTGACTGCATTTTATTGTCACCTCTAGTGTGCATATTGGCACAGCCAAGTTATTCTCTCTCTCTCCGATCTAGCCTATTTCATGTGTTAATAGTAAAGAAAACTCGGTTTCAGAAATATAGATGTGCACACAAATGCACTGATGCACAGCAATCCAAACCTGACTCAACCCTGCATCTGCTATTTCTGAACAATGATGTACGCAAAGCTATCCAATTCCTTTCTTGCAGCATCTCAGTTATTCCTGAACTTAGGCCTACAAAGGGTCGGTGCACCTCAGCTCAGTAGTATCTCCTCCTATTCCAGTTTAATGACCCATACACAGCTCTTCCACTGCCCCACAATCCTGATGTATAGCAAAACTCTGCAGCAGGAGCGTAACATAGGCACATGGTGCCCCTGTAAAGCAGGGGTGCGACCTCCCCTTCAATGACCCCTCAACCCTGAAAGGGCCCATTTAGGCCAAGGTAAATGAATATATGTGAGACATGGGAGACTCTGGGACCCCTTATCACCTTCTGTAGGGGACCCAATCATTTTGTGGTATACCTCTGCCTTGAAGGGTATTTCAGATCTAACATGCAGAATCTTCTTGATTTTCCATCACTGGGAACATCCTCTTTTACCAATACACCTCAGTACAGATCTTCTCTACCCTATACTGCTCCACTGTCTATCCTCCTCACCACTGCTCAAGAGTATCATACAATATAGCATTATTGAACCCTACACACACACACACCTATAGCAATGCACTTTTTGCAGCACAGACCTCTACTTTGGTAGTTGGAGACACACGTAGCTTTGATAATTTGTGGGTAGCTCTACTGATGCCGCTGTAGCACTATACATATAGATGAAGCACACATACATCAATCTTGCTGTCCAATTAGTGGGACATAGAGTTCTCATAAAATATCTCTGTTCTAACCCATATAAACCGCTAACCTTCTAGCATGAAGACACAGTCAACACAGCTCTGACAATGCCCCATTTAGGCCTGGCATTGATTTTACTACTATTATATATATATAATGTACTTACTAATAGGGCTTTCAGCCCGCCCCTGTCATCCATTTGTCTGCTATTGTGGCAATCATATTTTCCTTCCAGTCACTACAGTAGAGAGCATTGGGATAGCTCTCATCAGCCATTGGCTTGCTTTGCTGTGAGTAACAGCATTCTGCTCTTTCACAAGGAGCACATCTGTGCACAAAGTATCCACTTTTAGTGCCAGAAACTGTTATGGGAATGTGTGCTTTTTATAACCAAAAACATTTTTGCTTTTAGCTAGTGTGCTTTTATCAGTTGACAAAGGCCCAGCACCTTCTCCATCAATAATACTTTGCAAAAAACATGACAAAACAAAGGAAGCATTGACAAAGCCAAGAAGCGGGCAGCAAATGCCAGACATATAGGCCATGCCATTGCATGTTTTATGGTTCATGTCCACTTCAGTGCTAGCCTTACTCTAGGTTTCAAATTCCTCCACACTTCTTCAAGGCATTCCTCAGTCCTTTACTCATCAAAATCAGAGATTCACAGATGCAGAAACTATAGAACCAACCTCCCTATTACTATCTGGTCTCAGAAACTATAAATATGTGCCTTGGACTCTTGTCAGTTTCTTTAACAGATATGAGGAACCATAAGTGATCATAAAATCTCACCTGTTGCCTGTGCCCAAATGAGTCAAGCAACTACTAGTGCCTCCTAGTCTGTGCAAATAATTGTCAACATCTTCCCTCTTTTTGGCATCCCTCATAGGATTCAGAACCTCATCTTGGTCCATCATGGCTAGATTATGCCAGTGGTCTGTACCTTGCGTTACTAGCTATCTACTAAGCAGACCCAAGAGCATATAGAGACCCAGATTTACTTTAGCCCTTGCGTTGTCACTGCACGGCGCAAGGTGATGCAAGGACAACACAAAGCCTTCTGTAAGATATGTACAGCTACAGAAGGGACAATTACTGCCGTCTTGAGTGGCTTTGTGTAATGTAAATCAAAGTAGTAGCTTGCATGGATGAAACATAGACATTTCTGTGCATTCACTCATGAAATTCCCACAATTACAGATTTAAAAAATGTTCTGCCGTTTTACGTGACATTTTAGGAAATATGTCAGACGAGTCCTGCATTCTTCCCATGTGCAACCACATCTCTTCTGTCCTGCAACCCTCCACTGTTTTCCCATTGTTAGATACGGTTTATTGAATGCTCTCTGATTCATCCATTGGACTACCAATGCTATCAGACTCCCAGTCCTCCTCTCAACAGTACACTCAAAGAGGAATGCTCAGTTCCAGACTGGGCCCATCTCTCACTTCAGATAAAAGTGTACTATTGGTACTTCTTTTTATGTAGAGGATATGCTCTGGGACTTGCTGCTGACAAGGACGAGAATCATCCTCCTCCACCTAGATTCAGCAAGGTGGAAAAGGCCTTACTGTTTCCAAACACACATCACCCCTTCCACAAAAGCTCTTTTTTCTGTATACAGTTGATTCAAAGTACATTGATTATCACCCAGATGCAGCAACACTGTTATTACTGCAGTGGGGAACCCTCAAACATGATTGATGTCATACTTGCTGTTCCATTACTGGATACACACAACTTTACCGCTGAATATCAATCCTGACCTGAAATACCGTTCTCCGAATGCAGGGGGGCACACACAGATCAAGGGAAACTTTTGTTTCCCACTGTTGCTTCGTCACAGTGATGCCGAGTCTTTATTCACGATAGTGATGCTCAGTGAGAGCTATGCATAACAAGATATTTCGTTATATCATTTTTGACTGAGTACAGGGTGTCACAAATCATCAAAAGAAATTGATACCAGTGTCTGCAAAGTCGATCTGCAAATTTGTAAAGGAAGATTAGGATATGCGAATACTCGTGAAATGCCAAAGAACATAGACATTAGAGTAAAGTAAGAACAGGAAAATAAGCTATTTTATGTTATGTTATGTCATGTTAAGCTATGCTATGCTGTGCTGTGTCGTCTTAGCTTACCTTATCAGCAGGTCTATAGCATCCTATTTGGAGTCAATATGGTAATATTATAACAAATCCAAACTTGATAACAGTACAAAAACTACCTGATAATAAGAAAGAGGTGTGTACCTAAAAGGTTAAAGACATCAGATGGTCATACTTTGCACCTTGAAAATGGCTCTTAAGAAGCAACAAGGCAGCAGATGAAACTTTTAATGTTTTAAAACTTTGCTTCTCGCTCTTTCTACCTGAGTAAAGAACTCTTCTTTTGGTCATGTTCATTTTTTGATCATCCTTTTGGAGCTTAACAGGAAGAAAATGTCAACTATACCTTAACTGCGATAAAGGGAGAAAGTGGGGGCAAACCAAGGTACTTCTTTTCAGAAGATATTCTTAGCTTTCGTAGAGGAGAGGATGGTGGAGTGGAAGAGCAATACAAAACTGCATAACATTGTGCCTATAATTGTATGTCTCACTAGGACAATGTAAGGAATAGCCATACTTTCAAAACGTCTTTTTTCTGTGAGACAATACGGCCTTTTAGACATATATTTGGTGAGCATGTATTGAGTACTGAATTTACTTCTTTTTTAGGCTTACCCGGAGTCAGTTTTTAGCTATTGTGGACAATACCATTACTTATTGTCGATTTTGGATTAGACCATTGCTTACCATTGGTTGACTTTCTCATCAATCTCATGTGCTTTCTTCATACTCCATGGCATTCCTTCCTCTTGTTGTGTTTGTTCCCCACACCTCAAAGCACAATTTTTTTTTACAATTTATTCAACTGGATGACATGTATTGTTTCACTACTTAACATCAAGGAATTACTTTTTTCTTTTTTGTTCATCAAATGGAAGTGTGTGTCTTTGCTTGCTCTCCTTCATGTGTTGCTTCCCTCTTCAAATCTCCCCCACACGCTCTCCTTTTTTCCATGTTGCTTACCCTATCACCAACAGCGCACTCTTTGGTACTCTCACACCTCCCCATCCAGCTTTTTTCATTTTATTTTATAAATTACCACCACCCAAACTCCTCTGTTGATGCTCCACCCCTCCCTTTTGTTTTGTTGTGAAACAAAAAATATAAATGGTTTTGGCAGCCCAGCATCTTCAATTTGCTACCAGGCCACTCTTTTTTCTTTCCTAATCTTTCTGGAACGTTTATCTATTTACAGCTCCAAGATTGTAGTCTGCTAACTTGGAGTGGTAAATTAGAAATGTTTTAAAAAAAGTAAAAATGGACGCCATCTCATGGCTCATATGTGTGCTTGTGTCTTGTTTCCTGTGTGGCACGAGCATATTTATCTTCATGCAGCAGCATTTTTTTATGATTTTGCTGATACTGTTCGGTATCATAAACACGTCTTCATTTTGCCAATGTGGAAAAAGATCATCAAAAAGTATTGGTAAAGCCAAAGAGACATGTACTGCCATTGAAAGGTGAGACCTATTGACTTTCCCAATGCCTATGTGTTAGTCCTGGCAGCCTTAGGGAGGTCTTCACCCCAACTTTTGTTTGCCCGCCTCCCTCCATTTTCTGACCTTGTTTTTGCTGGCTTTAGGACTCTGTGCACTTTGCCACTGCTAACCAGTCCTAAAGTGTTTATGCTCCCTCCCCTAAAACATGGTAACATTGGCTCATACCCAATTGGCATGTTTCATTTACTTATAATCCCCTAATATAGTACACTACATGTGGCCAGGTCCTACAAAATAAATGCCACTAGTGGCCCTGCAGCACTGATTGTGCAACCACTTCAATAGCCTGTCTACGCAGTTTACACTGCCACTTTGACCTGGCAAGATAAACCTCTTGCCAGGGCTAAATCTTCCATTTTCATACCTGAACATCCCTCCTAAGGTAGGCCCTATGGGAACCCACAGGTCAGGGTGCAATGTATTTAAAAGACAGGACATGTACTTTTAAGTTTTATATGCCCTGGTAGTGAAAAACTCCCAAATTCATTGTCCACTAGAGTAAGGCCTATCTTTCTCATAGGATTACATTGGGATTACCTTATTACAACATATACATGTAATTCCCAATCTGGAAGAGATGAATTTGTCAAGTTTGGTGTCCCTGAACTGACAATTTTAAAACCCAACTTATGGTGAAATCGGATTTTAAACTGCAGTTCTGAAAATGCCACTTTTAGAAAGTTAAAAGACCAGGTGATGAACAGAGGAGGCATGGCTATGCAACAAATGGCGTAGGAAGCAGGGCACAGGAGATCCAGGACCCGTGGCTTAATCGGACCCCCATCTATCCATCCTTCAAGGGGGAAGCAGCTGGGGGCCGCTCCTTGAGTCCCTGAAGCTATAGAGCATCCTCCTGACGACCTGCCAGACGCAGAGAAGAGACGGGAAGCCATAACAGGAGCTGTGAGGTGAGGCTGTCCTAAAATGACAGCCAGTTAACCGGGTCTCCCTATTGACGCAGGAACCTCAGAGAACTGACCCCGGAGACCTGAGGTGACCATATACCGGCGTGAGACCTCGGCGCCTATAGGTGAGGCAAGCCTGCAGTGACCGAAAGTCCAGTGGTACGGGGACCCCCCTGGGTTCATATTGAACGCAGCACGTCCTCGGGGAACTATCCCACGCTGCAGCCTACTGGATCCAGGTGAAGGAGAACGGATAGTAGGCGGCATCAGGGAGTGGCATGCATGAGGCGCTGCACCCCTTTTGGAGGGGCGGACAGTGAAGGCGGCTTCCCCGGGCCCAGGCTCAGCTTTGGGCAAGGAGGGGCCTCTGGAGGCCATCCCCGGCAGCGATCCAACAATGCAGTTCTAGAGGGAACATGGTCTAGGCTGCAGCTGTAATCAAGAGACATTTAACCGGAGTGCTATTCATCCCAAAGCCAAAGAGGCCCATAGAGAGGTCAAACTCGAATGGCAGCAGGGGCCCTGCCGGCAAGATCATGCTCCATGGAAGATGAGATTTCTGACATGCTATTCCAAGTAAGCGGGCAGGTGCAAATGAAGGTGTGCTGAACATCGATACCCATCAAAGAGCGGCCTCAGCAGTAAAGTGTACAGCAGGGCACTGAGAAGTCCCATAGCGGAACATTCACCCATATGGTTGGGTGCAATCAGGGGTGAACGGGGCCTAAACAGACAAAGAGGTGCAACGGTAAGGACCCCGGTTCCCCTGGCTGACGTTGATATGACCCTTAACCAACTAGCATATGCTCTAAACCCCTGGGGGACTTGGAAGAAAACTAGAGGAGATCCAGGAGCAGCTGGGACTGGGACAGACCCCACCAACAAATGTAACCTGAGGTGCAGCTATCGCCTGCAACGGGAGATCATGTACGACATACAGAGAAGCACTAATACTTACCAGAGTGAGCACCTGAACACTTGGGTGCACCATTCCCACCCCACAACATGGGAGAGGGCCTCAAAAATAGAGATAAGGAGCTGAGAGTACCACAGCATATAAGAACAACCAGTGTTGGGGCGGAGCAGATACTGCCAGCGATAACGGCAATGAACACCACCACCCCTACATTACAAGATGTACTTCAGGCCATGGCGGCATCATAAACACCACTGGAGTTCAAAACTGACACTTAGACATAGGCCTGCAATGATCATCGTTGCTTGGCAGAGCGGGTCACCACGACAGAATGAGAAATCTCAGCGGCAACCCCTGCCTTGGCTCTAGCGGATGGCCGCTTGACAACCATTGATGTGCGCTTAAAAACACTAAAAAGTAGATCGAAGACTCAGAGAACATGGCAATACTTAACAATATCAGAGTGATAGGGCTATCTGAAAAAATTGAAAGCACTGACATGGTGGGTTATCTAGAAACCTGGCTCAAATCTGTGGTGGTCCCACAGGGACTCTCCCCTTTCTTTGCACTGGAGAGGGCCCATAGAATGCCTGCTAAATCACCACCCCCAGGCACTCCGCCAAGGATGGTGGTAGCACAAATGCTTCACTTCAAGGATCGAGACTACATACTGCAACAAGCGAGGCTGCATGAGAACTTGGTGGTAGAAAACAGCAGAGTATCAATATTCTCTGACTTCTCTAAAGAAGTCCAACGCCAGAGAGCAGCTTTTATCACTGTGAAATGGAAACTTAAGGAGATGGAGATCTCATATTCTATTCAGTTTCCTGCCTGACTCTGTGTGGTTACCCCAGCAGGAGTGGAATTCTTTACCACACCGCAAGAAGCATGGTCCTGGCTGGAGCTCTTACCTAACTTGGCCCCTCCCAGCGGCAGAAGAGAAAGAGACGACCTAGCTCTCACCCGAGAAAATCAACAGCAAAGATTGGCCCACCCACAGCAGAGGAAGCACAGGAAGAACGACAGAAGGTGGTAGTGGCGGTCGACTTGATGGGTGGTTCTTCACTGAGCACCATGTCTCCAACCCGGGAGGTGAGCGGGGAACAGATTGAATCGGACAGCAAATCTATGGCATCAGCCCACTCAAGTGTAGTCCTACCTGTGGTCACCCCAGGCACTGCACTTGAACTCATTTAAAAGGTCATCCGCGTACTGCAGATGAACTTATCTAATGATCAATAGTACTCCTTCAGTGAATGCATGCCACTGATCAATATGAGAACAATCACGCTTTATCCCCACACCATCTGCAAGGTCCTGCATATAACTTTATCACATACAGATCCTACATTGCAGACACAAGAAGAGGAGGGCGAGAAGAGAGCTAGGGGTCCCCAGAGCCCACCACTGCATAAAGATAGAACTAACAACCCCTCATAAACCGTTGCCTGAACGACAGACGGCATACAAGTTTGGTTCTTGGTTGATTGACAGTATGGGCGAGAGGATCACACCTCTTTCCCTAGGGAAAGGGATTTGGGGAAAATGTTATTTGATTAATGGAAAGTATATAGTGTGTTGCCTAGCTCTGTCATATATTCTTATAGCTGTGAGAGGGGTTCCCTCCTGGACGAGTGCTGGACCCTACACTTACTACCATGTCATACACTATCTCTCCAATAGACACCTCACTGAAGGTTAAGGTCCTAACCTGGAATGTTAGGGGGATACGTTCCATGACTAAACGACATAAAGTATTTTCACACCTTACCAGGTGAGGAATCCATATAGCTCTGCTGCAGGAAACACACTTAGATGCCATTGAGGGACAGGCCCTTCAACAGCGGTGGAGGGGCCAGGTCTACTGTACTACTTGTAGGAGGCTGGCCTGGCTTGTAGTGGGTACCAGAGGTACTTACACCTTGTTCCAGGTCCAGTTATCCCTTATTAATGTAGAAGAGGTGTTTCTAGCAGCTAAGGTTGATAGAAGGTCGCTATGGAAAAGCAGCTTAGGCTGAACTAGGAGACATGTAAAGCTCCTACTATACCACTGGTGTCATATGCACAATATCATAAGAAAACACAATACACAGATATACTAAAATAAAGGTACTTTATTTTTATGACAATATGCCAAAAGTATCTCAGTGAGTACCCTCAGTATGAGGATGACAAATATACACAAGATATATGTACACAATACCAAAAATATGCAGTAATAGCAAAAGGAAGTAATGCAAGCAGTGTAAAGTTACAATAGATTGCAATAGGAGCACATGGGTATAGGGGCAACACAAACCATGTACTCCAAAAATGGAATGCGAACCACGAATGAACCCCAAACCTATGTGAGCTTGTAGAGGGTCGCTGGGACTGTAAGAAAACAGTGAGGGTTAGAAAAATAGCCCACCCCAAGACCCTGTAAGGTAGGTGTAAAGTGCACCTACAACCCCCAGAGAGCAAGGAAGTCTTGATAGGGGGATTCTGCAAGGAAAACCAACACCAGCAATGCAACAACAGTGGATTTCCGGACCTGAGTACCTGGAAGACAAGGGGACCAAGTCCAAGAGTCGCGACAGTGTCGAGAGTGGGCAGGAGACCAGGAAATGCCAGCTGAGGGTGCAAGGAAGCTGCCACTGGATGGAAGAAGCTTGGTGTTTTGCAAGAACGAAGAGGACTAGGAACTTCCCCTTTGGAGGATGGATGTCCCACTTCGTGAAGAAGCTTGCAGAGGTGTTCCCACACAGAAAGACTGCAAACAAGCCTTGCTAGCTGCAAGGGTCGCAGTTAGGGTTTTTGGATGCTGCTGTGGCCCAGGAGGGACCAGGATGTCGCCACTTGGATGAGGAGACAGAGGGGGCACCCAGCAAGTCGGGGAGCCCTCACAGAAGCAGGCAGCACCCGCAGAAGTACCGGATCCAGCACTTAGAAGAGGAGTGAGCCGGAGTCCACCCGAAGTCAGAAAAGGGAGTCCCACGATGCCAGAGGACAACTCAGAAGGTTGTGCACTGCAGGTTAGAGTGTCAGGGACCCAGGCTTGGCTGTGCACAAAACAAATCCTGGAAGAGTGCACAGGAGCCGGAGCAGCTGCAAATCACACGGTACCCAGCAATGCAGTCTAGCGTGGGGAGGCAAGGACTTACCTCCACCAAACTTGGACTGAAGAGTCACTGGACTGTGGGAGTCACTTGGACAGAGTTGCTGAGTTCCAGGGCCATGCTCGTCGTGCTGAGAGGGTACCCAGAGGACCAGTGATGTAGTCTTTTGTTGCCTGCGGTTGCAGGGGGAAGATTCTGTCGACCCACTGGAGATTTCTTCAGAGCTCCTGGTGCAGAAAGGAGGCAGGCTACCCCCAGAGCATGCACCACCAGGAAACAGTCGAGAAAGCCGGCAGGATGAAGCGATACAAGTTGCAGTAGTCGTCTTTGCTACTTTGTTGTGGTTTTGCAGGCGTCCTGAGCAGTCAGCGGTCGATCCTTTGGCAGAAGGTGAAGAGGGAGATGCAGAGGAACTCTGGTCAGCTCTTGCATTCGGTATCTGGTGAGATCCCCAAAGCAGAGACCCTAAATAGCCAGAAATAGAGGTTTGGCTACCTAGGAAGGAGGATTGGCTACCAAGAGAGGTAAGAGCCTATCAAAAGGAGCCTCTGATGTCACCTGCTGGCACTGGCCACTCAGAGCAGTCCAGTTTGCCACAAACACCTCTGTTTCCAAGATGGCAGAGGTCTGGGACACACTGGAGGAGCTCTGGGCACCTCCCCTGAGAGGTGCAGGTCTGGGGAGTGGTCACTCCCCTTTCCTTTGTCCAGTTTCACACCAGAGCAGGGCTGGGGGATCCCTGAACCAGTGTAGACTGGCTTATGCAGAGATGGGCAGCATCTGTGCCCATCAAGGCATTTCCAGAGGCTGGGGGAGGCTACTCCTCCCCAGCCTTCACACCTATTTCCAAAGGGAGAGGGTGTTACACCCTCTCTCAGAGGAAGCCCTTTGTTCTGCCTTCCTGGGCCAGGGCTGCCTGGACCCCAGGAGGGCAGAAACCTGTCTGAGGGGTTGGCAGCAGCAGCAGCTGCAGTGGAGATCCCGGAAAGGCAGTTTGGCAGTACCCGGGGTCTGTGCTAGAGACCCGGGGATCATGGAATTGTCTCCCCAATGCCAGAATGGCATTGGGGTGACAATTCCATGATCTTAGACATGTTACATGGCCATGTTCAGAGTTACCATTGTGACGCTATACATAGGTAGTGACCTATGTATAGTGCACGCGTGTAATGGTGTCCCCGCACTCACAAAGTCCGGGGAATTTGCCCTGAACGATGTGGGGGCACCTTGGCTAGTGCCAGGGTGCCCACACACTAAGTAACTTTGCACCCAACCTTCACCAGGTGAAGGTTAGACATATAGGTGACTTATATGTTACTTAAGTGCAGTGGTAAATGGCTGTGAAATAATTGGACGTTATTTCACTCAGGCTGCACTGGCAGGCCTGTGTAAGAATTGTCAGATCTCCCTATGGGTGGCAAAAGAAATGCTGCAGCCCATAGGGATCTCCTGGAACCCCAATACCCTGGGTACCTCAGTACCATATACTAGGGAATTATATGGGTGTACCAGTATGCCAATGTGAATTGGTGAAATTGGTCACTAGCCTGTTAGTGACAATTTGGAAAACAGAGAGAGCATAACCACTGAGGCTCTGGTTAGCAGAGCCTCAGTGAGACAGTTAGTCATCACACAGGGAACACATACAGGGCACACACTTATGAGCACTGGGGCCCTGCCTGGCAGGGTCCCAGTGACACATAGACTAAAACAACATATACACAGTGAAATATGGGGGTAACATGCCAGGCAAGATGGTACTTTCCTACACTACTTATTCAGCATATGCCAGGGGGACTTTAGTATGGGTTAAACCCAGGGTCCCATATCAGCACACCACATCCAACATAGATCCTCTGGGGCGCTACACCATAGCCGTAGGCAAAATGGAAAGTACTGAAATAGTACTGGGAAGCATATATGGTCCTAACACTGACCAATCAGGATTCCTGGCATCCCTCTCCGATTGTCTAGCCATGCATTTCACGGGTTCCGTACTGTTGGGAGGGACCTTTAACTGTATCGCAGACACAAAACTAGATAGATCGCATAACCTGCTTCCACCCTCTCCGAGTATCCAGATGGCTAATTTGTACCGAAACTGGCAAAGGGAGTGTGGCCTGATTGACTCTTGATGAACTCACCACCCAGAGCATAGAGACTACTCCTTTCATTCATCAATGTGTGACCTGCACGTATGACTAGACACATTCCTATGCTCACCAGACATACATGAGTTAGCACACCTCACCGAATACTTGACCCGAACAATTTCAGATCGTAATCCCCTTCTACTGATGCTTGGGTGGTCCTGCATCCCGACACCAATACCCACGTGGCAGCTCCACCCTGCTCGATTGGAAGATCAGGCTTTCACAGACACCACTGGCACTGCTATAATTGATTACTTCGAGAAAAACAAGAGCTTGACAAACCCTAAACTGATAGAATGGGATGCATTTAATCAGTGATCAGAGGACGATGCATCTTGGCAGCCAAAGGGGAACACCGGGCGCTGCTTCCTGATATAACACAAGCCAAACAGAGGAGCCCGGATGACCTAGACCTGCAGACAGCACCCCTCACTGCCCAGGAAAACACTGCAGTAACATTTGCGAGACTACTTTGTTATGATTATAAAGCCTATATAACATGCACACACTTGGAGGGGGACCATGGCAGTTCCCTATTAGCATGGCTAGCGAACCCAGCACGTAGGGGCTAGATTATAGTGGAACTAACAAACCCCACAGGTCACAGCATAAATACCCAGACTACTATCAAAAGGGAATTCTATAATTATTATGCTGTTCTCTACACAAGCAAAGTATGGCCAACTGAGGTGGACATTAAAAATTTCCTATCACCTCTTGTCCTCCCCACTATCTCGGAACAAGAGGCAACAGATTTGGAAGCAGCCATAACGCTCACAGATGTAAAGTCGCTGACACTAGCATGGCGTAAAATAAAACCCCGGGGGCCGGATGGGCTTCCGGTGGAATTTTATTCAACGTATATAACCAAGCTCGGCCTGAGGCTGGTCAAGATGTATGAGGAAGCCAAGAAGTGTGGTACTCTTTCTGCATCGGTTCGGGAAGCCCTGATTATCCTTCTGCTGAAATCTAGGAAACCATCCATAGACGTCACATCTTACTGACCCCTGTCGATGTTGTCTGTAGACTATAAGATATTACGGCCCATATTTATACTTTTTTAGCGCCGCAATTGCGCCGCTTTTTACGCAAAAGCGTCGCAAACTTACAAAAAACAATTGTATTTTGGAGGTTTGCGCCGCTTTTGCGTCAAAAAGCGGCGCAATTGCGGCGCTAAAAAAGTATAAATATGGGTCTAAGTAAAATATTAGCTATGCGCCTCTTACGGCATATGCCACATTTAGTTCATATAGACGATGCCAGGTTTATCCCTGGGCGTCACACAGCCACCAACATACGGCGACTCTTTTCTATCCTAGAGAGTGATGCTTATGATAGGTAGGAGGCAATGATCTTCACTATTGATTTTGAAAAAGTTTTCAATAATTTGGAATGACAATATCTACATGAAGTGCTTCGTAAATTCCGCCTTGGTGACCAGTTTGTTGCATGGACCCGATTGCTCTATGCTGATCCAACGTCCAGTGTTCGCACAGGTGCCACCATATCAGAAAGATATAGGTAGAGAGGGGGACCAGCCAAGGTTGCCCACTCTCCCCCTTGCTTTTTGCTCTTGCTATTGAGCCGTTAGCCTGTATAGCTAGGATTGGAAGCACCTATAAAGGACTCGCTGTGGCAGGCCACACTCATTACATTGCACTCCATGCCGATGATCTTCTGCTCTTTATAGGAAACACAGGAGATGCCCTGCGTGGGGCACACCACCGATTGGAGACGTTTAGTACTATATCCTGGCTTAGAGTTAACTGGCAAAAATCTAGCCTATTTCCTGTGATGGAAGGCAGAGCAACCCCCCAGACCTTGACGATTTGCAATGGGAACCACGATGCTTGGCTTATTTAGGAGTCCATGTTTATCACAACCAGCTTGATCTGCTAGAAGGGAAACGTAGAATGGGCAATACAAGGACTTCGCAGTACTATGACCTTCTGGGCATCCCTGCCACTATTAGTTTCGGGGTGGGTTGTGCTCCTGAAAATGATAGCCTCACCTTGATTGCTATACTTCTTCTCCAACCTTCCGTTATGGATCCTGAGAGCCTTCTTCAAGGAACTCAACTAGATGATAATCAGCTTCTTCTGGGGGACTAGCAGATGGTGATTGGCACTCACTATGCTACAAAGATCGCTTGTAGAGGGCGGGCTGGCCGTCCCCGATTTCAGGTCCTACTATTTAACAGGGAGCTACAGTGGGTGACCTGCTGGATGGCTTGCTTTACAATGTCTGACAGTGAAATCACCCCTTTTGCCCCAGACCTTCAATCGTTGGCCAGGGTGATCCTACATTTAGGCCCCCCAATTGCTCCCTGCTCCAATGAACTGAAAGTAGTGCACAAATGCTGGTTGTGCTATCTTTGCCGTTCGAAGAGTGTCACATCTTACGCACCAGAAATTACATTACAATGTTTGTTGGCATTACCACATGGGAGGGATTGGAGGAGACTGTTGAACTGGGAGGCAACTGGAGCGACATCCATTGGCACCTTGTACGAAGCTAACTCCCTCCTACCGTTTGAAGACTTCCATAGTCTATACAATCTCCCCCCAGGTCACTTTCTCCTATGCAGAGCATCACAGAGGCAATTGTAGTCCATTGGCAGTTTGGTCGAGCAGAACCTCCCCTATCAGAGATGTGCCAGTATCTGACGAGTGCCACTGGCACTCACAAAGCAGTGACCTTTTACAAGAAAATAAGGAAAACACTATGCAAACCGCTCACAACTCTTAAACAGAAGTGGGAAATGGATACATGCACCTCAATTACAGATGAAGACTGGGAGAAAATCTTAACCCAGACTCCAAAAGCCTCAAGAAATGCTCGATTCAAGCTTATGCACATATATGTCCTACACAGGGCATATTTGACGCCAGGAAGACTTAGGAGACATTTCAGGGTAGTAGAGGCAAGATGCCCAAGATGTGGCAACGTAGAGGCAGAATTTCTTCAAGTGTTTTGGACTTATCCGAATATACTGGAGTTTTGGGGTGCTGTTATTAACTCCTTAGCGGACGTACTCGAACGGGAGGTTCCCAATGACCCCAGACACTGTTTGCTCCGGGGGTATAAACACAGGACCCTTCATATAGTGACCGACCAGTCCAGGGATATGGCCCTGTTGCTTGCTAAAAGAGAAATAGCAATGAATTGGAAGGAGACTTGGGCCCTTGGGAGGGATCATGGAGAAGGGAAGTACTGAAATGGACATGGGCAGAAGAGACAGTGAGGCACCGGGCCAGGCGAAGTCAGGGGGTTTGATGGAGAGAGCACAAGACTGGGGCACCCTGATATATGATTGGGAACGACTAAGGGACGCGCCCCGGGATGCGGCATCATCCTCCTTAAGAAATGTGAGAAGACACATACCACAGGGTCCAGGAGACTAATCCCCCCGCACCTGACGAATATACAGTGGCATAATAGGAAATGGGAATAGAGGAAATCTGACTGAGGAACATCCATCACAGAAATTGTCATCGGGAATACTGAGGTACCCTGAAACAGCTAAGCGCACAAGAGGGAGAGGAGTGGCAGTTACCTACATGAGACATCCACCTTTGACTGAAGATAAGAAGATAACAATGCACTCCAAGAATGAAAATAGAAGTTGAAATACATAGAAGTGGACTTCAATGCTAAACACAGTATTATACTGCATGTGCAATATCTGTATCTATACAACTGGTATTAATAATGTTCTCTGTACGAACAAAAAGAAATGATAGGAAATGGTAGAGAAGGAAGGGTGGTGAACCCAAAAGGTATGCACTGTTATGTCTCAATATCAAAAATATGTTTAAAAAAAAGCAGATGATGGACAGAATACTGACAACAAAAACATTGATTCTCAGTCACAAAGATCTGGGTTTAATCCATCGCTTTTTGGTCCCTAATACCACCCCAGGTTGGACCCAGCCATAGGCAAATCAGCCTGGACCCTGCTCACTATGGGAACAGTGCAGCCCTTACTGCCAAGGCAAGTCCTCCCTGGCCCAAAAATAAGCATACTGGGACCAGTATTGGGGTAGCACCCCTCATCAGCCAGGTTAGCTTGAATCCTGTGGCACCGTGAGCACGGGACCCACATTTGGGCATACCTTTCCCATTTAGGGCAACAAAAGCAGAAAGAACAAATGATGGGCAGAATGCTGAACAATGCAAACATTCACCCTCAGTCAAAAAGATCTGGGTTTAATCCATCGTATTTTTGCCCACCACACCACCCTAGTTTGTACTCAGCGATATGCAAATCAGTCTTGACCCTGTTCCTCATGGGAACAATCCAGCCCGAACTGCCAAGTCAGGTCCTCCCTAGATGGGAAACAAGCATCCTGGGTCAGGATTCGGGGTATCACCCCTCATCAGCTAGGCTAGCTTGAATCCAGTGGCACACACCTGGTCATACCCTTCCCACTTAGGCAACAAAAGCAAACAAAACTGATGATGGACGGAATGCTGAACAATGCAAACATTCACCCAAGCAACATTCATGAGGCAGGTAATAATTTGCAACCCATTGTGACTGTCTACAATCACAGGGATAGTGGCCTGCTGGGGCCAGTGGATCACCATGTCTGTGATTGCTTTTAAATAAAACAATCTTTTTTTTGTAATGCATCCCATTTTCCTTAAAGGAAAATGGGATGCATGACAAAAAGAAAAGTGTAAAGTTTTCTTTTCATTTTTTAAGAGTAGGGAGCAGTCTGTGGAAACATTGCTTGCTCTTAAAACATATTTACACTCCCATTTGCAAAGGGCAAGGGGTCCCTTGGGGACTCCTTCCCTCTTGCTAATGACTTACCACCAACTTGAAGTTGGTGGTAACTGCAAACATTATTACATCCCCCTGCAACTCGCTTTTAGGAAGGGATGCCTTTGGCATGCCCCTTCCTAATAGCAACTTGTAAAACCCTATTTTGTGAGTCAGCAATAGGTTACTGACTTACAAAATAGGGATGGCACATGGCAAAAAGCCTTTTACCACTCGCAAATGGACCGATGGGCCCTTTGAGACTGGTAATAAAGCTTCACACATCTGGCCTTTGGTGCCAACTGACTGTCTCCAGTACACCTAAATACTTTTTAAAATGCTTCACATTTAGTAATAATCAGTGATGATGTCTGAGCTTGTGTTATGCATAAGAACAACGTATTTAAAGTGAAGTATTGTGAAGCAGATAATAACCGGTTAACTGACCTCAAAAGTATTTATTTTATCAACCTCACGGGGATTAGAAGCTACGTAGGCCCCTCTAAAGAAACATCTGCAGAAGACACTGTAGCCCATGAAATACCTCACCTACAAAGGGAACTTTCTTTAACTTCCTAGTGAAACTTGAAGAGCTGATTGAACTTAGGAGGCTGTTTTGGGTGCCAAAGTGCAGAAATCTCATCACATGAAGTGACTCAGAACAAAGCTGCATTACCTCTGTGTTAGTGCTGGGATTCAGTAGAATTCTTATATCAGGATGAAAGTGTAAGGTGAGAGCTAGCTGAACTTTTCAATAGTGAGACTGTAGAGCACCATGCAGGTTAGAAGAGCTGCCCAACATGACAACCTTATGAAGGAATGAATACATCAGTTTCAGTGCACATTGCAGGTCAGAAGAGGGAAGCCTATGGATAGCTCCATGAAAGCCTCAGTACTGGGAAATAGGTGCTGTATATGGGGGCGTGATATAAGTCATAGCAGACAAGCCTTGTGAGGGTGTTGAGGATTTCTCAGAAGTGATTAGCTCTGTTTGGCAGGTAGAATTGGGTCTATATCATAGAGAGCGTGCACCGCCCTGATCTACGCCTCAGCTCACCTTTAACACGTGTGCCAATGCAGACCAGGTTAATGAGCCCTATTACAGTTAATGCGCTGCCCCAGCACCCTTGTGAACTCACTACTACACTGGAGGCTCGGCATTAATGAGAAGCCGACCGGCTGCTTGAAGCCACCAATCTGTCTTTCACTTTGTAGGCTGCAACCCGGCCTGCAATTCAAAGGGCAGCAGAGATCAATCTCCACATCCACCTCAAAGTTGGATTCTAGGGGCGCATTAGGGCCCATTTCCCCCCTATCCAAGGTGTGGCTTTAGGGAGCGCGTTGACGGTGTGCCATCTGTTTGTGACACGCAGTCAGAGCACAGCCGACCAGCTTCCTTGCCTCTGCTCCCAAGTATATAATATGGCGCAGGTCGAGTGAAAAGTGTATTTGCATTTGCACTGAAATTACATCGTGCAACATGTACACTGGCATGATCTGTTTTGCAGAAGGGGCTACTCATGTACCTTTGACCTCTTCTGTAATACCAAAGTGCTCTGGGGGCATAAAAGGGGGCGCACACACTTCCTGCACCGCTGTGCAACTTTTGATAATGTAGGCCTCAAATCTACATTATGAGCGCCCTGTAAATGTCTCAAAAGGGGCACATCAGTGTACCATGCAAGTCAAAATAGAGGGGCACTGTGAGTTGTTAAGCAATAATTGTTAGTATAGTCGAACTCGTGATGTGTTGTAAAAATGTTACCTTTCAATGCGATTTCTCTTCAGAGTACACCATAAAAAGCTGTGGTCCTCGCTTTGAACATCCAACTATGTAGAGGCATTGGAGAGCGAAGGTGACGGCAGAGCAGACATGTTCATCAGTTACTAGTATTACTGACCTCACGTGGGTCAATAAATATGTTTTTGTACCTTTCCCTTTTTAAGCCCAAGGGTCAGTACGATAAGTTGGATGTGGAGTATTAAAAACTCTGTAATACCTCGGGTACAAGTAAGTACAGCTCTGACTGAGGCCTGTATTTAATTTTGTTGTGACATAAGCCTGTATACAGTAATGAAACCAATAATGTTGGTTTGTTTCCAGAATATCTTTCTTCCCCTTGTTTGCCCTTCTAGGACACCCAAGCCTCTGTTTCATATTACCCCTCCTATTGCTCAATCCACCACTTTTTAAGACGAGACCAAAGTCGAGACCAAAATGGTAATGGTCAGGAAATATCTGATTCAGGGTCAGATTTATACTTTTTAACTCAAAACTACGCAAACGCAGTTCCGCGTCAAAAAGATTAGTGCTGGCTAGCACCATTTATTAACGCCATCCGGGTGTCATATTTATACTTTGACGCAGGGTGGTGCTAAAAACAGGTTAGAGTCAAAACTTCTGACATGAACCATTGTGCTTTTTCGTAAGGCAAAATGACGTTAACGTCAGAAAAATGACTCTAACCTGTTTTATGACACGTAAACGTAAAAAAATGGAAATGCACCATGTTTTACCGCGTTAGGGTCAACTTTAGACGCTAATGCAGTAAACAGTGCAAAGGAAAGGCAAAATGGAGTGAGAAAGCCAGGAGAGACCCTAGGGTGACCCCAGTCAACCAGGAAACAGCCAGGAGGACACATACAAGAAGCAGGGTAGGGAGAAGAAAAAGAGAAAGTGTTATTTCAGTGCTGAGGAGCATGAAATACTGGTGAGAGAGGTGACGGAGCATCAACATCAACTCTTCATCACCCCAAAATTGCCAGTTGGAAGGAGAGAGGCAATCTGGCAGCAGATAGTAGACAATATTAACAGTGTGGCAGAGGTGAGGAGAACTGTAACTGAGTTCAAGAAACGCTGGCATGACTGCAAGCGAATGACAAAAGAAAAAATGGCAAGGATCAGGAAGGCAGCACTGCAGACTGGAGGTGGTAGCCCAGCACCACTAGAGGAACTGGACGAGATGTAGGAGATGGTTACAGCTGTCATCCTGGAGGAACTGGTCATGGGAATGGCAGGACAGGATAGCGCAGACTACCAGGAAACACCACAAATGCAGGGTAAGTGGCATGGGGGAATTTAATGCTAAATTGCTAATTGCAAGAAAGGGGAGGCACATAGGGCACACTCAATGCATGTCAAAGGAATGTAGAGGGACACATTGCACATGAAGCAAGTAGACCACGCTGACGTAAGCTACACATGTACCTACGCCTTGATAGTGCCATGCACCACACCACATAGACAACCTGGACATATATCAATCACCAGGCTAAATACCCACATGTACATATGCACCACATGGGATGGATGGCATGTCTAATGACTGTGCGTCTGGTTGTCATCACAGCATCCCCTGCATATAGTCAGATTAACCCTACCAACACGACCAAGACATCAGAGACTATGAAGTCAGGCAATACCATTCCTGGGGTTACGTCATGGTGGTGTCCCTTGCAGTAACACCTTGCAACTGCCTTGCCTCATTGCCCAAACACATTTGTGCTGCATCTTACAGCACACAATTTATTGCAACAGTCCCAACAGATCCCAGGCATGTGCCAGTAGCACCACCACCCTGCACATTAACAACACATCCACATAAGACAGTCAACACTCCTTCATGCAGTCAGGATGCCCCAAGGGAGCAGGGAAAAATAATCAGAGGAGGCACTGGGGGAATAGCAGGGTGGTCCTGTATCACAGAAAACATGCCACTACTCAGAGCAACTAAACTGGAGTAGTGTGGAACCACACATCTTGATGCTGATCAGAAATATGCCTCTACAGAAAATATGTACCACAAATAGCAAACTGTAGGTCACAACAGATACAGGCTGAGCCCACAACCACCCTGACATAACCATGTGGGACACATAGGAAAGGGGAAATAAACACACACATACAACACATGGTGTATGATTGTGAAAATAATGGTGTATAATACCACATTGACAGGCGGGCAAGTCTGGTGTTGGTAAGACTGCCAGTGCAGTGTACCCTTTGCAGTTGGCGGTATGAGTCACACGTTGGGATGGTGGCTGGAAATCTGTCTGCTCATAGTAGCTCTATGGTGAACTTTGCACAATGTTGTTGATGGAACAAATAGAGTCAGTGCCAGCCTTAGGGTGCATTGAATGTGACAGGACATGCTGCTCTTAGCCATGCAAATATGGCAGTGTAAACGGCAAAGGTGCAGGGCATGGGACCCCCTGCACTGCCTATGCAAGGTGCATGGGCTGTGCTGGAGCACCAGGGGCACACCACACCACATCACCACAAACCTTTGCATGGAGGTTTCACTGCCATGCAAAGGCTGGTGGAAAAGCAGAAACATGCCTGTAAGGTAGCGTTGATCGTAATACTGGTCTGGTGTCACAAGATAGGTGGCATTGCCAGTCTGTAAGCTTCTGGAAACCTGCCACCGCCAGGCCATTGGCCCATGGGGCATTACCCATTGACAACATGTGCCACTACCACCTGTGCTGTTGGGGGTGGTCATATAGACAACAGCAGTCAGGTGGTCATAGGACTGCCACACTTGTAATGAGGGACCAGTATGACTACCCACGTAATCACTACCATCAAACTAGTTTGAGGCCCTGACTTAAGCTCAACTCCAGTTAACTGGTTATGTCCATAAACTAATTTACCATCAGGCACTGTCACATACAAAATGATGTACACAGCAAAAAATTACACCAATGCTGGCCATCCCTGGGTCTACTCATGTGCCTGTGTCAAATTAGCTGCACTGCCACCATGCTGCATCTCTTGCATCATAGTGCAAGGATGGCTGCAATGAGGGGGAGATCATAGTTGCATAGGAAGGTGCACCTACCAGCACAGACAGAAGATGAAATTGAACACTGCTAGGTCCATGTGTGCTGTGAAATGTAGCACACATACACACACATCAACATGAGGAGCTACCAAAGGTAACAACAGCATAGTGTCTTGGAAATGCCATCCCTGGGGTGGTGCAAGGTTTCACTACCACACGGGTGTATGCGAAACATGTAAGACTGGGACAGGGGCATATTGCCATGTGTGGTGCTGTAGCTTGACCACTGCAACACACATCGGAAGGCCATACTATGCAAATGGATGCATATGGAGGGTTGGCAATGACAAGATGGTGTCAAGCCACAAAAAGGAAATACATCACAACTAGTAAATATGACGCAGCAAATTGCACCACCTGAGCTTCCCCTCATGTGACACTCAGGTGGGGCAAAGGGCTGGTAGACTGCAACCATGATGTATAGGAACAATGTTTTGGGAAGTAAGATAACAATGAGCCTCCAATAGCAAGTCAGTGACGTGACATGTCAACTGCCACAACACAGAAAGCTTGATTTTACACCATCACATTGCAGGGCATGATGGCTCTCCTGCTGATCTGCCTGTCCTGGAGTACCCTGATACCCTGGATGACCAGCTAACAACCATCAGCCAAGAAACCCTCCAAGAAGTCCTCGTATCCCTCCAGACACCACCTCCATTCACATGGAGGAAAAATAATGTAGCAGCCATCCCAGATGCCACACCCAACACCCCAATAGTATGACCTGCCAGCACCGACACAGCTGAGGACTCTGAGGACACTGGGGACCCTGGGACCAGCTTTGACAGGACAGTGGTAGGAGTCCAGCGGGAGCTGGCCAAGGAGGTGCAGGATGGAGACTGTGGCAGCCAGCCTAGAGGGTATGCATACATGCCTTGTTATGGCCAATGAACAGACTGCAGCCAAAGGAGGCACACACTCCCCAATGCATGGAGTCCAGCAGTGTCTGAGGGACATAGCTGCTGCCATGAGGGAGAGGCCACAACAACTGCCCTCTCAAACTGGCAGAAGTGTGATTGAGAACAAGCTGGACTCAATGCACTGGGAAGTGGCTTCCCTCAGGGCAGACATGGCTGCCTACCACCAGGATGTCGCTGCTATCCTAAAAAATCAGCAGCTCCTTTTTGCTGCAATGATGACATATGTTGTTCCCCAATGGCAGCTGCCAGGAATTGGGAGTCCACATCTCCAACCACTGAGGTGTGTGTGGCCACCTCTACCTCCCCACCACCACCATCAAGTGCAGAGGAGACACCACACACATCGAAGGATGAAGATGTGGAACAGATCATCTTCACCCATAAGAGTTCCTGGTAGCACCAGCCCATGCCACATGGGCAGTGTTTTCCTTTGCCCTGTGCTTGAGATCATGCCAGTGTTAGTACAGTTGGATATGAGCACTCTTCACCGACACACTGTTGACCTGTCTGCTATGGACTGTCATTGTTCCTCATTTTCCAATTGGCAATTCATGTTCCTCCACACTTAAAGACACTTCACCCAAGCGCGTCCCATGACATGTCCCTCAACCCTGGACTTGTGTTGTGTCACAATTGTATGGATCTCACAAATTGGGTACCTAACCTCATCAGTGATTGCCACAGGTCACCTTTGCAGGATAGAGTTAAAATATAGGCTATTGTCAGAGCTACAGTCCCCAACATTCCTACACAGCACCCCAACACTGACAGTTGAAATACCACACCTATCTGTCCAATACAAAGTTAACATAGTCACCTTGAGTGGTGGGTACACTTGATGGCAGATGCATGGACAAGTAGATGTGTTGTTGCTGCCAATGTGACAGCTTAGGTGTCAATAGGTGATGCACATGTCAAGAAAGGTATTTGGAGGCAGAACGGAATTCCTAGACCAACACACAATTTACACTGTGCACTCATGGGAAGACCCTGAGACACTATCATTTAACACAAAATGTATAGGAGTAAGCAAGAATGTTTATTAAGTATCAAACTGCACTAAATAATTATTAAAACCTAACCTAACCTAAACTAACCTATTCTAACTAGACTTAACCAACAACTAAAGCTAACTACCCTATGCCAAACTAACACATTTAACACCCCACTCTAAACATTGCCCCTCCCCACCCTCCTAAAGTTACGGGGCACATGCAGGACAACATATAATAATACTACACATATGCTAACTAAACTAAACAAATATATATGGACACCATATGGACAACAACTCCCACAATGCTTCAAGTTAAAAATCACTAATCAGGTGCAATCAATCCATGTTAAACCACTGTGATCAAGACGGAAGTTGAAACGCGTAGGTGGTAATGGTTGAAATGCTGACGATTATTACCATTAAATGGGTTGATATGAATCTCCTGGGAGTGCAGTGATTCTTTTGATTTGACATTTAACGAGGGGAGTGGTCAATCCCCTACACTTGCACCAGCAGTAAGTGTGCGCCGCTTTTGTGACCAATTTGTTTGCTATTATAATTACGAGTGGCAGCGCCCGGGACCATTTGGAGAAGAGCGAATACGTTGTGAAGAATGGAAAGGGGGATACTAATCCCTTGCGTGTGTACTCTTACACTTGAAGATTTCAAATAAGCTTGATGGCTGGTGGCTTCAAATGCGCCGTGTTGAAAATTCTGCAATGTTTTTAACCTCTTCCCTTATGGCATCGATGCGGCCGGTACACTGTGAAACAGACAGAAGTTACAGGCCCGGGAGCTTATCTACATGAACTTTTAATATTCCAAAGCAGGCAGGTGTGGGAGAGTGAACATAAGACACCGACCATTGGAAAGGCAACAACAGTGTCTGCAGCATTGAGCTGAAAGGAAACATGTTATAAACAGAACATTTTTTCGAAAGAACTTTGAAAACAACAGAGTATTGGGGAAAACTATAAGGATGTTAAATGCTCTTGTAAATCTTTGATCGTATGATGCTGCCGCCTGAATTAATATGCCATTGCTGATAGTTATATACATTACGGACAACAACTCCCACAATGCTTCAAGTTAGAAATCATTAATCAGGTGCAATCAATCCATGTTAAACCACCATGATCAAGACGGAAGTTGAAACGCGTAGGTGGTAATGGTTGAAATGCTGACGATTATTACCATTAAATGGGTTGATATGAATCTCCTGGGAGTGCAGTGATTCTTTTGATTTGACATTTAACGAGGGGAGTGGTCAATCCCTTACACTTGCACCAGCAGTAAGTGCGCGCCGCTTTTGTGACCAATTTGTTTGCTATTATAATTACGAGTGGCAGCGCCCAGGACCATTTGGAGAAGAGCGAATACGTTGTGAAGAATGGAAAGGGGGATACTAATCCCTTGCGTGTGTACTCTTACACTTGAAGATTTCAAATAAGCTTGATGGCTGGTGGCTTCAAATGCGGCGTGTTGAAAATTCTGCAACGTTTTTAAACTCTTCCCTTATGGCATCGATGCGGCCGGTACACTGTGAAACAGACAGAAGTTACAGGCCCAGGAGCTTATCTACATGAACTTTTAATATTCCAAAGCAGGCAGGTGTGGGAGAGTGAACATAAGACACCGAGCATTGGAAAGGCAACAACAGTGTCTGCAGCATTGAGCTGAAAGGAAACATGTTATAAACAGAACATTTTTTCGAAAGAACTTTGAAAACAACGGAGTATTGGGGAAAACTATAAGGATGTTAAATGCTCTTGTAAATCTTTGATCGTATGATGCTGCCGCCTGAATTAATATGCCATTGCTGATAGTTATATACATTATGGACAACAACTCCCACAATGCTTCAAGTTAAAAATCATTAATCAGGTGCAATCAATCCATGTTAAACCACCGTGATCAAGACGGAAGTTGAAACGCATAGGTGGTAATGGTTGAAATGCTGACGATTATTACCATTAAATGGGTTGATATGAATCTCCTGGGAGTGCAGTGACTCTTTTAATTTGACATTTAACGAGGGGAGTGGTCAATCCCCTACACTTGCACCAGCAGTAAGTGCGCGCCGCTTTTGTGACCAATTTGTTTGCTATTATAATTACGAGTGGCAGCGCCCGGGACCATTTGGAGAAGAGCGAATACGTTGTGAAGAATGGAAAGGGGGATACTAATCCCTTGCGTGTGTACTCTTACACTTGAAGATTTCAAATAAGCTTGATGGCTGGTGGCTTCAAATGCGCCGTGTTGAAAATTCTGCATCGTTTTTAAACTCTTCCCTTATGGCATCGATGCGGCCGGTACACTGTGAAACAGACAGAAGTTACAGGCCCGGGAGCTTATCTACATGAACTTTTAATATTCCAAAGCAGGCAGGTGTGGGAGAGTGAACATAAGACACCGAGCAATGGAAAGGCAACAACAGTGTCTGCAGCATTGAGCTGAAAGGAAACATGTTATAAACAGAATTTTTTTTCGAAAGAACTTTGAAAACAACAGAGTATTGGGGAAAACTATAAGGATGTTAAATGCTCTTGTAAATCTTTGATCGTATGATGCTGCCGCCTGAATTAATATGCCATTGCTGATAGTTATATACATTACGGACAACAACTCCCACAATGCTTCAAGTTAAAAATCATTAATCAGGTGCAATCAATCCATGTTAAACCACCGTGATCAAGACGGAAGTTGAAACGCGTAGGTGGTAATGGTTGAAATGCTGACGATTATTACCATTAAATGGGTTGATATGAATCTCCTGGGAGTGCAGTGATTCTTTTGATTTGACATTTAACGAGGGGAGTGGTCAATCCCCTACACTTGCACCAGCAGTAAGTGTGCGCCGCTTTTGTGACCAATTTGTTTGCTATTATAATTACGAGTGGCAGCGCCCGGGACCATTTGGAGAAGAGCGAATACGTTGTGAAGAATGGAAAGGGGGATACTAATCCCTTGCGTGTGTACTCTTATACTTGAAGATTTCAAATAAGCTTGATGGCTGGTGGCTTCAAATGCGCCGTGTTGAAAATTCTGCAACGTTTTTAAACTCTTCCCTTATGGCATCGATGCGGCCGGTACACTGTGAAACAGACAGAAGTTACAGGCCCGGGAGCTTATCTACATGAACTTTTAATATTCCAAAGCAGGCAGGTGTGGGAGAGTGAACATAAGACACCGAGCATTGGAAAGGCAACAACAGTGTCTGCAGCATTGAGCTGAAAGGAAACATGTTATAAACAGAACATTTTTTCGAAAGAACTTTGAAAACAACGGAGTATTGGGGAAAACTATAAGGATGTTAAATGCTCTTGTAAATCTTTGATCGTATGATGCTGCCGCCTGAATTAATATGCCATTGCTGATAGTTATATACATTATGGACAACAACTCCCACAATGCTTCAAGTTAAAAATCATTAATCAGGTGCAATCAATCCATGTTAAACCACCGTGATCAAGACGGAAGTTGAAACGCGTAGGTGGTAATGGTTGAAATGCTGACGATTATTACCATTAAATGGGTTGATATGAATCTCCTGGGAGTGCAGTGATTCTTTTGATTTGACATTTAACGAGGGGAGTGGTCAATCCCCTACACTTGCACCAGTAGTAAGTGCGCGCCGCTTTTGTGACCAATTTGTTTGCTATTATAATTACGAGTGGCAGCGCCCGGGACCATTTGGAGAAGAGCGAATACGTTGTGAAGAATGGAAAGGGGGATACTAATCCCTTGCGTGTGTACTCTTACACATGAAGATTTCAAATAAGCTTGATGGCTGGTGGCTTCAAATGCGCCGTGTTGAAAATTCTGCAACGTTTTTAAACTCTTCCCTTATGGCATCGATGCGGCCGGTACACTGTGAAACAGACAGAAGTTACAGGCCCGGGAGCTTATCTACATGAACTTTTAATATTCCAAAGCAGGCAGGTGTGGGAGAGTGAACATAAGACACCGAGCATTGGAAAGGCAACAACAGTGTCTGCAGCATTGAGCTGAAAGGAAACATGTTATAAACAGAACATTTTTTCGAAAGAACTTTGAAAACAACGGAGTATTGGGGAAAACTATAAGGATGTTAAATGCTCTTGTAAATCTTTGATCGTATGATGCTGCCGCCTGAATTAATATGCCATTGCTGATAGTTATATACATTATGGACAACAACTCCCACAATGCTTCAAGTTAAAAATCATTAATCAGGTGCAATCAATCCATGTTAAACCACTGTGATCAAGATGGAAGTTGAAACGCGTAGGTGGTAATGGTTGAAATGCTGACGATTATTACCATTAAATGGGTTGATATGAATCTCCTGGGAGTGCAGTGATTCTTTTGATTTGACATTTAACGAGGGGAGTGGTCAATCCCCTACACTTGCACCAGCAGTAAGTGCGCGCCGCTTTTGTGACCAATTTGTTTGCTATTATAATTACGAGTGCCAGCGCCCGGGACCATTTGGAGAAGAGCGAATACATTGTGAAGAATGGAAAGGGGGATACTAATCCCTTGCGTGTGTACTCTTACACTTGAAGATTTCAAATAAGCTTGATGGCTGGTGGCTTCAAATGCGCCGTGTTGAACATTCTGCAATGTTTTTAAACTCTTCCCTTATGGCATCGATGCGGCCGGTACACTGTGAAACAGACAGAAGTTACAGGCCCGGGAGCTTATCTACATGAACTTTTAATATTCCAAAGCAGGCAGGTGTGGGAGAGTGAACATAAGACACCGAGCATTGGAAAGGCAACAACAGTGTCTGCAGCATTGAGCTGAAAGGAAACATGTTATAAACAGAACATTTTTTCGAAAGAACTTTGAAAACAACGGAGTATTGGGGAAAACTATAAGGATGTTAAATGCTCTTGTAAATCTTTGATCGTATGATGCTGCCGCCTGAATTAATATGCCATTGCTGATAGTTATATACATTATGGACAACAACTCCCACAATGCTTCAAGTTAAAAATCATTAATCAGGTGCAATCAATCCATGTTAAACCACTGTGATCAAGACGGAAGTTGAAACACGTAGGTGGTAATGGTTGAAATGCTGACGATTATTACCATTAAATGGGTTGATATGAATCTCCTGGGAGTGCAGTGATTCTTTTGATTTGACATTTAACGAGGGGAGTGGTCAATCCCCTACACTTGCACCAGCAGTAAGTGCGCGCCGCTTTTGTGACCAATTTGTTTGCTATATATATATATATATATATATATATATATATATATATATATATATATATATATATATATATATATATATTTATATTTTTTTTTATTCAACACTTAGATACCCTAAGATGACCCAACCAATTAACATGTAATAAGTAAAAACCCACCCCCCAAATCCACTTAAGCTAACTAAACTACATTCCTACACTAACCTAACACTATCCCCGTAAAACCCACAGTTAAACATAACTTAAAAGCAGAAGGGAGGGACAGAACTTGGAGGTGGCAGTTCATAAGTTACTCAACTCGTTTCCTTCTTCAGTTTCTTTTTTATGGACTTCAGCCGCTTCGTATTGGCGTCTACCTCATTCTCTAAACTGTCCAAACGTGTCAGGACAAGGGAAACATCCCTCTTCAGTTTCTGCAACAATTGCATGTCCATGGCAGCAGGTGGTGTGAGCTGTTGCTCTGTTGTTGTCTAATTAGTTGCAGCCACGGTTGTGGGAGTGGTGCCCAATGTGACCCTCTGCACTGCTGAGGAGCTCCGTGTCTGCGAGGCCTTCTTTGCCACTGTGGGAACCCCTTGTGGGAATGCCTGCCATTCCCCTGTTGCCCTCTCAGCACGGTAGTGGCGAGCCATCCTACAGAAGCCAGATTCCACTGCCATGATATGGCGGTACCTCACTGCCCTCTTTTGGAATGCCCGTAGCTCATCATTGCCCATGTAGGCAGCTGTGAAATGGATACAGGCAACCATCAGTGTCAGCATTGTGTGGAGTCTGTACAGATTAGTATCTTACACTGCTACATCTAATTACACATGCACTCCAACTCACATTCCAGAAAAGACAATAGCCCTGATAAATGCAATTACAACGCTACCTTTGCATCATTTTATTGCCACTAAGGCGACGCAAAATGCAAAAATGAACCAGACACATGGAAGTGTGCATCACTTTTGCATTATTAACAATAATGCAAAGGCAGTGCAACCTTGACATAGATCAGGCCCAATAGACCTCATCATCTGTGTCTATTTACAACCATACATCCTCAGGAAATTGGATGTGTTAATGGGAGGATGGGATGTTGTTTGATAACCAACAAGGGTCAAAGCTGATAGGTACACATGCAAGCCTGATCAATATGACTGTCACCTACACTGTGAGCATCACATCTACCTACAAATTTGGTATTTGACTCCCCCTGAGCCCCAGGAGGGATGCCATGCCATCCATCATCTCAACTGTCTTAGTTATCCACCAAGGCATGCCCACTCATACATGGAGTTAAGGAGTGGACCATATGTTAGGAGGGCTGACAACTAGAAAGCTGGTATCCATGGGACTATCCCATCTACATTCATGTGTCCAGGTGTAGACATACATCAATACCTGACCTGCCACTACTATTCCTTACACTCCCAATTTCATGCCAGCACACGTTTGCCCTTGACCTGCATGCAAGCCAATTACATACCACATAAGTGTAACATGTGTGGAGTGCAAAAGACGGAGCGCCAGGCTGTGGGACAGTTGCCAGCCCAGTCCTCCATCTTTATGACAATACAGGGATGCACCAAATTGGCTTCAATAAGGTGCATCCCTGTTTTGTGAGAATGATGGAGTGCGCCACTACCAATATTCTCACAGCTTTGCACTCTGTCATTCTTAGTCACATGTGGTTTGTCATCACCTTGTGTACACGATGCTGGCCATTGTGCAACACGTGCTTCACAAGACGTGACCCTCTGGTGGTACATGGGGATCCTTTAAAAGGTCCATACTGTCAGCATCCAGCCATCTTTGATATCTGATCATTGGCCAGCTTATCACATCTGACATTGTATACAACACACAGGACTCACTCACACAAAACTCTGGATTACTTCACAGGACACACATTATTACACTTACTGGATACCTCTGGGTCCTCCAGTCGTGCCACTTCACTAATTGTGTAAAGGGCAGGTCCACCTGTAAGACATGAATGGAAAACCATGCTTAATGTCATATCACAGTCACTGAAATTGGACAACAAATTGTACTGTGAACTAGTTGAGAGGAGTGAGCTAGTTAACCTAGTGGAAAACAGTGCACAGACTCACCACTATGATCACACAATGATCCAGACACTCAGGTGCGTATGTGCCACACATCTGAACACTAACACTGGGCCAGGGACACATGTAGTGCTACACCCTGCAACAACTATATGTGGGCCATCTATAAAAGATGGAACAACATGGTATAAGGGGGAGTTGTGTAAACAAACATGATGCTTTGCTGGCGCATTGCAAGACATGTGACTCAGGTACTCAAGCCTGTCCTGCAAGGCACCCAGAGGCACTTTAATGTAAAGTCTGCAATGATCATGCATTGATTAGGCCATGACTGATGTGGCAAAGTTGTCTAATGATATCAAATGCCCGCTATATACATTGCCCCCTAAAGTGGGCAAGCCCCCTTCGCTAACATAATGGCAGGGGCAGGGATCATATGTGTTATATGATGACAAAGTTACACTATACATGCTTTGTCTAGCTTTGTTGACACAATCCAGGGAAAATATGGTAGGTGTAGTGCCTTGGTGTTTCATACATGACACTTTGCCAGGACACAGGTGTCGCCATGACTCCTATAATGTATCCCTACGTGATGGTTGTGTAGGACTCACCAGACATCTGATTTGCATTGGTTTCATGGTTAGACATGTGAACTCCAGGCCTAGAACACTTCATTCTGGTTGCATACAACCCGTCCACAAGCATTGCATGCAGCACCCCAAATCATCTGCTACTGTCATCCAAGAGCAGTGCACAGTAAATAGTATGCCTATGGGAAACTCACCAACAGGTCCGCTGATCTTAACATCAAGGTGATCAAGCAGATCCTGCACCCTGGCCACCAGATATGTCCAGCGATACTTGAGCTAGTGCTCATTCCTGCCACTCCTGTAGACTCTCTTCAGGTGCTGGAGCACCTTGCCTCACCGCAGCCACCTGGCCTCCGTCCGGTATCCTTTGATGACCCGGCCACCCATCTCGAGCATCATGGGAAGGTAGTGGCATACCAGCCACACAAATCCACCTACCTCCTCCTCTGACATCCTCGTCAGTCTCCCCCGCCAGACATCTTGTAAAAGGTCAAGGTTGACCACAAATACAAAGATAAAAACAAAACTAAATGGAAACTTAACACCACTAACTAATCCCAACTACCCCAAATGCTAAACTACCCCGGGCAGACACCCCACAGTACAAATACAAATTTGGACAATAAACACACAAAATCACAACAACTGGGACATAATGCACACAATTAATGGCAGGACATGACAGGAGGGACACCACAAACTGCAATCATCAACCAAGACACTACCACCTGCTTCAAAACACAACCACATAGTCAGAAAGGCTGAGCTGTAAAGAGAAAGTAAAACGACAGCAACTGTACCATGATTGTTGAAAGGATTTCCTATTACATCACTTCCTGTCCCCGTGTGTCACAGTTTTCAGTTGTGCTTGTATTTATTTGACTCATTTGACTAGCTTTTTTAGACGCATAATGGACGTGCGCTGTTTCTATTGACGCATGACGGTTATGCGTCGTTTTCACTGAATGCAGCATTGAGAGGTGTGCGAAGGTGGAATTCACGCTAATGGCACATGCCTCATTTACTTTGCGTTTGCAGATGTTTTAGATGTATTTGTGTCATGTTGTTTGACTCAATTCCTGATTGTGTGGTTTTTTGCATTGTCCTTAGATGCACCCTGAATAAACATACATATGACATGGGCTGAGCAGCAGTGTGGTATTTTGGGCATGGCCACTTGTGGTAGTCCATGCAACAATGTGACCAGGGTGTGATTGGTCTGTTCTGCCAATGTGTGTGTTACAGAGTCAACTGCATGAAAATGGTTGCACGTCATATATATGAATGTGTGACAACAGTGCATCCACATATGTTTGGCATTCAGTTCAATGCAATAGTTCTGATTTGTGATTGTGTACTGTGTTTTTGTCTGTGATGTGTGATGTCATACAGAGCATAATAATTAAAGCTACACACACAGGCCAGCCATCGTTGATGATGGGTGAACCATTGCTACCTAGGAATTATTACCCGACAACTGTCTCCCTGTGTAGATTTTGAGTTTATGGAGACGTGTGAAGCCTGCATATTTGTCTGACCTGTGCACATCTTTGGAACATAGTGTGTATAACACACTCTGCCTACATTCCACCTAGAATATGTTTTGATCACAAACGTTTGATTAAACTTGTTGCATTCACCGATATTTGTTGGTTTTGTGTGGTGGACCTGCAGCCCTAGCTGCATATGGTCTCATCTATGCTGATGTGCATTCCACCAACGTGTCCATTCAATGTGTGGGGTCATGTGTACCCTGTGTCAGGATTGTGCCCCATGGCAGTGGCAGGACAGATTGCCATGGATATACTATGCAGGCCCAGCCTCTACCATTGGTTATTATACCTGGGCAAATCATGATGACCATAGTTACTAATGATGTCCCCCCTTGTCACACATGTTCCATGCAGCCATTGCAACTCTCACACTGAGTTGAGCAGTGTTCAGTTCCAACATGACTTAATTTGTTTTTATTGACATCCACTACATCTTTTGTGGGCCCCTGCATACATCCTTTTTGGACATGGTGTAGTTGTGTCTGATGACCTATTGGCTTACAAGTTAGCAACTTGGATGTACAAAATATGTAGGGGTCCATAGATTGTGTCCTTCAGTTGTCACATACCAGTGATTAGGCTATTAGTGATGTGTGAGATGGTGGCAGTACATTCTTACACATAACATTGATGTTGCAACAGTACTTGTCAGATTCCTAATTGTAACATGATCCCTGACCTTCGACTCACATTCCTATGCTATGCGTAGTGGAGATTGAAAAGACCAAACTAGGATTGGTTGTATTAGTGAAGTGTGTATTTACAAAATTGACAAGGTGAATTCAGTGGTTCTTAAGAGTAAAAGTTGTCAACTGTGTGCTGTCTCCGGCATACCCCAGCAGCTGTGTTGTGCTGTTCCCCCTCCATATTGTCACCACCATCCTCCTCCTTCTACTCAGGCAGGTCATCTACCTGGTCATAGATCGGGACGTTCATCCAGACACATATGTTGTGCAGGATAGCACATGTCAGGATGATTTTGCACACAATGTATGGGGCATATAGAAGGCTGCCTCCTGTGAGGTCCAGGAATCTGAATCTTGTTTTCAGTATGACACATATCCTTTCCACTATATTGTGTGTCTTACGGTGTCCCTCATTGTATGCACACTCTGCTGCTGTGCTTGGGTTTGCAAATGAGGTCATCATCCACTGCTGTATGCCATGATCCTGATCCCCTGCAAGAGATAATAGGTGTAAGTTGTTATTTAGGCTTGCAACAGGTTTGTCATGTTGCATGGCAGTTGTTATTTTGATTTGGTTGTCCCATACGTGTTCGTGGCATGGTGTGGGTTCCTGGCCTTGTGCAAAGTTTCTTAGCACTGTGTTGTTGAACATGACAATCTTGGGTATTGACTCAAAGACTCAGGACATATATTTTGGAATCCTAACTGATGCTCAGTATGTATGTACCAAGTGCTGTGTAGTGCATCTTTGCATCAGTGTGCTATCACTAAGGGAGACATGACATATCCTCACAACACAATGGGGTCAGAAGTGGTGACAACGTTTTAGCCCTACTGAGCCTGGACATCCCAGCCATTTTGACATGTGTCATTACAGATGAAGTGCAACACTTAGGCCCATTTTAATGAGTAAATGACAATGCACAACACAGCTCCAACATTGGCAGCACTGTGCTGCAATATTTTGACTATGCAGGAATGCACCATGTGTGACATGTTACTAGGCAACCCTTTGTTGTCCCCTGAGCCGGCACCTAATATGCAGCCGTGCACCAAGACTACCAACCTTGCAACAGGGTGCTTGGCTAGCTGTCCTGTGGAAGTGGATGTGCCTATGCAGTTACGGACACCTTCCTATACATATACATTTGTGATGGCCAAATAGCTCTTTCTGTGTGTGCAGCAGTATGCAGCATGCATAGGTGGCACAATCATATGAGGTCAAATCACAGTCTATTTCCTTATTGCAACCTGCAAACGGCACCTCTGGGTGGTGTTTGACGTTGGCAATGCCTCAGGTTTTAGGTGACACCTACATCTGTGTCAGCATCATAATGCTATGTATCTTGTGGTGACAGACCTGCAGCTACACATATTGCAAGTCCCTTCCACGCTAAGTGCTGCGTGGGAGGGTGGTCGATTCCCAATGTGGCTTCAAGTCACAAAACAGTGGTCACCCGCCAAATTATACATACAGTGCAGGCCATGACAATGACAAGGAGGGCTCTTACATGGCCCCTTAGTGATCCTGAGTGGCAGCTGATGTTTGTGCCAGCCATCCAGTATCCAAGGGTGTGTATCCCATTGTTTCAGGATGATCAACATCACTCGCAGTGTCTCTCCTATCTTCCAAAACATGAATAAGCATTTCTACTGTCCACACATTCACATCACAGGCTATGGGATGGAGCTCAGCTACATAGCAAATGTGTTCCTTAGCACAGTGCATGTAAGGTCAGTGATGTCCTAATTACTCCTACAGGGTCCCACTATGGCATCCATGATCTGCACTGTCTAACAATTACTCCGTCCCATAGTGGGCCATTTATTGTTTACAGTGCAGACATGATGGTGTTGTGGGTCAGTATGTGGAGCATGTGAGGTGGTACTACAGTAGGTGTGGTATCACTTCTCACAAATCTGGCACATGGTACGCGATGGCCATTGATGTTGTATTCCTATGTGTGTGACCCAATGCATCAGGCAGTTGTATATGCACACTACATGTAAATCAGGTATGTGTTGATGAGATGTAGTTGGTATTGGCACCAGTTGTCTGGCATGTGATGTTTGTTCTGGCAGAGACTTGCGCGGCATGATTTGAGTGATCTGTGCCTATGTGTGACTTACGTTACATGAGCATGCTGTGTAACATTGACATTGTTGGGCTATTCTTTGTTTGGTGTACTGTGTGTGTGAAGTGTACACAGTGTGCAACTTGTGGGCACTTGTAAAGGTTTGTGTACATCTTCTGTTTGCAAAGGGTACATATATGCACCTGTCCTTCACATGATGTGCCTGTCAAGTTGTGGGTGTGTTATGTACATGTGGGCGTATGTGTTTGTGATGTGCACTGATTGTGCTATACTGCAGCATGCTGCATGTGTTGTTACTTGCATATCTATCTTACCCTGGTCATTGATTGAAGGAGTGGTGTATGTCTTGTGTGCCCTACATGGTTGGTGTGTTGTGTGTATATTGCTAGGTTTGTTGACTTACCCACAAGTAGGCCATTTCCATATTGGTCATCCTGGAAGTGTTCGTTGATCCTGCTGTGCCGGAATATGTAGGTATCGTGGACACACCCAGGATACTTTGCCAATATGTTTGTGAATAGTCCCCGGTGGTCCTTCATAGCCTGCACGTTTGTGGAATGCGTGTGTTTGCGATTCCGGTATAGACGCTCTGTTGCTGCAGATGGAACAAGTCGGATATGGGTGCAGTCAATTGCACCGAGCACATGCAGGAAGCCATCAAAGTGATTTTGCTTCTGTGAGTGTTCTTTAACTAGTGGTGTGCGGGCCTCATTTTTTGAAGCAAATCGGAGTTAACGTCAATTTTTGGGTCCGTCTCCCACCCCTGCGCCATTTTTGCCCTGGTGGATTAATATGGCGCTAAGGGCTCTGAGTCATTTTTGGGACGGGAACGCGTACCTTGCATCTCAGTGATGGAGGAGGTTGCACGCATCCAAAAAATGACGTTAACTCCAATATGTTGACGCTAGATGGGTTGAGTGTCAAAATAAAAATATGGAATTAAGTTTGCGCTGAATTAGCATAAAACAAAATGATACTAATTCAGTGCAAAGCAAGAATAAATCTGGGCCTCATTCTCGTAAAGTCTCACTAAGCTATGCCACTGGCCATGTTACTCCAAAAGATTTCTTCACTCCTCAACTTCCGTACTTGCATTTTATCACAGGCCCATTATGCCTCCTATGTTCGTTTCTCTGCAAACCGCTATCTTCACACCATTGCATTAAGCACACGCATTGGTACAGCCAACTCCCGTTCTGATACCGACTGTGCCACATAAGTTCTCTTTCTGTGACAAAGGGACGTTTTGGACATGTCATTGCTCAATAAAGTGAAATGACAGTTCCCATACTGGGTGTCAGACACAGGTCATCACTGCCTTGAGTGGAAGCCAGTTGTGACAACTGGCACATCAACCCCAATCCCGGAATTATAAGTCATTTTTCATTCCGTCCTTACATTTGTCGTCCTTACATATTTTTCTTCATCTAGACAGTTAGCATTGCTTAATTTGTAAAATAATTATGTAAATATATAGATACAGAAAAATAAATAAATAAATGTAGGGGACACAATTCGTTTTAGGAGTCAAGTGCCAGGGTTGGCCAATACCAAGCCTGTCTAGTCTTGATTACAGCTCATGCTTCTTTCTTCATCCCATACACTTCTTAAGTCTTTCTCTGTTTGGCGGTCCTTTTTTACCCCGCTAAACCTTTTTGTCAGGATTGCTCTACAACCCTCTTTGTATCTTTTAGCCTATCTATCGCTTGCTCTCAGTCAAAGTCAAATTGTGAAAATTATGTACCAGTTCCCATTAAAGGAGCCTGTGCCCACCACCGGTAACAACATGCACAAATTAAATACTGACTATTAGCTAACTTGTCTTCAGAAATTACTAAACATTTGGTTTTCGTCATACTTGTGCTTGTATAAGATGTCGGGATTGCAAGGAGTCGGCGCTTTATCTGAAACTTCAAAATATTAAGGAAAAATGCAACTTGGATGATTCTCCCGTGAGCAGCAGCAGCACGGCCAGAGACCAACGCGTTTACCGCTTTGTAAACCTTTTATCCTACGTTCTCAGAAATTCATACATGCTTGAGAAGACACATTTTCGAAATATTATACATGCTTTCGCGATTCAAGAGGCAGTGAGACATGCCATAATATCTGCTGACTGTGAGCAAGGACTTAAAAATAATCTACTGTCTCTAGCTTAAGGTTTGTGTCCTGAGTGGAGAAAACTTCAAAAGCCCGCAGTGCCAGGTTTCAGCTGGGCGAGCAGAGAAAAGCCAGGGCACCGACATAGCCCGTTTTTTCATGTTCCTAACCGGCTTGAATGGAGCTGTCGGAGCTTAAAAGATGGCGCTTCTGTTCAACCTCACTCAAGCGATGTCATCTGTAGAGTGACTTTAAGTTTGAAATCACAGAGTAGCTAGCGGTTCCGGTTGAGGGTCATGGACAAAGGTTGTTTTTAAAGATGAGTTCACCTAAACCCCCCTTGAAGAAAAGCTAAGAAAAGCCAACCTTTCGAGAAGATCTGTTATGCAAAACTTTGTCCCAAGTAAAGAAAGTTGTTCTGAGCTGCTCAGCGTTTTTCAAAGTACAATGGGGCATATTTACAATGGTGCATCAGTTCCGATGCACCACTTTTCTTGTGTCGCCCCAACCCACCTAACAACACCATGGTTGCGCCGTATTTACAATATGATGCACCTTGGCGGTCGTTAGGACAATATCATCAACATTTTTTATGCTATTCTGCCACTTTGCTGCACTAGCGTCAAACATTTTAATGCTAGTGCAGAAAAGCACAGGGAGGGTCATTGATTAAAATGGGTGCTTCATTTTAATGCCTACTCTGATTATATGGAAAAAATGTTGCAGTGAAATTTTGTAAATTTCACTGCACCATTGTTTCAGGCCTCTCTGCATCAGAACGCCCCCCTTGCATACATCATGCCTGGCGCCGGCATAATGTGTAGCAAGGGGTTACAAAGTGGCGCAATGCAAGCATAGCGCCACTTTGTAATGGGAGAAAGGCCTCATTAACACTGCCTTAGTGTAAAAACAATTTACAAAATGATGCTGGAGAAGCAAGGTGGTGCTAGGGGCTTATAAATTTGCCCCAATATATTTTTAAGTCTGAGTGATATACAGCTGTTTTTGTCTCTCTTTCTCTTTTCCAGAGCTAATGTTTTCATAAAACAGCAAATGATTAACCCCTCTCATGCACTGCTTTTTTTAACCCATACTCAGAGGCCTATATTGATTGAAGTGTCATTGCTTTTAACAATTTGGGTTAATTTCATTGGGGGGTGTAGGGACGGTGAAGGAGGGAAGAGGAAAATGTCACCTGGCAGGGGCAGCATTGCATGCTCCACCCATGCATTGGCTATGAGGCGGGTGGGGACTGCCGGTCGAGTCCGGTCTTCAATGTAGCCTGTCCCCAAAGCAATTTTCTGGCTCATAACATTTGATTAATAACTCCCAAACAGGGGATTTTTCAGGTGCTGGAACATCAGGCCAGTGGTGATCAGGTGGAGTGGAGTTTTGCATGAAAATTCTACTCCACTAGACTTGTAATCAGGGCCAAAGAAGTGTTTCCACTGCAGTACATAGATCCTAAAGTAGCCCAACATTCCTTCACTCCCTATAGGTTGTTGAGGTACAAGAAGTTGGCTATCTGTGGTGCTAACATTTCTACTGGTTTTTTTCAATAGTATCTTACACTCAGATGTTGTGACAAGGAATAAAGTTGTAAACATACTCAAACGTGTAAATTACTCAAAAGTGTAAGTTACCTTTGGGAATCAGGCACAAAGTGTGAAGATTTGTCTACAGTCCTCATGCTCTGCCTGCCTACCTAAAGGACTTTTTTGCAGCACCCATCTAGCAAAATAAGATCTTGATTAAGTCACTCATATCCACCTATGTCTATCCAGGGCCACAATTCCCTTCCAGTTGTTAATGCACTCTAGAAATCTACATAACATCCATTTACAATCTCATTAGAGATGGAGGAGAGGTGGCCAGAGATGTTGCATGCCTATGAACTAATCTCAAGAGTGGTGACTTTGTCTCATGATCACACTTCCTTGCATCAAAATAAGGTCCTTAAAAGTAGGGAGCCTCCCCTTTCTTTCATTCATTATAACATCTATATGACAGCCGTTACCCTGATCCTTGAGCCTAGTCCTGGAAGGGCATCCACAAGAAACAAGTGGTGCCCCCTTGTTCAGAAAGCCTCTGATGTGGTCCAGCGAGAGGAGGTCCACAAAACATCCATGTCAAGAGTTCTTTTCATAGGAGCACAAGGACATTTGTGACTTCTAAATCTATCTGATTTGTGTTAAAATTAATATTTTGGAGTTTGGCGGACTAAAAAATACTCCAATCTAAGGACAGATCCTTATAGATGTCATAAACGTTTGAAATTTACAATGTTTCTTTGATTAATAGAAGTCTCAACTGAAGATGAAATACAGATGATCTGCTTCTCCATCTAACCGCTACAGTCAAGCTTCTTTGGTAGTTTTAAGTTTCCACAAGTGAATCAAAGTGAATCAAAGGTCAGTGTAAGGTTTTATTTTGGAGTCATCTACACCTAATAGGAGGCTGGTGTGGTACCACAGAACTGCAGTGGATTCCAGTGGAGCTGGAATATTTCAACAATGACCATTATATCACAAAATATAGGCCCCAGCAAACTATTTGACATCTGGACATGGAATCAGTTAAATACTTTGACTGTGAATAGAAGGCTCTGGGTTAAAATGATCGTTATTCGTCTTTAAAAACAGTTTATACGACTTTGGATTATTTCACTAAATAACTCAAAAAGAAGACAAGTGTGAGATCCTGCCCACAGCCTCAAGGGATTGGCCAGTGTCTATGGAATTCTTGTGTTACAAGAATTCCAATGCAGCCTTTCTGAGGTGACTGAGAAATGGTATGTCAGTTGGGACTGCCGCTGTGGCTGAGGTGTAAAGAATAAACTACGAGTTAATTCTTGAAGAGCTGCGCTTCATTTTTGGACATTTCCTCTACATTTTACACTGGTAAGGACTGAAGACCTTTTCACCTGGATACACCTCAACACATCAAGAAGGCGACAAAACAATAAGGAGACAGTTCACCTCCAGAATTTCAGCACAGATAATTGTTAGTTAGTAATCATCCTACATGGGTCCTCAGGGCTAAACTTCAATTTGGTGAGTGACAATAGCTATGTTTTAAAATCAAACGTCAGTAAAGATATTGCACAAGTGTATTGCTACATGCACTACGTGCAAGGTGAACAGTGGTGCAGGGTAAGGGCAATGAAATATACAATATGGACCATTGGCCTCTGCTTCCATTTTACATTGTCTCACGACTCCATTTTGTCGAGTCTGGTACTGTGCGTAAAGCACTGTTCTGTGTTTTTCCACAAGCTTCTGCAAGCTGCAGGGTGGGGTGTTTTTCTGCTCAACTTCGCTCCATCGGCCAGATACGAAGGGCGCTATTTACATTCCACGAGCTATCAGTTAGGACAAAAGGAGGATGGGCCTGTACTCAAGGAGGAATGCAAGCTTCACCTTGGAGCCCTCTTCTGGGAACCTGGCCCATTCCGAGGAGACGTCTCGAAGAGTGAACAAGGTACCGCTGATTGCACAATTTGTAAAGGAGGGGGTCTTTTTCTAGAAAGGACTCCTGGGCGTTAGTAAATACTATAAAGGTCAGGAGCCCTGATGGACTGGTTTAGGAACTCTCTTCTGGGTTTGAGGCAACGCCAGGAGGACTGATTGTCCCAAAGGAGACTCCCTGTGCCAGTCGATTTGGGTTCCCCCGCTTTGTGTGCGGCAGAGGGATGCAGAATCTCTTTTCGGTGAAGCCTTTCAATTTATAAGCATTTAAGCATATTGTGTGTGGGTGTGTAATATGTACTTATTCTTGCAGCTATTCTCATGATATTTTTAATGATATCACAGAGTGTTTGTATTCTTGCAGTTATTCTCATGTTATTTTTCATGATATTACAGAGTGTTTGTATTCTCGCAGTTATTCTCATGCTATTTTTCATGATATATTAGTGTGGTCAGTTTTGCTATATGAGAACTTTCCCCATAAATAAACTTGATTATTCTACTTACTAAGGTGTGTGAGAGTGATTGTTTCACATTGTGCCCTAAACTATCCTGAAGTGCATAGTTTTGTTATTCTGAAGAGTGAAGCAGCACAATTTGGCGTAGTCGTTTGCAGGATTCGAAAAAAAAATGTTTAACAAGATCAAAGCGAGTTCAAAAGCAAGTTCTCATGTATCAAATCCGGACATAGAAACACCGGGGTGGGAAACTGCCCCGTATAAACTTTTAGCTCAGGAATGGTCACGTTGTGCTGGTTTGTGTGAAAATTGGAATGCGTGTATGTTAAATGCAGAACCTGAAAATGTTTTAACATGTTTACAAAAAGTGTCAATGGACAAGGGAAAAGAGATTTGTATGTTAGGGAGGTGAGGCTGGATCTTGCTCTCTGCGTACAGAAAGTTGCATAAAAAATGTTTACAGTTACAGAAAGACCACGAGCAGCTGGAGAAGGAGTTAGTAGAAGCCCGAAATTCCTCTACCCTGTTAGCTTGTCAAAATAAACTGTTAAGTGATAAACTTGAAATGTACCAGCTGGTTGCAGAGAGGACGGCAGTTAGCATCGCGCAATATAAACACAAAAAACGAAGAGGGAAAGTTAATAAAAAGAAGGTACATTTAGCTATCTCTCAGGCAGGGTTAGCCTTTGACCCTGAATTTTGGGATGGAAACATCTGGGATACGTATGATTTTTCAGATGAGTCCGGGGGTGATAATTGTCAAGATGTTAGTCAGGAAAAGACAGAGAATGTTGTCCGTGCGCAGCCAATATATCGGCGAAAATTACAGCATAGCCCAGCTAACCCTGGAGGGGTGATGCTGGATGCTCTGGAGGATTGCACACAGCAAGAACTAAGTGATGTGATAGACAGATTTCGACCGAGGTCTGGGGAAACATTGCTTACGTGGATGGTGCGAGTGCATGATAAGGGGGGTCAGGGGGTCCAATTAGATCACGGCGACGCCCCGAGGCTTTGTATCTTGAGTGCGGACCCAGTTATTCAAAATGAGTTTAGAACTTATGCAGGGAATGGTCCCATGACCAATCTGTTGGAGTTAGCAGCACAAGGGTGTGCTCAGAAGTATCCAACAGAGTCAGACTGGCCACCTAATGATAAACCTTGGTATACTTTGAGAGATGCAGTACAGAGATTGAAGGAGGAAGGGTGGAAACAGCTATCTTTCTGGGTAATGCTCATAATTTGATGAATGAAATTTTAAATGTGTCTGTGTGAAACCGGCTGATTAGGTCCGCTCCTCCTGCATACAAGCATGTCATCATGACTTTGTTAATTAATCAGACTGGCAACCCACTGTCTCAGGTGTTAGAAGCCGTGTGTGAGTTAAGTGATTTAGGCGAGTGGACTAAGCCAGAGAGGAATTCACGGTCTGAGAATCGTACTGATAACAACAGGGTGTCAAGGCGGGACATGTTTCTGGCCTTGCTGAAAGATGGGGTGGCCAGGGATGACATTGGTGGGATAACCACCAAGGACATGTGGGAGATGTACCACAAACGCGGTTTGGATAAGAAGGAGGGAAGCAGGAAAGCAAACAAGAAAGATAACAAACTGGTGAACAAGAGAAAGGCAGGATGGGAGGAGCCCGAGGATGAAAAGGGAGAGAGAGGGAGAGAGCCCCGCAGCAGAGAGAGATCCCCAGATGATGGAGATTGGGAGCAAGAGCACCGAGGCTCAGAGGGAACCCGGAGCAGAGAGAGAGAACGGGAACTGACAGGTCCCGAGAGAACTCGAGGAAGAGAGTGGGAGAGGGAGCTAGTAAGCTCAGAGAGATTGCGAGGCAGAGACAGGGAGGAGGAGCTCGCTGAGAATTACCGCAGACTATATCCAGATCTGACTTGGGCAGACTCCGATGTGCGCAGAGTGAAAATAGACTAGGAAATAGGTCAAACTCCAGTGCAGGGATGGGCTCGCAAAGATAACAGACCACATGTTAAATGTAGAATTTTTTTGGAAACGTGGAAATGTTCAGAAAGTTCGAGCCCTTGTTGAGACTGGAGCAGAGGCCTCTTTAATTCATGGAAACCCAAGAAAATTCAAGGGACAGTACTTCACCATTACAGGATTGGGCGGAAAAGAAACCCCAGCAGTGCAGATAGTGGTTCCCATGAAAATAGGGGCACTCCCAAAGAGAGAATACAATGTCTTGATTGTGCCCATTCCCGAGTACATTATTGGGATTGACATTTTGAAAGGGATGACCCTACATTTGGAAGATGGATGTTATCAATTTGGTTCCAAGAGATTCATATCAATAGCCGCCGCGAGGGTGGGGCTGTTGAAGATTCCTCCAGTAACACTTCCCCAAGCCACTAAGGTGATTCAAATGAAACAGTACAGAATACCGGGAGGACATGAAGAGATTAGCCAGACTATGCATGACTTACTGAAGGCCGGGGTAATAATTCCCATCACCACTGTGTGGAATAATGCCCTCTGGCCTGTTCGCAAAAGTGATAACAGTTGGAGGAGTTGCATTGATTATCGCCAGTTGAACAAATATACCCCTCCTCTGACTGCGGCAGTCCCAGACACCATTACCTTGATTGAAAACATACAGAAACACAGTGGGACCTGGTATGCCAAAATTGACATTGCCAATGCATTCTTCATGATACCAATAACCACTGAGAGCCAGCCCCAGCTGGCATTCCAGTGGGCAGGGCACAGGTACACCTTCTGTAGATTGCCCATGGGGTATTTACATAGCCCCACTATCTGTCACTGGCTGGTGGCAGAGCATTTGGATGAAATACCAGTGGTTCCCGGAGTGCAAATTTCCCACTGCATAGCTGGCCATACCCTAGATGGGATTTTCACCCACCCCGAGAAAGAATTGTATCTTTCAACGACCCCGTTAGAGTTGACGGATCATGCTCTCCTGACATTTAAATTTCTGGCCAGGCAGCAGCCTATAATACCCATTCCCCAGAAAAAACTGATAAGATCCTGGAGAAATATTGAAGCAGAACCACTGAAAATAACATTAATACATAATTGGAATGATCTAAAGGCGTCCACGTTATCACCGCTCGCTAGATTCAATCTGGGCATTACACAGGCAATGGACTCGCTAGCTCCGGCGAGTATCTCTGTTCCCCGCACTAGGAAAAAACCTAATCAACCATGGTTCTCTCAAGACCTCAAAATTCTACAGAGAAAATACCGGCAGAAGGAGCGCTGCTGGAAACTCAGCTCTCGAGAAGCCGAGATGGTGGAGCTAAAGCTCACACTAAACATTTACAAAGAAGCCTGTCGGGCAGCCAAATCGGACTATTTTACACGTAAAATTAGGGAGGCAGCCAACTCTTCTAGAGAGCTATTTAGAACCATCAATGTTCTCACCACTCCCTTAGGCACTCCTAAAGTAGAAAATTCCCAAGACTTCTGCAATAAAGTAGCTAAATTCTTTGAATGTAAAGTTCTTGACATCTACTCCAGCTTTAGGATGGACAAGGAACAAGCCAACTTTTCCCCCTGGTCAGCTACACATCTGCACCCTGTGGTGACAGTAAACAGGTTGCCAGACAAGCCACTCTTACTCTCAAGGTTTAAGATGCCATCTCAAGAGGTTTTGTGTAAACTACTCTTGGAAGGTAAATCAGGTTCCCCTATGGATCCCTGCCCCCCTGCTATCCTCCAATTAGTACCAGAGCTAGCGGTATCTATGCTGGCCCCTATTTTTCAGGAAGCTCTCACAACGGGCTTGTATCCTAGGGCATGGAAAGAAACCACTATTATTCCGCTAAAAAAGAAGGCAGCTGGTAAACCCGATGACCTGACGAATTTACGCCCAATAGCCCTTCTCCCCTATGCGGCCAAAATCCTGGAAAAACATCTTAATAAAGAATTGGTTGATTTCCTGTCTGCGTCTAAGGGCTTAGACAGCTCGCAACATGGTTTTCGGAAATCCCACAGCACTGAATCAGCTCTCATTGCATCATCTGACACCGTACGCAGATTGGTGGATAAGGGCCAGGGGGTGTTTCTGGTGCTATTGGACCTGTCGGCAGCTTTTGACACCATTGCTCCTCACATCCTGCTAGACCATCTTTATCAGGTAGGCATTAGAGACCAGGCTCTTAAGCTGATTGAATCTTTTCTATCAGACAGGTGGGCCACAGTTAGTAGTGGCGACTTTAGATCCCCTGCCTATCTTTTGCCATGTGGGGTCCCTCAGGGCTCTTCGTTAAGCCCGACGCTATTTAACGTGTACGTGGCACCGCTGGCAGAGCTGGTTCGCTCTTTCGGCTTTATTCCTACTTCATATGCAGACGATACTCAAATTATCATCCCTATTAATAAAGATCTGGAAGAAGTGGCCATCCACTTCAACGCCTGTATGACAGCAGTGAATCATTGGATGAAGACCAACTGGTTGAAACTCAATTGTGAAAAAACTGAGATTTTGTGCTTTGGAATTGGAAGGGAACATTGGTCTTCTAGCTGGTGGCCTGAAGAATGTGGAACTCTTCCTGTACCACGGTCTACCTCAAGAAACTTAGGATTAGTGTTTGACGATCAATTGTCATTCAAACCTCAGGTCAATCAGATAATCAAGACCTGTATGTGGACTATGAAGAAATTAAAAAAAATATTTCCTTTTATTCCACAAACCTGCAGAACTACCGCCATTTTGGCTTTAGTCATTTCCAGATTGGACTATGGGAATGCGCTTTTGCTCAATCTGGATAAAGAATCTTTGAACAAGCTACAGTTGATGCAGAACACTGCTGCTAGGCTTTTATTAAAATTGCCT